>NC_139835.1:5624917-5957417 GCF_963691815.1 Echiichthys vipera | reverse complement strand
CTGTCTCAGAAGCACTTACCATGCAATGTCTCATACGCCTGCACCACCTCTGACATGAACATTGGCCTCTGACGGGCGATGTTGGCCAGGGAGCCCAGTGTTGTGGTGAGGTTAATGCTGGAAATGGCCGGATGGACCATGAACTTGAGCAGATTCTCCAGCGCAGTCTTTCCCTCCTGGCACAAAACATCTGTTGACCCAAAAACATCAAGATGTCAGTTTTAAAAGATGAACTTTAAAGGACTGGACTAAAAGCAAACATATTACCACATTATGTCTTTAGAGCAGGAGTCGAACATCTGTACCGTAGCGAATGTATGAGTGATCTCTGGGAACTTTGTCCAGGCTGATGTTACCCTCCTGAGACTTGGGAACGTCGGAGTCTGACGTCCGCGGTGACAGAGTGATGATTAATGACTCCATGAACTTGATGGCGTGAGTGCGAACACCGTCATTTTCGGAGTCCAGCAATGCAATAACATCCACTTTCATCTGTGTGACCAGATCCCAGCATGCCTCCTGTGTCTCTGATACTGCTTTAGAGCGCACCAACCACTGGCAGGGAAAGGAGTTGAAAACTCAACAGATATTGGTCGAAGTAACTTGACTTTGTTGTATTTACAGCATTTACTCTTTGGGCTAACTCACCCAAGTGTAAGAAAATGTGTAAATGACAATATTTAATGAATATTTTACCTTCAGAGAAACTTTGTACAGTTGGGTGAGTGTGAGGATGGCTTTCTTCACCACGTTCACACTTTCGTCCTTCAGCAACATGTTCAGATTGGCGATCAGCCTGAGCAGGAGCTCATTGTCCCGTTTACTGGGAAATCAGAAAAGAAACCTGTAAAACTTTCTTTCACAAATGTACAGCCATGAGACTGGAAGATGCGTCTGTCTAATATCTCACCATGCTTCCTCTATGAAGCCGATGACAAATTTTCTCACTTCGATAGACTTGTCAGTCTGAAAGGCGATCAACTCCTACAGGATGAACGGGGCAATGGAAGAAGAATTATGAACCAGAGTTTTAGTTTATGTTGACATAGCTCCATTTGATAAAACAGCTCACACATTCAAACAGCTTTGTTTCAGGTCAAACAACAGTCAGATGAGAGGGCTGCACACACGTTTACTTACATCCAAGAAATTGTCAAGAAGAGAGGGATCCTTGTTAATGATCAGCTCCTGGACCTGAAAAAGAAATATGATACAAGTTAATTAATTTAATGAATGAATTCAGTATTCTCCTCCACAGGGATGTGGTTCGCTATATATCCCAGGTATCCTCAAAGCAATTTCAGTCAAAAACAACTGGACTGGTTGTTTGTCTAGGAAGACGTTTCACCTCTCATCCAAGAGGCTTCATCAGTTCAAGTACGCATCTGACCAGGCTGGGACTGGTCCAACTAACTGGTGTGGAGATCCAGGTATTTAACCTCTCAAAAGGCCGATGATGTCACTGAAACCCTTTGTGCTCCAAGTGCCCGCGCCCGTCGTTAGAGTGACAGTCGGTGGTGGGCAGTTGGTTTCGACGTCGTTAGTGCTCTATTGGGTCTGAACGACAGTCGTTGGGGTCACCCGGGCCATGTGTGAACAGTTGTCCTTTGAGGTTAGATTGTTGAATCTCCTGGGAAGGGACGAAAGGGCGGCATTGTAAATTGGAGATAAGTGGTGTCTCAGACCCCCTCCTCTGTTTAGCGATGGTTTCTCCACTTTAACATAGATGGCTTCTTTTACTCCTCTTTCAAACCATCTGTCCTCTCTGTCCAAGATTTGGACATTGCTGTCATCAAAGGAGTGGGCTTTCTCCTTGAGGTGTAAGTGGACAGCCGAGTCCAGGCCTGAGGAGTTAGCTCTCCTGTGTTGGGCCATGCGTTTATGCAGTGGTTGTTTTGTTTCTCCAATGTAAAGATCTTTGCATTCCTCGTTGCATTGGACAGCATAAACCAGGTTGCTTTTGTGGTGGTGTGGTGTTCTGTCCTTCGGATGTACTAGTCTCTGTCTGAGTGTGTTACCGGGTTTGAAATACACAGGGATGCAGTGTTTGTTGAAAATCCTCCTGAGTTTCTCCGATACCCCAGCCACATATGGGATGACTATGTTGTTTCTCCTGTTATCTTTTTCTTTCTCGACCACTTTGGTTTTCTTTCTGGAGGCAGCTGCCGTTTTAACAAAGGTCCAGCTGGGGTAGCCACAAGTTGTGAGGGCGCCTCTCAGGTGCTTGCGTTCTTCCCCTTGAGCCTGTGAGCTAGTGGGTACGTTATCAGCTCTGTGCTGCAGTGTTCTGATAACGCCAAGCTTGTGTTCCAAAGGGTGGTGAGAGTCGAAAAGTAGATATTGATCCGTGTGGGTGGGTTTTCTGTATACCCCTATGTGGAGGCTCCTGTCATTCTCCATATGTACGTCACAGTCCAAGAAGGGCAAGCTGTTGTCTTTAACTTCCTCTCTGGTGAACTTGATGTTTCTGTCCACTGAGTTGATATGTTCAGTAAAAGTTTGCACCTCTTTGGATTTGATCTTAACCCATGTGTCGTCCACATATCTGAACCAATGGCTTGGGGTTACTCCTTTAAAGGAGTTCAACGCCTTGCCCTCTACCTCCTCCATGTACAGATTTGCCACAATAGGGGACACTGGTGAACCCATGGCACAGCCGTGTTTCTGTCTGTAAAAAATGCCATTAAACTGGAAATATGTGGTATTCAGGCACAAATCCAGAAGTTGGCAAATGTGGTCTGGTTTGAGATTTGTTCGGTTTTGTAAGGAAATGTCCTGTGTGAGCCGCTCTCTTACCGTGGCCAAGGCCTCCATGGTTGGAATACAGGTGAACAAGGAAGTCACATCGTAGGACACTATGGTTTCATCTGGATCCATTTTTAGGTCTCGGACTTTGTTCACAAAGTCCATGGAGTTTTGGATGTGGCGTGGGGTGTTTCCCACCAGTGGTGCCAGAATATTGGCAACATGCTTGGCAATGTTATAAGTGACCGAGTTTATGCTGCTGACAATGGGCCTGAGCGGGGCCCCTTCTTTATGGATTTTTGGGAGTCCATATAAGCAGGGGGTTGAGTCCTGGGGGTAAAGCCTGTAATACTGTGGTTTGCTAATGACTCCTTCTTTTTGTAGTTGCTGTAGACATTCTATCACCTTCTTTTTGTAACCGCTGGTAGGGTCTCGTTTCAGAGTTTCATAAGTGTTGGAGTCACTGAGTAATGCAGAGATCTTTGCCTGATAATCAGTTGTATTGAGAACAACTGTGCATCTACCCGTGTCTGCTGGAAGGATAGTGATGCTGTGGTCTTTGCTCAGTGCCGTCGTGCCGAACACAGCATCACTATCCTTCCAGCAGACAAGGGTAGATGCACAGTTGTTCTCAATACAACTGATTATCAGGCAAAGATCTCTGCATTACTCAGTGACTCCAACACTTATGAAACTCTGAAACGAGACCCTACCAGCGGTTACAAAAAGAAGGTGATAGAATGTCTACAGCAACTACAAAAAGAAGGAGTCATTAGCAAACCACAGTATTACAGGCTTTACCCCCAGGACTCAACCCCCTGCTTATATGGACTCCCAAAAATCCATAAAGAAGGGGCCCCGCTCAGGCCCATTGTCAGCAGCATAAACTCGGTCACTTATAACATTGCCAAGCATGTTGCCAATATTCTGGCACCACTGGTGGGAAACACCCCACGCCACATCCAAAACTCCATGGACTTTGTGAACAAAGTCCGAGACCTAAAAATGGATCCAGATGAAACCATGGTGTCCTACGATGTGACTTCCTTGTTCACCTGTATTCCAACCATGGAGGCCTTGGCCACGGTAAGAGAGCGGCTCACACAGGACATTTCCTTACAAAACCGAACAAATCTCAAACCAGACCACATTTGCCAACTTCTGGATTTGTGCCTGAATACCACATATTTCCAGTTTAATGGCATTTTTTACAGACAGAAACACGGCTGTGCCATGGGTTCACCAGTGTCCCCTATTGTGGCAAATCTGTACATGGAGGAGGTAGAGGGCAAGGCGTTGAACTCCTTTAAAGGAGTAACCCCAAGCCATTGGTTCAGATATGTGGACGACACATGGGTTAAGATCAAATCCAAAGAGGTGCAAACTTTTACTGAACATATCAACTCAGTGGACAGAAACATCAAGTTCACCAGAGAGGAAGTTAAAGACAACAGCTTGCCCTTCTTGGACTGTGACGTACATATGGAGAATGACAGGAGCCTCCACATAGGGGTATACAGAAAACCCACCCACACGGATCAATATCTACTTTTCGACTCTCACCACCCTTTGGAACACAAGCTTGGCGTTATCAGAACACTGCAGCACAGAGCTGATAACGTACCCACTAGCTCACAGGCTCAAGGGGAAGAACGCAAGCACCTGAGAGGCGCCCTCACAACTTGTGGCTACCCCAGCTGGACCTTTGTTAAAACGGCAGCTGCCTCCAGAAAGAAAACCAAAGTGGTCGAGAAAGAAAAAGATAACAGGAGAAACAACATAGTCATCCCATATGTGGCTGGGGTATCGGAGAAACTCAGGAGGATTTTCAACAAACACTGCATCCCTGTGTATTTCAAACCCGGTAACACACTCAGACAGAGACTAGTACATCCGAAGGACAGAACACCACACCACCACAAAAGCAACCTGGTTTATGCTGTCCAATGCAACGAGGAATGCAAAGATCTTTACATTGGAGAAACAAAACAACCACTGCATAAACGCATGGCCCAACACAGGAGAGCTAACTCCTCAGGCCTGGACTCGGCTGTCCACTTACACCTCAAGGAGAAAGCCCACTCCTTTGATGACAGCAATGTCCAAATCTTGGACAGAGAGGACAGATGGTTTGAAAGAGGAGTAAAAGAAGCCATCTATGTTAAAGTGGAGAAACCATCGCTAAACAGAGGAGGGGGTCTGAGACACCACTTATCTCCAATTTACAATGCCGCCCTTTCGTCCCTTCCCAGGAGATTCAACAATCTAACCTCAAAGGACAACTGTTCACACATGGCCCGGGTGACCCCAACGACTGTCGTTCAGACCCGATAGAGCACTAACGACGTCGAAACCAACTGCCCACCACCGACTGTCACTCTAACGACGGGCGTGGGCACTTGGAGCACAAAGGGTTTCAGTGACATCATCGGCCTTTTGAGAGGTTAAATACCTGGATCTCCACACCAGTTAGTTGGACCAGTCCCAGCCTGGTCAGATGCGTACTTGAACTGATGAAGCCTCTTGGATGAGAGGTGAAACGTCTTCCTAGACAAACAACCAGTCCAGTTGTTTTTGACTGAAATTGCTTTGAGGATAACGATGACCTGGACGAATGAGAACATTCACAGGCATATATCCCAGGACACACTGGGGCAAAAAGCAGGAGATGCCCAGGACACGTTGCAATATAAGTAATGGTTGGAAAACTTGTGTTTAGGGAAAATAAATTGACACTTGACCAATTTTGTATGGGGACCCCCTGCTTACCCCTGTATGCCCTGGTCTGTCCTCACCTCTCATTGCAATATATTATCATCGCAATATATAATTAAGTAGTCATAATCTTGATATATTGGTTTACATTAGGTTATCTTTACATGAGTACATATGTATATATCCCCCCTTCCTTTACTTGTATCATCCATACCATATTATATGTTTATAAATACTGTACCATCTGCCCAACACACACACACACACACACACACACACACACACACACACACACACACACACACACACACACACACACACACACACACACACACACACACACACACACACACACACACACACACACACACACACACACACACACACACACACACACACACACACACACACACACACACACACACACACGTTGTTATCTGTACTTTATCTCCACTGTCTGTATTTGTAATCCACATCGTGTGCTGTATTTGTCTCTCATGTCACCTTGTCTATCACTTAATAAAAAAAGAAAGAAAAAGAAAACAAAAGAAATAAATTATGTAGGTGAACAAAAATGATATAAGAGACAAACCTGTTTGAGCACTGTTAGCTTTTCATCCGTAGGTATCAGGGCGGCCTGATTCAGAAGATCCACCACCTGGAACAGATGAGCAAACTCAATCAGCTTTCCCTTATGCAGACATTTATTTTGACACATGACAATCACTGCAGGTTTGCTTGCTCGCTGCCAGCCTGGCAACCACTTTGAAACGTGTTGAGCCCTGACACATGCTGCTGACCCCACACTTCCATGGCAATATTTTGGGTATGCCATTTTGAGATAATTTATTCCTAAGTAGACCATGACACTGTTGCATAAATCACAGCATACACCAATCAAAAACATGCCACAGCTCAATAAGCCATGCACAGATGCCAATGTCACTGATGGTTCTTCCTATAACAAACCCAGTCGACATAGTTACCAATATCATTACCCAATGCCTCTGTTTGTATCAATCGAATCCCCTAATATATTTTACATGATGCATTACTAGATGTAAACAGCTTACCCTTTCACTGGTGGTCATATCGACGACATTGGGGATTTTGGCTGCCCCCTCCTCTGCAGAAAACTCCATGATACTGCTCTGCTTCCCTCACTATGGACACAACATGGTCTTCAAAGTCCTGTTAAATACTGTAACCTGCGGAACACACAACAGAAGTAAAAACAGTTATTTTATAGTCCGCTGAGATTAATCACTGAGACGAGCGCTTTAGAAAGTGCTCACCACAACAACTGATTTGTTATATATCTGTACCCGACTGAATACTCAGATACATTGGATATACACCATTAATAACAAGGCTTTAACGCCAACACAATCAAAACCACTTTGTTCTGAGCCAGCGAGCGCGCTAGCTCCATGCTAACCGCACCGCTAACACCGAGAGCTGTTCCCATTACAGTGACCGATAAGTGACACTTACTCACCGCCACGCAGACTCTGTCATTCGTCGCAGCACCAGTAATTCAACGTGACTAGTGTGGTAGACTCAATACGGTACTAGTTTTAACATAATTAGTTCAACAACTCTGCTCCATAAGGGAAGCCGCCATGTTTAATTCTTCTTCTTCTTTTTGTTTATTGGCGGGTTACAACCATAACTTCCTTTGGTGTATACCGCCACCAACTGTATCGGAGTATGGAACACTACCATCTATTTTTTACATCAAAAGAAAGAGGAGATAAAATCAATAGGTCAATAAATAAAATGATTAGGTCAATAAATAAAATAAATAGGTCAATAAATAAAATAAATAAGTAAATAAATAAAATAAATAGGTCAATGAATAAAATAATTAGGTCAATAAATAAAATAAATAAGTAAATAAATAAAATAAATAGGTCAATGAATAAAATCAATAGGTCAATAAATAAAATAAATAGGTAAATAAATAAAATAAATAGGTCAATGAATAAAATAAATAGGTCAATAAATTAAACAAATAGGTCAATAAATTAAATAAATAGGTCAATAAATAAAATAAATAGGTCAATAAATAAAATAAATAGGTCAATAAATAAAATAAATAGGTAAATAAATAAAATAATTATGTCAATAAATAAAATAAATAGGTCAATAAATAAAATAAATAAGTAAATAAATAAAATAAATAGGTCAATAAATAAAATAAATAGGTCAATAAATAAAATAAATAGGTCAATAAATAAAATAAATAGGTCAATAAATAAAATAATTAGGTCAATAAATAAAATAAATAAGTAAATAAATAAAATAAATAGGTCAATGAATAAAATCAATAGGTCAATAAATAAAATAAATAGGTAAATAAATAAAATAAATAGGTCAATGAATAAAATAAATAGGTCAATAAATTAAACAAATAGGTCAATAAATTAAATAAATAGGTCAATAAATAAAATAAATAGGTCAATAAATAAAATAAATAGGTCAATAAATAAAATAAATAGGTAAATAAATAAAATAATTATGTCAATAAATAAAATAAATAGGTCAATAAATAAAATAAATAAGTAAATAAATAAAATAAATAGGTCAATAAATAAAATAAATAGGTCAATAAATAAAATAAATAGGTCAATAAATAAAATAAATAGGTCAATAAATAAAATAAATAGATAAACAAATAAAATAATAAATAAATAATCGTACATTTAAAAAAAAAAAGGGGGGGGGGGTGTTGTTAGGTTATATTAGGACTAAATCATTGTAGATAACCCAGTCTCCTTTAAACACTTGCTGAGTGCCTTCTGTTCCAGTGACCTCTCCTGTTGTCCCAGTCTGCCTCCCAGACTCCACACTCTTCCTGCTCTCTGCACTTCACCAGCCAGCCTCATTCTCTCCTCTGTGTATCTCACACACTCCATCTACACATGTTATTCACTTTCTGTTTGTCCACATTCACACTCCTCCGTTCCACTTTTTCCTTTTCAAAATACAGTTTGATTCAGTCCTGTGTGTGCTGTTCTCATTCTTGTCAGCACTGTTTCCTCCCTTCTGTTTTTCCTTTTAACACCATGTGCTCTCACATTTTTTTGTATATTAGAATAATTTCTTCCAGTGTTGTCTCTGTCCCACCTATCTTGCCACTTTTTTTATTACTTCTTTTTTTAATATTGCTTTAACTTCTGCTTTTCCAAAAGGCATATCTATTACATAGTTCATTTTTGTTGCTCTCTTGGCAGTTTGGTCTGCTCCCTCACTCCCTCCTCCTCCTGTTCTGTGTAATCTATCTAAGCTTTGTAGTATTTCTAAGAGAAGGTCTTTTCTGTTAGAATTACACTTCTGTATACTTAGAAGGGCGGCTAATGAACCCACACAGAACACCACTCTATCTGCTCGAACATCCTCCACCCTCTGTAAACCAGTCATGATTGTCATCATCTCTGCTGAGTAAACAGAAATTTGGTCTGGTAACCTTTGCCCTATATTGATGTGCATTGATGGAATATATACACATATTGTATATATGTCTTAATACCTGCGGGTGATTGTTTTTAATGTAGTAACTCACCTTGTACGCTATCTCACCCTCTTGGAGTAGTGGTCACTCGTATATTACTTACGCTATATTCCTCTGATTTAGCTTTTGTTATCCATCCAAATCCATTACCTTGATAAATTCCATATTCCCAACATTCCTGGTTTACAGTTTTGCAGGGTCTTCATATCCACATCCCCGTAGTCGACTCCAGTATTCAAGCAACAGTTTCTCTCTTCTGAGCTCTATCGGCATTTCTCTTAATTCTACATGTAGTGATTTAATGGGTGATGACCTCATTGCCCCGGCCAAAATCCTCAGTGCTTTATTTATTACTCTGTCTATTTTATTTATGTGTTTTAGCATCCATAATCTATTGACAATCTCATTAAAGCCCTATATATATATATATATATATATATATATATATATATATATATATATATATATATATATATTAATGAGGGCAAAGCTGAGACAGACTGGGGAGCAGTCATCAATGAGAGAGAGATCATTAATGACTGCTCCCCAGTCCGTCTCAGCTATTGCCCTCATTAAATGAATAACTTTCTTGCATTTTAATTCTATATACTCCACCTGTGTTCTCCATGTGCCCTCTTGTAAAATCCCGAGATATTTAAATTTGTCCGCTTTTTTCCATATCTTTCCAATATATTTGTACATTCTGTGCATCTATCCTTTTCTTATTGGTTCTTGTCATAAACCATGCTTTTCTTAAAGAAACCCTAAAGCCCCAGTTGTGCAACCACTCCTCAACATCTGTGACTGCTTGCCTAATCGTGTTCATTACTAGTGTAGTATCTCTTCCCCTAGTCCAAACTGCCCCATCATCTGCGTACAAAGCTGATCCTATTCTTCTGGTCAAATTCATAAATGTATAATAAATCATGACATTAAATAAAACTGGACTAATGACGCTCCCTTGTGGAAGTCCGTTTCCAATTCTAAATTCTTCAGACACTTCTGATCCCACGTTAACTTTAACTCTTCACTCTGATAGAAAATCTAGGACCCAGTTATAAAATCTTCCACTGATCCCCATCTTATTCAAATTAATTAATAATTCTTACCTTCACATGGAGTCGTAAGCTTTTTCTTCTCAGGTTGGAGTTCCCTCAGGCCTGGTCTCTGGGGCACAATATCATTCTCTGTAAGATTGCCACTGATGTTGTCAACTGACTCATTTGGCCTTGTTTGGCTTGTTTTCACTTGCATTAACAGTTCTTAGGGCCTCAGCATATGAAACTTTGTCAATGATTTGAATTCTATGCACTTTTTTTTGGCCTGTCTTTGGACCACACATCCAGCAAAAGCGGCACTATGCTCCCCTTCACTATTACAGCATTTAATCTTAGCATCTTTGTTACATTTTCCATACTCGTGCTCCTCTTCACATTTTGCACACCTCTGCTTCCATTTGCATTGCTGTGCTGTGTGTCCCGTTCCCTGACGTTGTAGTTTAACCAACCAATGTGAATTTTAGAAGGCCTCGTTTGAGTGAAAACGCAGCACTGAGAAACTATCCTGGTTGACTCCACTTTTATTAGTTTGCACTCTTTTGGCTTCAGTCACTTTCCCACCCTTGACTTCTTTCTTTACTTCATTGTCATTTCTAGTGGCACATCTGTGATAACCCCACGCAGTTTTGCTGCCTTTCCTGGTACATGGGCCTTAATCCTTCCACCATCAAGATACGACATTTTAAGGATCATTTCCTGCTGTTTCTTACTTACTGCTGAGATAAGAATTCTTCAGTTGGACAACAATTTTGCAATTACATTTTTCCAATTGCTTTTTTAATTGCTTTGGTTACTTGCCCTCAGTTTATGTTTGAGCTGGATAAACTGTGATTTAGATGCTGTCAAGAAACAGTATTTTGCTTATTCGTGATATTTTATGTCTCTAATATTTTCCAATTTTCCAATATACTGAATACAGTACAAGTTTCAACATTAGGTCCCTGCTTCCAGAGGATGGACCCCCTTTTCAACAAATAATTAAAGATCCAGTGAATGAGGTCAAATATCTGATCACTCTCTTTATATGACACGTTCATCTTGACAGGGATCTCCATCCTTTTCTGCATCAAATAGATAGTAGGCTATGGGATAACACTGTCTCTCTCACCACTGGAACAGCTCAGCTCAGCTCAGCTCAGCTCACCTCAGTTCAGTTTACTTTATTAATACCCGTAGATAGGTTTGTCGTGCAGTAGCAGGAGAGGAATGACAGGACATACAGAAGACAAGTTAAACACACAGCAACAAACATGGGTACTGCCAATGTTCACTGAGCAGGATATGATACAAGGGACATTACATAGGTTTAAAAACCATTTTCAATAAATAGAAATAAATAAATAAAAAACAACAAGTCACAGGATATACCTCAAAGTGCATTAGGAGTTATTTAAAAGTGAAACAGCAGCAGGGACAAAGCAGGTCTTAAAGCGTGTGGTCCTAGATCTCAGGACTATCTGAGTGAATGCAGTAAAAAAAATATATGTTTAGTTCAGCAACATGGACCTTTGCCCTGCTGCACTATTGTAATGATGACACTCAAAGATGATAGACTTTTCCATAATATATTCTCTTCATGAATGTTGAAATGATGTTTTAAAACTGTGGTGAACCTGGAACCAACTTGAAACTGAATAAGACATCTATCTCCAAGCACATGAGCCGTCAAAAATGGAACACTGCTCAATACGCACACAATTCAAAGTTGCCCCTCGCAATTTGTTCCCCTTGTATGCTGGAACAATTTTCCTCTGAATGCAGATTTTGTGGATCATTTAGGAGGTTTTGAAAACTGCCAATAAACACCATAGAAAGAAAAGGGAAGAAGAAGACTCCATATCCCAGAAGTCTGTGCGGCGCATAAGTGATGTCACCTGATAACAGAGAGAGAGGGGAGGGTGTGCTAATGTTTACAACCGTTGGGCTGTCAATACTTTGCATCGTAAAAACGGTGGTTGTGTCGATACTTCAGCAGCATATGAAAAGACACGTGCATAATGGCGCAAAGCACATGACGTCACCTCGCATTCAGGTAAAAACACGAGTTTAGTGAAGCATTTGATCACTCCAGTTAAGAAGCTTGTTAGCGCTTAGCTTCGTTATCTGATATTGACAAACAATTAGACGGTGCACAACGGTGTTATGTGCTAGCGTTAACTGCACAGCTAATTGGCTGCACTTGAACCAACTCCTGTCAGTGAACTAGCGTTAACGATACGTTGAAATACAACCTTTATCATTACACGTTCACTTCGAGTCTGTAACAGTTTAATAGCTACTATAATAGCTAGCTTGTCAGCTGTTTTGCTAGCTTTTCAGGAGCAGAAGAAACGTCTCATCTAAGCACGAGTTTGCTGGGATACACACATAGCTAAAGTAACGTTCACCTGTTTACACATGGTCTAACAGACTGCTGAGTAAGCTAACTCTCAACATGTCTAGCTACAGTACGGCTCTGTTTTACAGTAAGGGCTTTACTTTGCAACACCGACAGCTGTCATTGAGCTAGCTGGCAATTGGCTGGCTTGGCTCCCCCAACTCAGGAATTAGACATGTAAACATTGCTGTCTTTTTAAGTCTTACGTTGCTAGTCACATGCTGCAGCAGGAACATTTCCACGGATGTTTGTCGCGGCATTATAGACTTGAGTTAAGTCAGAGTTGTTGCTGGTTTGGAAAAGGTAACATGACAGTCATATGCTTTCTTTTTGCTGCAGGTTTTATCGGCTGTGAGTCCCCTGGTTGCTCTTGACTCACTTTGGTCCAGAAACAACATTTCATTGTGTACATCTGGCTGGTAAACAGGTGGGTATTGCAGTGCAAAGAGTTATTTGACACTTACTCTTGGCCCTGCTACGATATTATAGTCCTACGTTGCCGTTTGCTCCTAATGTGCTGTGTCTTGCCTTCCTTCCATGGGTTCCCTTCGGACAAAATTGATCCTTGAACAACAAACAGTCTGACAGACTGTGCTGGTTCTCCTTCACTGATTAGAGACACCTTGCAGATGTTATTTCGAAAAACTCTGCCTTTTCTTTATTGATTTTTGTGTGGGTTATTATTTTTTCTTAAATGAAAGGATTAATAGCATCTTTAGAAAATATAGAAAAACATAGCCAAAGGTGACACCTTCAAATTGCTCTTTTTGTCAGACTAACAGTCCAAAACACAAAGATATTTAAATGGAAATGATATAAAACAAAGGAAAGCAGTAAATCTGTTCAGTCTAGAACAGGGGTGGGCAATCCTGCTCCTGCAGAGCCACTGCCCTTCATGTTTTAGGGTTCTCTCTGCTCTAACACCTGATTCTAATGATCTAATCTTTATCAAGCAGCTGAAGCTTGTCACAGGTTTGATAATTGTGAGATTAGTGTGTTAGAGCAGGGAGAAACCTAAAACATGCAGGACAGTGGCCCTCCAGGACCAGGATTGCCCACCCCTGGTCTAGAAGCTGGCACGAATGTTTGCTATCTGTGCTTGATAAATGACTTAAACGATTATCAAAATAGTTGCCGATTCATTTTCTGTCTGGCTAATTCAATTAATTGACATTTCAGTCTGCTCAGATTACATGTGAAATTGTTTATATGCTGCCATCATTTAATAAGTATTCTGCCTTTAATAGAATACTCCTTCATTCATTAATGGTTTGTAAATGCTGTGGCCAGTCTCTGAATAGCTTGTTGTTAAGCCATACCTGTCTTCTCAGCGTCCTGATGGAGTGGGTGTTCATCATGAACCGGATGAGTTCTCAAGGGAGCTCTGCAGCCCAGCGGAGGCGGATGGCCCTGGGGGTGGTGATACTCCTGCTGGTGGATGTCATCTGGGTAGCATCTTCTGAGCTAACCTCAGTAAGGACTTTGTCACAGTCTGTCACTTTTCCACACCCGCTGCCGCAAGGTGGGTTGCAGTACAAGATGACACAATGTAATGAGAGAGGGGGGGCACGGATGCACTCAGTAACCAGAGTGCATTGAGATGTTCTGGGATCAGCAGATAAAGATGTCTGCTTTATATATTTGTCTGTGTGTTATTGTATTGTGCCCTTAACCCCTCTCTTTCTCCCAACAAGTGTTTGATAAAGCACACAAATCCTTAAATAGCAAACATTAATACTGCAATTCCACTTATTATAATATAATGTATCATAACTCCAATACCACTTGAGAAATGCTAAGTCATTTTGTCAGCTCATCCCCTTTGAGTGTTAAATTATTGCTGTGTAAGTATCAAACATTGGAGTACCTCTAATTACTCTATGTCCAACAGAGGGGTGTACTACGAAGCTTGCTGAACATACCCAGGGTTTCTTTGGATAACCTGGATCGACAAATATGAAACTCTCAATCATAGTTAAACGTTACCACGAAGCTCAGTTTAGAGTTAATTTGTCAAGCCAGGGTTTCAGCTTTAGTTTCAATGTGCATTTTCACAAAAAGGGAGTGTATCGCGTCATTTGACTCCCCCTTTGGATAGATCAAGGGCCGTATATTTCAAGAAGAAGAAGAGAAGCAGATCATTATAATGGAACTCCTATGAGCAGTTCAAGAGTATAATATAAGCAAAGGGGCAACACAGTTGTACATAATAAGGCTAGGGAGGCGTGCTGGCAAAAAAACTAGCAGATCGTGAAATTCGTAAGTGAAAGATTCTGATATTGTCTAAAAATAACTATGACAATTGCAGAATTGACATATCTCCATTAATCTCAATATAGTGATGATGATTTAAAAATGTCAGGGAATGCAAAGGTGTAATAAACTACACTGGCCAGAATTCCATAACCTTTAGTGAATAAGTTTTCCATGTGAATTAAGAATTTGAACTTTTTAAAATACACATAAATGCACGTCGCATGGGAGATTAACCCCGCATGCAGGATCACAAGACTGACACGCTGCCTCCATTCTATCATCTGTCTCACAGAGAGGGACATTTTCTTTTACGTCAAAGACTATAAAATCCTTTCTTGACCAACACATTGAGCAATGAGTTGAGCGCAGCTACAACCCTGCGGATAGCACAGCACACCGTATTTTTGCTCAGATTTTCTGCATGACCACTAGCATGTAAATATGTACCTGTGGCAAAGACTCGCAGTGAAACAGACACACTGTACAACACTAAGTGCACTGCTTCTTTGTACTGCATTGCAAACATAACGATCAAACAGTGAAGGATCTCTGATGAGAACCTGTATCTCTCATGAAGGAAGTCTAGGAAGCTGCTCTTAGCTTTAAGGAGCCGATCTATCCCAAAAGTCTACGTCACTTAGCTCTAAGTCTGAGCTGATAACCTCCTCCAGACCAGGTTTGGTTGAAAGCATCAGTTACCATGGTGATACAGCCACACCAGAAGAGAGCAACTTTCGTGTCAGAGCTGACGCAGGCTTTGAGAGCAACATGCCTCGCTAACCCACTAATCCAGATTCACAGTACAGCTCACTGGATCGTTAAAACTAAAGGCTATTTCACAGTACCAATCATACACATCTTAAATTACACTGGATTTTTTTTTAGTGCCGGTGGTACCATTACCAAACACCAAACATATACCCACCCATAGTTAAACTTGTCTAAAGAAAATTATCTAAAAGTTACAGCAGTAACTATCAGATACATATACTGGATCAAAAGTACAATGATTCCTTCTAAAATGTAGTGGGGTGAAAGTATCAACTGTCACATTACATAAAGTAAATATAATTAGTACTCTGCTCTTAGGAAGAATTGTTCTTAACTTGACAGACTTGAAAACAAACAGGAGTGCCTGAGAGGGAGAACTGGCCATCTTCCAAAGCATGTCAGCCAACCAATAAAGCTTCCTCCTGTTGGTTCTTCTTTCAGTACATTTTCAAGCGACAGGAGTACAACAAACCCTTCTTCAGCACATTTACCAAGACCTCCATGTTTGTACTCTATTTGCTGGGTTTCCTGCTGTGGCGGCCCTGGAGGCAGCAGTGCACCGGCACTCTCAAACGGCGGCACTCTGCATTTGTAAGTAGTTAAAGCAGACTATCACCACATGTGGGGGAGTTTGTTTAAATGTTTTTCTCCTCCAAACATTTTCACAAGTCCAATTATACAGAATCACAAGCCTTCTCTCAGGTTTGTTTATTTTTTCTTAGATACATCTGCAGCAGAAGCAGAAAGTTGAAGAAAACCTTATAGAGATCATCATGACTTCTAATCTTCAGAGCAGCCTGTTTGTCTAGAATGAGCTTCCTTTTCCATTTCTCATAGTTTCTCATAGTTTTTATTGGCATAAGAGATCACCTCATTTCACTAAGTTAGTTTCTTAGTTAGAAGCTGCAGCAGAATGTTTTTTTTTATGGATCCACACCAGCAACAGCTGTTTCCTGAGGCATAATGTCCGTCCCATTCTTGTGAGCGCAATATTTCAGGAACCCCTGGAGGGATTTTCTTCAGATTTGGCACAAACAAAACGATTTGACCTCACAAAATACATTTCTGTCCATAAATCAAGAATTCCTATGCTTATTATGACCAAACACAAATGTCTAATATGATAAATGATGAAGTGATGACATTTTCTATCCAAAAGGTCAAAGGTCAACTTCACTGTGACATCATAATATTTCTGTCGACTATTCAACGCCATAAGTCAGAACCAAGGTGGAGACGTTTGGTCAGATACTGAATTGGTGACACTAATGTTGAAACCGTACTGATTGTTTGGGTCTAAAGATGTGTTTGAAGCATCCACATTTCCCCAATAAACATACTTAATACCTTTTTTATTAAAGTCCAGTAGAATAATATTATATTTTGTTTGCAAATAAAGCATTGTTTGTGAGATGCACATTCGTAAATGATGGCAGACATTTTAGAAAAACAGTGGACTGTTCCTTTAAGACAAGGTGTAATTGTAAATGACTTGAGGAAATCCAGTATTGTTGGTTTTGCTGTGTAATTTGATGATTTGAACTGTGTCTTTCTGCAGTTCGCTGATGCTGAGGCCTACTTTGCACCCTGCACCACTGACACCACTGTGAACAACAGTTTGGTACGTAGTTTAACCGCAAACAGCAAGCTAGTTAAAGTTGCTGCTAAGTCTAATTAGCTCATGTGTTCAGGCAGTTTTTAACACTTTTTTGCAGGGGAGGGGCCAAATCATGTAAACCAAAGCTTAGACCATGGCAACCATACAGAAATGCAGAGCAAAATAACATTCTGCAGCTCTTGACAACAAATGTCTGACTTTCTGTGTCACTCTTGTGCAGAGTGAACCGCTCTATGTTCCAGTGAAGTTCCAGGACGTACCTGCTGAGCACTCCACTTGTTTAATAGACTATGAGTCTGGTGAGTACACAGTTGAAGTTGTCTTCAAAAACACATGAAGCACATTTATTGTCACTGTAAGTGCTCATGTTTTGACTCTTGATTGATTACCTCATCGATTTGGTTGATCTCCTGAATGCAAAATAACATTTCAACAACAGAGGGCAGCAGTGAGCTATGGAACTAGATACAATCCTAGTTTAGAGCCAATATGAAAGACATAAAATATTTAACAAGATAATCCTGTGTGACCTTTCAGTCGACCCTTAACTCCACTTGTTTTCTCTTGGAGTTCTCTCTTCTTTCACATACCATCGCAGTAAGAACAAAGGTTTGAACAGAATGATTTTTGCTCTCCTCTGTCATGTCTGTGTTTCACAGAACAATGAAATCTGACAAATCCATACCTTTTTAGTTTGATTTTTGCCAGAGTCCAAAGCAAGACAGCCTGTTAGGTCTCTCTGGTTTCTGCTGTCACATGTATGCCTGTGTTTAAAATGCCATGACTGGACAACCAAGTCATCTGATAAGTGTGATATTTAGTGTAATGCAGAGACGAATGGAGCAGGGATCCCTACCACATATATTGTATAAAATATAGTAATTATATGATATAATATACAATAATGTAAAATAAAAGAAAACATTTGTCAGTTGTGTTTAAACAGAGTGACAGTCTGTGTCCGGTGTCTTTTACACACACACACACTCACACTCACACACATGCACACGCACACGCACACGCACACGCACACGCACACGCACACGCACGCACGCACACACACACACCCTAGACAGGTTAGACATTTAAATTTCCTCTGTCAAGTAACTCCTCTGTCCATGTGTTCCTCCCAGCAGCTTCCAAGAAGCAGCGAGTGCGTTTTAGTAATATTATGGAAGTGCGTCAGCTGCCTTCTACACAAGCCCTGGAGGCCAAACTGTCCCGCATGTCCTACCCAGCCGCCAAAGACCATGAGGCCATGTTGCGCACAGTGGGCAAGCTAACCATCACTGATGTGGCCAAAATCAGCTTCTTCTTCTGCTTTGTGGTGAGTCAAAGTCAGCTGGAACACCAGTTTTTGATTTTACACTGCTGTCTCAAATTATAGACATGAAACACTCATGATGCAGTGTGACAATGGATAATTGATAACACACACTTGAACGTTCTTTTTGTGTAATTTGCGAGTCACGTGGCGACAAATGTGTTTTGCAAATACTTTGCTTTAGGCACAAATATAAATTATGCAGCAGAAAGTGAAGGTTCATGAGTCATTAATTATGTAGTCTTTCAAGTGATGAACTGCTTTTAATTTGTGCGTCATCCTGTCTGAGCACAATTGAGACCGGCGGAGCAGTGAGCAGTGCTGTCCACGCCGCATGGAGCTCTCCATCTCCCACCGGAGCTTCGACTGCAAGTCGAAGGCAGCACCAAAGTCAGTTCTGTGTCTGTCCATGACGGGCTGCGTTGCTGTCTTATATAGAGCCATCAGTATTAAACAGAGAATGTTTCATAACCGGTTAAAAACTCCTTGTAGTTGCATTACATATGAGACCACTTTGGTTTCGGTCCGGTTGGTTTGCACACCTGATGCAAACCGTACTCGAGTATGCATGAATCCTATTCGAGACCGCGTTTTCAAGTGGATGCAGTGTTCACACTAATCAAATGAACTGGACTTTAGGGTCAAGTTTACTCAGATATGGGCCTGGGTCCCTGAGGTGAAAAACCCCTTTAACCTCAGTTAAGACGGAGAATCACTTTATAGGAAAACTTGCTTACTAACACAACAAACTACCATGGCCTAAGATGTTGAACAGTGAGTGGAGTTAAACGTCCACAAAACCAGGTTTTTATAAGGTAAGTCAGATGTTTTATACCACAGGACTGTTGTAAAGTAAGGTGTAGAAAATGTCACATCCCTGCTACCATTTCTCTTCCAGTGGTTCCTGGCTAACCTGTCCTATCAGGAAGCCCTGTCCGACACGCAGGTCGCTATTGTCAACATCCTGTCATCCACCTCAGGTAACTCTTTCTCTTACACAACACAATGCATGCAATGTAAAGTAGAAACTGTTGTACCTCAACTGGTTTTAAGGGAACTGGGAAGATCCGTTGGTAGCTTTTATAGATTTATTTAACTTGGAGAGAAATATACCCACTGCTGCTTTGACTGTCCTGTCAGCTGTGTGATACCACTGTGGTCTGATTCACCTCTGACCTGTCGAAGCCCCTTGAGGCGGATTTGTGATACCTGGCTATAGAAATAAAATTGACTTGACCTTCTCTTCTCCCTCTTCAGGCCTATTCACACTCATCTTAGCAGCCATATTTCCCAGCAACAGTAGCGACCGCTTCACCTTGTCCAAACTGTTAGCTGTGGCTCTAAGGTAAGGACTCAATGAAAGGGTTGAGAAGGGCATATTGGGAGGTTTCATTGCTGAGCATATACAGTATTTGCATGATTGGATGCATCTTATCTCCATGCTATACATTTCTATTTGTTTTCTGAAATGCCATCCATCCACTTTGGGGGAGGTAGTAGTTTATATTCATGAAGTTGAAATTCTTGGTGACATGTCCTTTTGATTTACTGGAGGAGCTGTGAATGGTATTTTTTCCTAACACCATTTGAAGCAGCTTCAGACCAATATACTGAATCCCCACAAGTACCCCACAATGATAAAAATGTTGTCGTCGTCGTGTCAGGCAGCAATGTCAGTTTTAGCCAATTTGGTAGGTTTGTCTCTAATAATAGCAGAATTGTCACCATGTTGATCTCATCCAAAACGATTTAGTTTCTTTCACACATGCAGCACCGCAAACCTGAAAATATCTTAACAATACCCGGAGGAGCTGTATGTGAGAACACAATTGAATCTGACATGTTTACACCCTGTCAGCTCACTAGTACAAAGTCTGTTAAATCTCGATTGAGCCCATGTGTGAACAGAGCAGGTCATTGTCTGGAGAATTCACAGCAATTGAGTGGGCATGACGTTCCTTTTAATGCGGTTTGCGTGAAACCAGAAGAAAACAAACCTCTCAGGGTGAAGAAGAAGGGCGATTTACACAAAGACGGCAACGGAAACGTTGAACTGGAGAGACGATGAGATTCAGGATCTTTTGTCAGTAAGGTTAGATTCTGAAATCATCAGACAAATTCAAAGAAAACAGAAAGAGGCGCGGTTGTTTCTGATCAAATTAAGTCCCCGCTGTTTAATTTGCGCCACCTCTTGCCTCTTGCACGCTCTACCCAAGCTCCACCCTTCACAATTGCTTCATAAAAGACAAAGACACACTTCCTCCTGTTTTAGCACTGGAAAGCTGGGTCATGACCGAAAGAACAAGGTCGCGGGTACAAGGGGCCGAAATGGGTTTTCTCAGGAGGGTGGCTGGAGTCTCCCTTAGAGAGAGGGGGAGAAGTTCAGCCATCCATGAGGAACTCGGAGTAGAGCCGCTGCTCCTTTGCGTTGAAAGGAGCCAGTTGAGGTGGTTCGGGCATCTAGTAAGGATGCCCCCTGGGCGCCTCGCTAGGGAGGTGTTCCAGGCACGTCCAGCTGGGAGGGGGCCCTTTGGGGAAGACCCAGGACCAGGTGGAGAGATTATATCTCCACACTGGCCTGGGAACACCTCAGGATCCCCCAGTTAGAGCTGGTTAATGTGGCCCGGGAAAGGGAAGTTTGGGGTCCCCTGCTAAAGCTGCTGCCCCCGCGGCCCGACTCCGGATAAGAGGCTGAAGATGAGATGAATGAGATGAGATACATTAGGATGTGCAGAATTGTCCCATTGGAATGTTATTCCAAGGGAAACTGGGCTGGAATTCATGAGCACTGTTGGGCTCATTGTAGACATTTTAAAACATGTTAAATAACCCTGTTTACCTTCCTCGTTAATTTGAATCAGTTGATGTTGTATCTCCCTTGTTTAGCATGGGAGGTGTCACCCTTGTGAGTTTCTCCAGCATGGACAACCCTGATGACAAAGGCGTCACAGGTAACCATGGAGACAGCCAGTATCTGTCACTCTTTCACATCACTGTTGTGTAGTGAAATTGTACATTCTCGTTTGCCTAATAGAGTTGAACTGATACAGTTTGAAACCTTCTTTCCAAATGTAATTGACTTTTCCATGAAGGTTCTTTGTGGTCACTGGCGGGAGCGATGCTGTACGCCGTCTACATTGTAATGATTAAGAGACGAGTGGACCGGGAGGATAAGCTGGACATCCCCATGTTCTTTGGTAAACAAATGCTCATTATGTCTGTTTTAAGGACGGTGTTTTTAAAATGCATACTGGTTAGAGCAGCTATTCAGTCATTAATAATATTCTAAGTAATGTAGATGTACTGAAACATAGTAGAGACCCCTGCTCATTTTAACAATCTTTATTCCATGAAGTTGTCATCTGCTGTGTGTCTCTCAGGGTTTGTAGGTCTGTTCAACCTGTTGCTGCTGTGGCCTGGCTTCCTCCTGCTCCACTACACGGGCTTCGAGGCCTTTGAGCTTCCCAGCCAGCTGGTGTGGACGTACATCCTTATCAACGGCCTCATTGGAACCGTTCTCTCAGAATTCCTCTGGCTCTGGTGAGCACCTGACTCATTATTTATTCAGCTTCAATTCTGGCACTAAGCTAGAGCTGCAACGATCAGTCGACTAATCCATTAATCAATCGACAAAAAAACATTGTCAACTTTTTCAACAAGGTCTGCAATTAGCATGAGCTCCTTCACCTACACTCCTCAGCTCGCTCTCTTGAACCAAATATGTCACACTTACTGCCTGTCCCACGCACCCGCCTTAAGCCCGTGGTAATTTAGCTTTTTAGTCCGTAGCACCTTAATTATGGGGCGCTCTGCCTACACCCTTACGGTTGCAGGTTTCTGTGGATTCTTTTAATAGGCAGATAATGTCATGAACGGTGCAGGAAATAACTCAGAGGAGCAGGACCCAAATGGCGACACGGATACTGAGTAAGAAGTAAACGACCGTTTAATCGAAAAACCAATAACAAACAGTGTCCAGGGAACGGGGAAAACAGGAACAGGGTCCGGGTGTAGATGACGAAGAACAAACGTGAGGATCAGGAGACAAACATGAACGGGTTGTGGACAAACAGGAACTCGGGAAACTAAAACAAAAGAAACAAAGAAACAGTTAACGAAAAACAGAGCAACGTGGATATAGCAAACAAGCATGGGTAATCGGGAGCAAACCAAGAGAGACACGATACCATGTAAATACGAAAACGCTCTGGCGCCGAATGTGTGCCACCTCCGGCTTTTTATTCCTCTAGTGCTGACGAGCTGATGTGAATTGTGTTCCTTCTTGATTTATTGTGTTTTTCTGCGATTGCCTTGTATCGTGTTTTATGCCCTTGTTTTTATCGGCCCCCATCTGTGAAAAGTGTTTTCGTCTCTTTACTTTAACAACATTTTGCCTTCCCCTAACAAGAACGGTAAAGCTGTGCTCAGACAGTACTTTATGGTGCATTCAGGTGCCATTCGTAAATGGAGCAACTCAAACTGTTGTTGTAAAGTACTCTTTACTGCAGATTTACCATGCATTTAAAGTTTTTTGTGTAAATATACAGGGTGTATACACACTTTAATGATTGTTAAGGAGGTGCTTATCAAAATTCATTTCATTTTCAAAATGTAATAGAATTTACAAAAATAATTGAATTGTTTTGTCAACGCCTGTTCTCAAACTTACGTCCACACTGTTAAGACACTGCTGACAACGTGAAGCAATGGAATCGCACACATCCGAAATTGTTTTTGCACTTCAACTGCGTTTTCATACTTCCAGTAGCATTTTAGAATGATCTTCCTTTCTTCAAGGTTTAGTCCTGGGGCGGCCGGTGGCACAGTGGTTGTATAAAGAGGCTGAAGGTCCTCGAGGCAGCGGCCGCAGGTTAGACTCCCAGCTAACGGCCCTTTGCTGCATGTCTGTCCTATCTAATAAAAGGCTTGAAAAAACTTCCAAAAAATTATCTTTAAAAAAAACAAACTTTAGTTTGACTGCCATCATTAATTCCAAAAATTACATTTTTTTGGGACGCCCTGTATTAACATTACATTATTTTTTTCATCTAAACAATCTAAATGTTAGTCCTTTATTTAGCACATAGATACATTCATACATTTTATTTATCCCGTAATTAATTTAAGAAGTAATGAATCAAACGTGATAGGCCTGAGATTTCCATCACACGTGACATGTCATGCCTTGTAGCTGGTCATCTATGTAGTTAATGAGGACATCAGGCTCACTCACGCCTCTGATAAAGCTAAAGGCTTGCTAACCGTCTTCTTAGATGACGCACACTTATTTGAACATTATCTGTAATAGCAAGGCATGTGGCTATTTCAGCCCATCAGGCCTTGACTGAAGAGATGTGATGCAGTGATCCATATTCTCCTGCTCCACAGACATTGCTACACTGAATGATGTTTCCTGCAATGATTTAAAGACTAGATAATTTTTTATTTTCTCTCTCTTTTATTGTCTCAAACTACCTATCTCCTTAACAGAGGAAAAAAGGAAATAAAATGTATGTATGATCCTTAAGGGCTTCCATACATAGATTTTGAAAGTTGCCAAAACGTGCCTGCCAAAGTGGCCGGCCTTGAAAAGAGTTCTTTCAGACTCTGTATTTTGATAATCACTTATTTGTTAAATCGCTGTACTCAGTTTTCAGAATATAAATATAGTAGCAAACAAGTATTGTCTATGTAGAGATTCGGTGCACTAGTGGCGTCCTGAGAAGAGAATTAAGTCTCTCTCCCTCTGTGTGTGCCTTGTTCGCCCGTATCATACGCCGAGGGCTGTGACAAGACATTGGTATTTGATGAGTTGGCGAACGGTCCGTGAGAGCCGTGTGGTGGCAATCTTTTTTTTTTTTCTTCATTATTTTAAGTAGACCTCCTTCAAACTCATTTTCGTTGCAAAAATGTTTAATGACCTGATCCATCTAGAAAATAATCTGCAGTTTAATCTAATAATCAACACAAAACCATCACAATACATTTTTTTTGTCTAAAGACATTTTGATGTTGTCAGTTGAGTGAGTGGGACTAATAAAGTTTGAAGAATATGCAGTATTTCAGACACATTTTAATGGTGTGTCTGGTGATGCTGCTTTCTCTCCACAGGGGCTGTTTCCTCACGTCGTCTCTAATCGGGACTCTGGCATTGAGCCTCACCATCCCGCTCTCTATCATGGCAGATATTTGCATGCAGAAGGTACGTTTCCCACCCTAGTTACTTCTAGATACTACACTCAGAGTTTGAAATCAGATTAAAGATGAGCGTGGCTCAGAGCAGATTGCAGAATTTAATTTCAGTTTGTTTACTGTATACTGTATTTGTCATATTGCTTTACATAAATGATTGTTTACTAAAGTTAATGTTGTAATGTGAGTAAATATTTATTAAATTGGGGGTTAAAGGCGTTTTCAAATTGAACATCTGACATCAGACATTAGTTACTGTCCTTCTTGTGTATGGATAGGTGCGTTTCTCCTGGCTGTTTTTTGCCGGGGCGGTCCCAGTCTTCCTCTCCTTCTTCATCGCCGCGCTCTTATGCCACTACAACAACTGGGACCCTGTCCTGGTGGGGCTGAGGAGAGTCTACGTCTTCATTTGTAGGAAACATCGCATTCAGAGGTACAAACTGTTGAATTCCACATGTGACACAACAGTCTGTGGGGAGAAACTGGCGAAGCTACTGAGTCGATTAACTAATGATTCCATTTAAATGTGTTCTCTAGCTACATACATACGGCCCATAGTTATGAGACACATATACTTAAAGTGTAACTCCAGTGCAAAATCATGGTCTTGATCGGCAAGTACATACATCAAATAAGCCATCGAGAGAGAAACGAGAAATCCTGGAGAGTCGCTAACCGCCAGACGTGGCTAACAGTGATTAGCTCGGGGCAGTACGGTGAAGGCATTCAAACTGTTGATCAGTTTCCAAGCACACTATTTAGTTTGTTTTCAGTTTGATTTCTTTCCTTCAGGCAGTTATTGGTTTCAGTGTATGAAAAGCCACTTGCATAGACTTAATACTTGTGTGAATGAATACTGCAACACCTTTGTTCTTTTTGGCAAGGTTGCACAGACAACAGGGACTTTTTTGAAAACGTTGTCTTTTGGCCAAAAGGCATTGCATTTATGAGCTCAGTGTCAGAAAATCAAACTAAGAATATGAGGAATGAGTATAACATGGATTAGCCTTTAATAATAATACTTTATAATACAATTTCAGTAAAACCAGAGCTGGAAATGTGGCTGCTGAAGAATGGGCTACTTATGCAGTCTTTATAGTATTAGTTATTAGTATTGTTACAGATGAAATAGGTGACTGGATTTGATTCATCCACCTGTCCATCCACCCTCCTCAGGACACCAGTGGGCGTTTAGCAGTGACAAGAGCCACGTGTGTGGGGAAGTGGTCCTCCCAAATAACCAGGAAAAAAAAAATCTAAAAGAATAGTTTGAATTCCTTCATGAAAAAAAGGTCACCATCAAAATGTAACTCTCTGCAGTTGATTAACATAAAATGCCTGATTATATACGGCCTAGTATGGTATTAGGCTATAAAAGTAAACTTGACTTGTCTGAGGCATGCATTGAACTAATCACGCCCCACATATCCTCACCGCCTGTCATTTACAGGTGTCTCTTTCTTCAGACAGGTTGTTAGTCACAGTGAGCCATTATTCATGTCCAGTCATATTCAAATGGACTGCCTGTACAGTGTCTGATTTACATTATATGGCCTTTGTGATGCGACAGGAGGAGAGTGTAAACAAAGATCAATGCTTTAATCCATCTGTTAAAATCTAATAAAAGTTATTTATGCACACAAACAAGGACTGCATGGTTATGGCTTAAAATATAATTCTGATTATTATTATTTATTTATTACACAGTCGGTATTGATCTCTTGATTTACAATTATTGTCAAGGAGGGGAAAACATCAGCATATCAAAACATAGCTGTTGCCAATATGCTAAAAGAAACAAAACCTGGATATTTCTATATTTCTAAGGGAAAAACAAACAAACAAACAAGACCAACTAAAGACAGACAAAAGAAAACAACAACAAACAAAAACAAAAACAATGATGAATCCAAACAGGATGTATGGGCCTGTAACCGCGGCTGCAATCATTCGTAGGGAGATCAAACAAGAACACAAGAGTTTTGATATGTACGTATAACTCGTACAGGTCCTGGCAGTCCTTCCAACCAACAGGGAAAGCACAAAAAAAGTAAGTGGGCGGAGACAAGTCATTTAGTTCCCAGGATGCGTCCGTCATTCTGATTATTTTAACCCATATTTAAATCACAATTTTATCATGATTATTTATTGATTTTTAAGGAACAAAGTATGCATTTTCCCATTCCTGCTAATGTACACATCTACAATCCCAATAAGACTTAAAAAAAAAAAAGGTTCTTCTTCACTTGAATTCAGTGCATCTCATACAAGCAAAATATAAATACAACACACGATAATCTGGGACCCTCATAATAATAATAAGTTAAAGCTTTTCAAGTTGTTTCATTGCGTGACCTATTAAAATGAATCGACCTTAACTGCGACACACACTTGGAGCCTTTTCTTCTCTGACATTGTCACAAGGACAATAGACTCCATTCGTGGCTCGCAGCCTCACTAACCTAAGTCTGTAATCAGATGTACATGCTTGACTGAGTATCCTCTCTGCGGCAGTTATGCTCTCCATTCTTCTGTGAGCGCTTGTTCCCACGTGATGAGGGTTGATTATAATAATGATGGCTGTCAAGATGATAACCCTGATGATGATTGACACCTGGTTCCCTCCGCTCGCAGATTGCCAGAAGACAGCGAGCAGTGTGAAAGCCTTATCCCTCTACACACGGTCTCCCCCAACGAAGGAAGCTTCTGTTCGTGATCCAGCAATCAAACACAAAGTAAGTGATCACTCAGCTCCTTCGTGCTTGTGACCTGTATGCCTCCGATTGATGTCTCCCTTTCTGTGCATGTTATTATGTGTGTATATGTGAAGATGCATAATTCAGATCAGTTGCTTGAATCTTACCCTTGGAAAAAATATGAAAATTCCCAAACTAAGAGAAAGTAATAATGAAATTCTATTTAATTTTCTATTAGTATGACTCATCAGAAACTGTCTGGATAAAGCATGCCATTGGCCGCTTCGCAAAGGCACCGTCGCGTTATCTGGGGCTTAGCACCACCCCAGACAATTGTGAAACAAGCCAGAATGTTTGTTTTATTCCCTTATCCCAGAATGATAATGGGTGCCCCCAGACTTTTCTCCAGCTGACGCAGTGCTGTGGAGAGAGGTCTGGCAACGTGACGTTACTGTTCTTCCAGCTGGCTTCAGTGAGACTGTCCTGATGGAAGTGATTCACAAACAGCCAACTTCTCTTTTGATATAAAGCTAAGTTTATGTCTCAGTGCCGGGGCCGCGTTGGCCGGGGGCTTTATGATTTTGGGTTGTCCGCCCGACCCATTCTTATGAACGCAATATCTCAGGAACCCAGGAGAGACCGTCTTCGTATTTGACACAAATGTCTACGTGGACTGATGAACTGATTACATATTGGAGGTCAAAAGGTCAAGGTCACTGTGACCTCACCAAATGCATATTTGTCCATAACTCGAGAATTCCTACACTATTTATGACAACATTTCACACAAATGCTCAAAGGTAAACTCAGTGTGAGATCATAGTGTGTGTGTGTGTGTGTGTGTGTGTGTGTGTGTGTGTGTGTGTGTGTGTGTGTGTGTGTGTGTGTGTGTGTGTGTGTGTGTGTGTGTGTGTGTGTGTGTGTGTGTGTGTGTGTGTGTGTGTGTGTGTGTGTGTGTGTGTGTGTGTGTGTGTGTGTGTGTGTGTGTGTGTGTGTGTGTGTGTGTGTGTGTGTGTGTGTGCGTGCGTCATATCCACGGTTCACCAATAAACACACTTAATTTGTTTTGATTTTATTTAACTTAATTGAATTAAGTTTAATTGGTTTTATTTAATTTAATTTGTTTTGATTTAATTTAATTTGTTTTGATTTAATTTAATTTGTTTTGATTTAATTTAATTTGTTTTGATTTAATTTAATTTGTTTTGATTTAATTTAACTTAATTTAATTTAGTGCTCCTTTGCGTTGAAAGGAGCCAGTTGAGGTGGTTCAGGATCATCTAGTAAGGATGCCCCCTGGGCGCCTCCTTAGGGAGGTGTTCCAGGCACGTCCAGCTGGGAGGAGGCCTCGGGGAAGACCCAGGACCAGGTGGAGAGATTAGATCTCCACACTGGCCTGGGAACACCTCAGGATCCCCCAGTTAGAGCTGGTTAATGTGGCCCGGGAAAGGGAAGTTTGGGGTCCCCTGCTGGAGCTGCTGCCCCCTGGACCTGATCCCGGATAAGCGGATGGAGATGAGATGAGAGAGTTATGTTTAATTTAGTTAGTTTTGATTTAATCTAACTTAATTTAATTCAATTTATTTTTATTTAGTCTAATTTAGTTAAGTAGAATCTAATTAGATTTAATTTGTTTGGATTGAATCTAACTTAATTAAGTTTAATTTAATTTAGTCTAATTTAGTTGTTTAATTTAATTTGATTTGGTTTAATTTGTTTTGATTTAATCCAACTTAATTTCATTACGTTTCATTTAATTTGATTTAATTTAATTTGATTTAGTCTAATGTAGTTAAGTTTAATTTAATTAGTTTTGATTGAATTTTACTTAATTTAATTTAGTCTAATTTAGTTAAGATTAATTTGATTTAATTTAATCTAACTTAATTTAATTAAGTTTAATTTAATTTAGTCTAATTTAGTTTAGTTTCATTTAATTTGTTTTGATTTAATCTAACTTAATTTAATTAAGTTTCATTTAATTTAGTCTAATTTAGTTATTAAGTTAAGTTTAATTTATTTTGTTTTGTTTTAATCTAACTTCATTTAATTTGGTCTAATTTAGTTAAGTTTAATTTTATTTAATTTAATTTGTTTTGATTTAATCTAACTTAATTTAATTAAGTTTCATTTAATTTAGTCTAAGTTAGTTTAGTTTAATTTAATTTGTTTTGATTTAATCTAACTTAATTTAATTAAGTTTAATTTAATTTAGTCTAATTTAGTTAAGTTTCATTTATTTTGATTTAATTTAGTTTAATTTGTTTTGATTTAATTTAACTTAATCTAATTTAGTCTAATTTAGTTAAGTTTAATTTAGTTTGATTTAATTTAATTTGGTTTAATTTGTTTCGATTTAATCTAACTTAATTTAATTAAGTTTAATTTAAATCGTTCTAATTTAGTTAAGTTACATTTATTTTGATTTAATTTAGCTTAATTTGTTTTAATTTAACTCAATTTAATTTAGTCTAATTTAGTTAAGTTTGATTTGATTTAATTTAATTTATTTTGATTTAATTAAACTTGATTTAATTTAGTTTCATTTGTTTTGTAATAATTAACTTTGATTTGATTAAATTAATTTAATTTAGTCTATTTTAGTTAAGTTGAATTTGATTTGATTTAATTTAGTTTGATTTGGTTTGATTTAATTTAATTTCTTTTGATTTAATCTAACTTAATTTAATTAAGTTTAATTTAATTTGTTTTGGTTTAATCTAATTTAATTTAATTTGGTCTAATTTAGTTAAGTTTAATTTAATTTGATTTAATTTAATTTCTTTTGATTTCATCTAACTTAAGTTAATTAAGTTTAATTTAATTTCTTTTGTTTTAATCTAACTTAATTTAATTTGGTCTAATTTAGTTAAGTTCAATTTAATTTCTTTTGATTTCATCTAACTTAATTTAATTAAGATGAATTTAATTTGTTTTGTTTTAATCTAACTTAATTTAATTTGGTCTAATTTAGTTAAGTTTAATTTGATTTGATTTAATTTAATTTATTTTGATTTCATCTAACTTAATTTCATTAAGTTTAATTTAATTTGATTTGATTTAATTGAATTTAAGTTAAATTTGTTTTGATTTAATTAAACTTAATTTAATTAAGTTTAATTTAATTAGATTTAATTTAATTTGATTGAATTTAATTTAATTTGTTTTGAATAAATCTAACTTAATTTCATTAAGTTTAATTTAATTTGATTTAATTTTATTTAATTTGATTTAATTGAATTTGTTTTGATTTAATTTAATTTCTTTTCATTTAATCTAACTTAATTTAATTAAGTTCAATTTATTTTGTTTTGTTTTAATCTAACTTCATTTAATTTGGTCTAATTTAGTTACGTTTAATTTGATTTAATTTAATTTATTTTGATTTCATCTAACTTAATTTAATTAAGTTTAATTCAATTCAGTCTAATTTAGTTATATTTAATTTAATTTTATTTAATTTAACTTGTTTTAATTTAGTCTAACTTAATTTAATTTAGTCTAATTTAGTTAAGTTGAATTTGATTTGATTTAATTTAGTTTTATTTGTTTTGATTTAATTTAACTTAATTTATTTAAATCTAATTTAGGTAAATTTGATTTGATTTAATTTAATTTGTTTTGATTTAATCTAACTTAATTTCATTAAGTTTAATTTAATTTGGTCTTATTGAGTTACGTTTAATTTAATTCGATTTAGTTTAAATTGTTTTGATTTAATTTAACTTAATTTAATTTAGTCTAATTTAGTTAAGTTTGATTTGATTTGATTTAATTTGTTTTGATTTAATTAAACTTGATTTAATTGTTTAATTTAATATGGTCTAATGTAGTTAAGTTTAATTGAATTTGTTTTGATTTAAATTAACTTAATTTAGTTTAGTCTAATTTAAGTTTAATTAGATTTGATGTAGTTTGATTTAATTTAGTTTAATTTGATTTGATTTAATCTAACTTAATTTAATTAAGTTTAATTTATTAAATGGAGGAATTGTTGGGTCTATGTAAATCATAAATAAGTCATAGAGTGTGGTCTATGAGTGTGGCACTATAAATTGTATTGAATTGAATTGAATTAAAATGTGATTGAAATCATTTGTAAAAATACATTAACTTAGTTAAAACCAGAGATGGGTATTGTTAAAAACATTTTTAAAGATAATTTTTGGCAGTTTTCCAAGCCTTTATTAGATAGGACGGACAGGAAATGGGGTGAGTGAGAGAGGGGGGGAGACATGCAGCAACGGGGCGCAGGTCGGAGTCGAACCTGGTACAGTAGATCCAGTAAATCAAGCCCCTGCTTGACACAACTTAGTGCTTTAAGCAGAATACATGGTCGTCATTTTTGGCTTGCGTACCCTCGCTTAGTAAATAACGCTGTTGAGGCTTCTTTGAAAACAACCAAGATGGCTGCAGTTGATGTGGAACTTTCTGTTGAAGCTCATCTCTGAACACTGCAGTTTGTTTACATCTGTCCATTGATCCTCAACACGTCACACGTTTTGTTGCTGTGATTGGTATTGCGTCTATTCAATCGTGTCCAGAGGCAGCAGTTTGGTCTACAGTTGTTGATGACACCTCTAGGAAACAATAAACAAACTGAGGTTTCAGACTTACTAGCATTTGTCAATTGGTCTGGCAATGTCAGGCTATATTGACAGGAGAGTGAATATTAGACTTTCTGTTGTCAAGTGGCCAGGAACACAACTCTAAATGAATGCTAATGAGGCTTCATGTCTGCTTCATTTGTCAACAGGCAATTCTTTGCTCACACATTCGCAACAGCAACTTTATAAAGTAAAGGTGTTTTTCTTTCAGCTTGTTCTGCTGCCCCCAAAGATCGTTTAAAGCAGCTGTAGATTTAGTTAGATTTGCATCCCAAACACAGATTTTACAACAGATGGAGCTCAGGATCTCCTCCCTGCATTCACCCAGCTGTTTCTCCTTGAACATCTGTCAAGTATTTTTCAAACGCCCCCAGTGTTTGGACGTGGTGGTGAGTAAGAGGGACAGAAGACGAGCAGGACACTTAGAGCGTCACGTAAATATTTGAGATCAGAGATTGGCCACCCACTTCCACAGTCTGCATCTTAGTGAAGTCACCCGCCTGCTCACTATTCATAGGTTTAGTCAAGGTTTTCTCAGCTGCGTCCCACACCAACAAAGTAATTGCCAGCAGAGCAGAGAGAGATTTTGAACTCAGCATGGGGTTTCAGAGGTGTTAGTGGGGAATGAAAACAGTGCAATCTAGGACGGACTTAAGCCTGTCTGCTGGGTATGTACAGTCTGATGGAGGAGCAAATGTTGTGTGTTGGAACCTGTGTGTCACTACTTGCACAGAAGCGAGGCTCCAACTGACTATTTCATTACCCATTAATCTGTGATTATTATTTTCAGTTTAATTATCAAGCCCTTCAATCTGTTTTTACAGTGTCAAAAAAACTAAAGCACATATGATATCAAATTTAAAAAAGCAGCATAACCTCACAATGGAGAAGCTGGAACTTTTACTAGTGAGTGAGAGAGAGAGGAAGACAAGCAGCAAAGGTCTGCAGGTCGGAATCGAGCCCACGGCCGCTGCCTGGAGGACCTTCAGCCTCTTTAGATGGGATGACTGCTCTAACCACTGTGCCACCGTTTGCCTCTGCTTTACCTTTTGTACAGTGGGAGCAATTGGAGACACCTGGTCCATCTTTATATACATGTGCAGGAAAAAGTACACAGGGAAAGACAAGAAGCCCATGTCTCTGGTTCTGCTGCATCACTGTAGATTCTTTAAGATCTACAGCTAAATGACTTCAATTCTAACTCAGTGGAGTACTATTAAAAGCACTATGTACTATCCCTTTACATATTCTATCCCTTTGAAATATCCAGATTATAGTGTACCTGATTTTTGTCTCACTTGCTTTTCTCATCATTTGTTTTTTTTGTTTTATTTGTTTCCCAAGGTGGCCAATGTGGATCTCACTGAGCTGACAATCCAGAAGCTTTCAGAGACATTGAACTACCCCAGTGCCTCCTATTAAATCTATTTATTTTCTACAGTGTTGAGACATTTCTACAAGGTTGTTTTTATTTTCACATTCCAGTCATCACAGACTGAGATTCTGTTGTTGTTTTCTGTGTTAAAAGAAACCTTATGGTTCTCAAGGTGCTGGACATTATCAGTGATTACTATATGGTCATGTGACCAAATGAAACGGTACATGTTGAACTTGATCAGAACACTAACAGAGGCACAGTACTATAACCGTGTGTGTGTGTGTGTGTGTGTGTTTCGTATTTCTCAAAATCTTAAATCAATGAGTTCACAACATTGAACATGGTCGTGTTCGTCTGTAGGCCTTTTGAAGCCTCGCTGCTTGTTTGTAAGTGTGAGCGTGAAGCATTTTTACAAATGACAATCTGTCAGACATGTACGTAGTAAAAAGTTAGTTTTTGATTTGGCTGCCTCTGCTGCTTTATCGTAAATCAGCCATGATGTGACACACTTCATATGATGAGTCTATATGTAGGAACTTTGTTTTCAGGAGCAGTAATGTGGTAAAATCCGAAACGCAGCCCAGTGATGAGTTCATGTTCCCCAGCCTCGGCAGCTCGGGTAAACGGAACCATTCAGAGTGACCTCTGCATGTGTTGTGAGATATTTTCCACCTCATTTAGACCTCCAGGTGATACGAAGTGTCCTGATAGCATTCAACATTTGAACTACTCTCAGTACAAAATATTGTGTTTTTTGTCTTTATTTCTATCGTCCTCAAGTCTGAGTTGGAAAAAATGAAACCACACTACAGCAAGACAGCATCTCATCCTTTAACAGCTTGTTTCCTTCTGTACCTCTGACAGTGCTGGATCATCAACACAAACTGTGATAGAGACATAATCTTTGTGTTTGGAATATGAACTGAGGCTAAGCCTTCCGCTATAAGCTACAAAACGCCTTGCTGCAATAACGGTCGTCCGCTCGTATGAGCGGTTTCCTTTTTTTAAAATGGGTGTAAATACTGTACACAGTGAAGCATTAACAGAGTATCAATGTTTTGTTTGTGAAATTCACATGACCACTACAGATTCCTGTCTGAGACCGTGTATCTTTTTATATTTTATGTATCATTGTAAAGATTATCACGGCCTGAGGAAGAGTTTTCATTGTAGCCAAATTCTCTTTTACTTGCAGCTGAGATTATATCACATCCATTAGACTGTTGTATATGATCCTTTATAATGATTCATTTACCTGATGTGATTTCATTTCTTTTAGCAGCCTCAGTGTCATGTAATCCAGGATGTAAACACTACAGTTGAAGGTAAATGTCAATGTAATTCCATGTCCTGTTAAATGTCAGATGTGTGTACTCCTGTTCACGGAGTGTTTATTGCACCCAACATTGACTGGACATATGAAGTGGAGAGAGTAGTAAGCGACCTGTGAGGGTAAATGTATGGGTTGAGCACTTTAAGTGATAGCTATAAACTTGTCCCGTTCATGTTCATTATTGCACTTGCTGTGTTTTTGCCAATCGGTCCCTCCTTCTGTCACAGTTTCAAGTATGAGAGCTTTTTTAAGGAGGATTAGCTTCCCTTGGCGTCTTCTTGAACTTCATTTTTCTTTCTCAGGTTCTTTGTCTTGTTTTTCATATCCGAGCAATTTCTTTGTCTTGTAAGTGTCATAAATGAAGATGTTATATAATGTAAAAGAAGGCTCTAATAGTAACTTCCCTTTTAGCAACCTCAGCTCTCGAATTATCCTTTTATTTTGCAAGTCTGTTTTCATACTTACACTGCACCATTAAAACATATCTTTTTACATCTCTGTTGAATGGCATATTTCCACAGGATCACATTTCTTTTGAAGAGACATTGTAAATGTTGTAAAGGTGTGTCTGGCTTTTCTTTGATGTGATTTACATTTATTTTACTAATGGGCAAATAAGGCTTCATGAAACATTTTTTTTTTTTTTAAATAGGCCCACTAGGGCGACACGTTGGTGTGGTGGTTAGCACTGTCACCACACAGCAAGAGGGTTCCTGGTTCGAATTCTAGCTGGGGCCCTTCTGTGTGGAGTTTGCATGTTCTCCCCATGTCAGCGTTGGTTTTCTCCGGTTTCCTCCCACAGTCCAAAGACGTGCAGGTGTTAGGTCAATTGATGACTCTAAATCACCCGTAGGTGTGAATGGTTGTCTTTCTCTGTTCGTCTCTATGTACCCTGTGATAGACTGGCGTCCTGTCCAGGGTGGACCCTGCCTCACGCCCGATGTCAGCTGGGATCGGTTGCAATTTATCGAGGGTAGCCACTTACGGAGGAGATGAATTTGGCCTGCAGCCGCGCGCCAACACATTCATTCATTCATCTTCAACTGTTTGTCCCTGTCGGGGTCGCGGGGGGCTGGAGCCGAGCTGTTTTGAAATATAAAAGAATCGTGTGTGTCCCTCTGGTCACCTGGCCACCACGTTTAAAAGCGACAGCTTGGCATCACACATCACCTGTACATTTATCGAGTGGTAGTTTTGGTGATTGATGAATGCGTTATCATTCATGGATGGTGCCTTCAGACGCACATGAGTACAATCAATTGCTCCAACCACAATTTAAATTTTTTTATTCGTTTTAAGAATCCGTTTTGATCAGTACTTAATGTGTGATTGCTAATGCTTAATGACAGCTGGGGTTTGTTTATTATTTTCAGTCAGGTTTTGCTGTGCTGCACCGCAAATACACAGGCTCAAATGTGCGTACACGATCTCAGACCTGACGTGAGATTTGATCGTAGCTCCCGCTCACGTCCAAATTGATAAATGCCGAAGTTTGCCAGGAAATGGTCGTATGCACGTTTTTCTGCCGTACGTTCATTTGATAAATGAGGGCCAGTGTGTTTTCAACCCTTTGTTGAACAGAGCTCCATCTAGTGGATAAATAATGAAAATGCTTCATGAAGCTTCATTTGGACATCACTAGCCAAAGCTAAAAACTCTTGATTTCTGTAAATATAGGTAGTTTTTATCACGCTGATGTTTGTTCAAGTGTTTGTTTTTCTTGTACTTTCGTTTTTTAGTTATTTGATGCAATAAAAACAGGGTAAAACGTAAAATAATGATGGACAGCCGTGATCAACTCACGATTGGTTGGGCGAGTGTATGGACGTCACTTCGGTGATGTGTCACTACCGCCCAATAACTACTGCGCAGACTCTGGTTGCAAAATTACAACATGGCGACGTCCACATGTAGGACATTTTGATAATGAAGCCTCATCACTAATATATCTGCTCTCATTTCCATGAACATGCTAGGTTCCAGCGCCACCATCAAACTGTTTATCACTCAGTGGCTGTGAAAATTCAGACTAACTGGGAGGGATTATTGGACCACGATGCAGCTGTGACTCTAACTGACTGTTGTTGCTTTGGTTATTAAACAGCATTTTTATAGCTATGCTAGCAGAGCGGATTGAGTAAGCTGTTGGTTAATGCAACACAAAATATATTGTACTGGATGAACTGGCACAAAATTGACTTTTTAATAATGATCCTTATTATTAACTATCATTATGACCCAACATAAGGACGCACTAGTCGGCTGAACATCGATATTGATGTATTGTGATGTTAGCATTTAGCTCGAAGTACAGCCTCAGAGCCGCTAGCTCGTGGTGTGATGCACCCAGGACACATTGAGACCACATTCAGAGGAGGATGAAAAATATGCACAAAAAAGAGCTTGCAATGGTATCCAATTACAGTTAGACTGAAAAGAAGCAGAGCCCCATTCATCCGTCACAAAAAGAACCTGCATTTCATTTAGAGATGTTTTTAAAGGATGCAAATCTTCTCTTTCACAATGTTGAATGAAACATTTCACATTTTGCTAAAGATAGCCTTAGTATTCTTTTCAGTGTATAGTGCAGCATGATGGCTGTGTATTCAGAGGCCAAACAAAAGTCTTGGACACCAATTTTTCTGCTTCTCCTTGCAACCGAATCATCACATTTAGGCACAGGCCTAAATGTTGAGTTAAACCTGCTGTTACATAAAGCCGTACACATTTAGGGTCTAGAGTATAGAATAGATTTCCCCTGAGGCATGTCAAGTAGACTTAAAGTGGCTATTTTAATCTTTTCAGTGTCACATGGAGACTCGAGTGAATTAGACTTTTTCCTTGACATCCTTTCCTTCATTTTTTTTTATCCTGCAGGCACGTCCCCATCTCTCCAATGCACGACTGGTTTTGTAAAGTAAACAATGAGGCATTTGTTAAGCCCTTCTCATGGTTGTCAACTGTTTTTTGTTGTTTTTTCCCTTTTTTTCATGATGTGTTTATCTCAAAGTCCCAAACTATTTCATGCAATCTCACACAAGCACCTCATTATTGAGACACACACACACACACACACACACACACACACACACACACACACACACACACACACACACACACACACACACACACACACACACACACACACACACACACACACACACACACACACACACACACACACACACACACACACACACACATATTATAGCAGATAATTCAAAAGAGATCTGAGACATAAATTCGTGTCATAATAAACAACCATGATTTTACTGTTGTTCCCCACAGCAGCTAACATCTGGCTGTCAATGTGATGCCATACCCAACCCAAGTGTTTAATTGACAGTATCTGACAATATGTAATCAGAGTGAGAGGGCACTGATCAGGTTCAATCAGTAGAAATCAGTTCAGCTTTGAAGCAACTATGTTGTCTGTGGAGGTTTTCATTTTTTAAGAGCGACAAACTTTAAAGTTTAAAGCAACATTATGTGACTATTTAACACATCATTTTGAGGAAGAATGTCATTCCCGCTCTGGGCCCTGATCTCCAGCCCACTGTGTAACTTTGGTGAGTGGATCAGATCTCAGAGATAAGTAAGTAACACTATGGCTCTAGGTCACACAGAACCACTGATTATAGTTTAATTGGATCATATTTTATGGAGAAAATGTTTCCTGGTTTTCCCTCTGATCTCCTTCCAGCTGCTCTGCCTAGACTTATTGCTAAAGTAGGGCTAACCGCTAACTGTTGCTAACTGTAACTGCGATCAGCTAGCTCACTTAGCCGTGCTCCTGGTGACTGGGAGCTCTGCGCAACGGGGGAGTGATCTTGTTTTTAGTCATAAGTAAGAGCTTTACAAAATAAAGGGTGCAAGACACCAAGCTGGCCTTCTGGCTTTTGGACTATTAAGTCATTTTAGCTGTCTTGCTAGCCTATGTCTTGTGTTTGTGCTAGGTGTGGATTAATGCCCACATTAGCCAGACTCATTTTAATTATTACAATTTACTTCAGAGAAAAAAAGAAGTTCTACAAGAAAATATGAATGTGAAAATCTTAGATAGCGTATCAAATGGATGTAGCCTCTATGTCAAAGTCAGTTATTTCAACTTGATCCAATCATCCTCGCCTAAAGGCTGTATCAATGTAAGTGTGTAAGTGTGTGCATGTGGGCCGTGTAATATTCCGAGCACGTAGGCATGGCACTAGATTATTTTATTTCCAGTACAGCATGATGAGTAAAGAGGGGGCCCCACACAAAGAGAAGCCTAGGGTGAAGTGTAGAGACTCATGCTGTGCTGTGCAGGGGGGTCTTGAAGAAGGCTGCAAAAATTCTCAATTGTGACCCCTTCGTGAACATGACCTCCAGTAAATATGGTACAAACCCTCCCTACGCAACGTTTTAATCACAAACAGGTTCATAGGATATTGTACGAAAAGATCTGTGCAAAAATTTGCATGATATTTTACGAAAAGGTAAACGGAAGTGGCGACGGACCGGAATAGGACTGCGAAGGTTACTTTTGGTGTCGGTTAGGTTTAGGCATCAAAAGTAACACATGACCGTTTTTGGCTACAAAAGGTGTCAGTTAGGTTTAGGCATCAAAACAACGTGGTTAGGATCAGAAAAAATGTCATGGTCGGGACACGAACAGGGACGGGGAAAGTCCTGTGTTCTGGGACCTATCCACCACCACCACGTGCCTCGTTAAGCAGAGATTTGCTGTCTTAAACTACGTCCCCTGCTTTTAATATGCACAATACGCATGAAAAAAATATGTGGAAAGCACACTAATTATGGCACAGAACCTTTCACGAGAACAGCTTCTCCTATGTATTTATATGTATTGGTAACTCCTCTTTCTATTGGAAGGAATGGGTGGGGAGGGGTAATACAGTTGTGACCTTTAAAAAGAGCAGGACCTTTGTGCAAATCCATAGTTTGCTGAAATCAACTTTTAAAACCCCCTTGCCCATCCTAAAATGCAGAGACTCCCTCTTTTATTATTTCAAGCTTCGATAAGGGCCATGAAGCATCACTTTACCACTGTGTTATTGCAGAAATATAGCACTAATATAGACCCAGCTCATTCCGGATATTCAACCCTAATGAGAACACACCTAATGGTTCCTTTAAAACTGTGTGGGAAACAGATTTCTGAAACATATTTACAGAAAGAATGGGCTAACATCCTACATAATCGAAGTGTATGTCACATAATGTTCGCACTAGGTTAATTCAATTTAAGATTATTAACAGAATATATTGGATGCTCTCTAGACCGTATAGGGTTGAGCTGAAAAGTGACCTCAGGTGCTGGAAGTGCCCTGACGACGGCACAGAAACTCATGCATTAATACAGCTGTCCGTATTTAAGAGTGGTGTATAAATGAATTACACTCTGAAACTGTAGGGGCGCCAAATTGCAAGAAATACCAATGTTATGCGATGTTACTGTAAGTAGTAGTGAAGCCAGTGTTCTTCTGTTTTTAAAGGAAAAATACAATAATTCAGTATCTTTGAAACCCAAGAATGTTATCACCCCCCCCCCCCCCCATGCTATCACACAATCATAATTCTGTTCATGTTGCTTTTTTTCTTTTTTAAAATATGATCACTATCTTTATGAACGTATGTTCACCTCAGCTATGCAGCTATATGCCTGGTTTTTCTCAGTGGTTCCTGTTTCAAACTCTCAACTTCCCTGCACTTGCAGCTATTTTAAAAATCAAAAACTATCATCCACCTTTGACCTCCCTGGGTTCTCTCCCACATCTATCAGCCATTATTTAAGGTAAATGTCACTGCTTCTCTGAATGTCACGTTCACTCTTTCACTCTACCACTTTATCTTGAGCATTATCTCCTAACAAAACAACTAGGTTGTTAATTTTATTTATTAGATAAAAGTGTTTGTTTCTGTTTTCTTCTTAGCACTTTCTAAGCTGCATTCCATTCCATGTGTATTTCAATGTATTTCTAATCTCAACTCTAACTTGGAGGAAAACAAAGTGTTTCTGTAAAAGGGATCCACATTAGTCCTGATGATAAGAAAAGAAACCAGGCCTCAGCACTCACGCAGCCTGTCGTAGTGTTTAATGTTTAACTGCCCTGCCCTCGTAGGTGGGAGGGGGAAATTTGTATGAGTGGAGTGTTGGCTAACCCTTTGCTCAGACTGGTGGTGGAGGTGAAACCACCCGGCTCTGGACTAGAACCTGCGAGGACTCTTGAGGATCCCAATGATAAGCGGGAATGGGAGGATCTGGCCCAGGCGTTGAACCACACACTGGTCTTTTGGTAATAAGACACTGAATATTGGGAACATTGTGTATTGAAGACAGTACCGAAGAGTCCTCATATTCTCATGAAAGGATACACCAACTGTGATTTGGAGTTTACCACCCACCAGGATTCCCTCCTTGAAAAATCCAGGATTCATTCCAGACCAAGAAAAGTCTTCTGTGTAAGTTGTTATCTTGGAAACGGGACTGCGCCCGGCAGAACTGATAAGCTAAAGTAAAACGTCGATACCTGGGAAATCTCAGCTCCCCACTCTGTAACCATGAGTGAAGAAATAGAGATAGCAGAAGAGAAAGACTGGACGGAGCTTGAACCTAACTACTCTCTCAAAATCTTCCTGACAGTCTTTTACAGCTTCATACTGGTGACGGGTATCGTGGGTAATTCGGTCACTATCAGAGTGACACAAGTGCTGAAGCGTAATGGCTACCTGCAGAAGAACGTGACCGACCACATGGTCAGCCTGGCGTGCTCAGACTTGTTAGTGCTCCTCATTGGCATGCCAGTGGAGCTTTACAGCGCCATCTGGTTCCCATTCACGTCGGCAGAAGGGAACGCTTCCTGTAAGATCTACAACTTCCTGTTCGAGGCTTGCAGCTATGCCACCATACTCAACGTAGCAACGCTTAGCTTTGAGCGCTACGTGGCTATCTGTCACCCGTTTCGCTTCAAAGCTCTGGGTGGAAAACGCACCTCTGCCCTTATCACTTTTGCCTGGCTGGTGTCCGTGCTCGTGGCCCTGCCGTTGTTGGTTGCCACGGGTACGCAGGGACACATTCCCTTCCTGGCAGATACACCCGTCCAGAATTTGACTTTCTGTACAAATCTGAGGGAGCGCTGGGTGATGTACAGGGTCAGCATCTTTGTGGCCTTCATCGTCTACATGATAGTGTTGATCTGTGTGGCCTTCATGTGCCGGGCCATGGTCCTCGTCCTTCAGAAACCTCTAGGATCCATGGATGGCGGCATCAACAGAGTTGAAAAAGCAGCCAAGCATGAAAGTTCAAAGGTCAAGACAGCCAGGAAGCAGACCATCATTTTTCTTGGTAGGTAGTTGGTTTAATATCTAAAAAAAGGACACCTGGTTTCCGCCAATTGTGTCTGAAGAAATGATTTTAGAGCTCTGTGTGTATCTGTTCGTATGGTGCGTATGATGTCTGAGTTTGTGGGTCTTAAGTGTCTCTGAAAAGTGGCAACGGAAATGTTACCAAGTGTTAGTTTTGATTCACTCTGCATGGTACTGTAGTGTGTGTGTCTGTTGTCGGGAAGTGTGGGACAGCTTCTTCATCTATTTATGCCAGCATTGAAAACACACTGTTTATTTAGGGAGTGCTCTTGAACTGAAAGTGCAGATAAACCATTTTGTGATAGTATCTATTACTTGTTTGTTTGTACATAGAGACTGTAATTAAGGTATTTCAAGGGAGCCGTTACTTACAAAGCCAAAGACCCCCATGTCCATGTTTGAACAGAGAAAACTGAAAAAATAAAAGGCAACAAAAACAATACTGCCATGACAAATTAAAAAAAACAACAAACAAACAGAAAAGAAACCCCACAAAAGACCACACAGACAAGGATTCTCTTTCCAAGCAGTCAGGTATGAAATGAGTGGCAAAACTCCCAACAGTCGGCCAACCCAGATACCAATTTAATAACAAGATTTTCAGAATAAACAGAATGTGAGCGCCGGGGTGGACATCCTGAGGACATCTGCACTGTCTTGGTTCAATGAACATCAGCATTGGACATGAGAAGGGAAGTGACTCAGAGATGTTAACGGGTGCTGATATGCAGGCTGACATAAAAAGAGATGGGACATACAGCAGACAAACTCCCAGAGTCCCTTAGTCATAAAGCAGAGCGGTCACAGAGGACGACCACATGAATAAACAGTACTCTGACAAAGAGCAGAACTAAAATCCAGACAAGGAAGCTGTTAAAGACAAACTTTACTTATTCCTTGGAATATACACAGATGCATATTAGTTAAAACTGTTTCTCAGTAAAGGATTAAGAAAGGGAATTTATTTTCTTGTTTATACAATATATACATCCATTAAAACTGCATTAACCAGTATTTGACACATTAATCAATTGAATAACTCTGTATAATGTCCTCATATCTAAATGACAGACATTTAATGTAGTAAAACAGTCCCATGGTGGCAGTTTTAAATGTGAACGGGATCCCTCTTAATCAGCATTTACGACCAACTAGAAGGGTAGTGATGTCTATAACTGCTTTCTATCTACTCAGAAATTAGAGAAGGACAGGGATGTTTCTGGATGTCAGCCAATATCAAAACAGGGTGAGCAGCCCTTTAATTCCTAACTGCCACTTTGTGATACCCCTCCCCCTCAGCGTCAGATACTCAGTGTGTTTAAATGCTCATCAGTAACCCAAAAATGGCCTTACCCCGGTTAAGGGAATGATCGGATTATTGAGGTTCCGCACGTATACATGAAAGGGGGTTCAATGGGAAAATGACGGAGAAACTCCACCTCCGGTACAGCTGGTCAGAATACGGCTTTATTTTCTGGTTCACCTTTGTCAAAATCACAAGTGGCCGACTTCTGGACTTTTCCTTCGGTTTAAAGGTTACGCTCTATTATTGTTTTTTTTAATGTTGTTTTCGGCGTCGTTGCTTCCTGGTTTATTTCATTTCCGGGTCAAAAGCCACTGTCGCGGAGTGGGAAGCATAACCCTCGGAGCATGTGCAGACGTGTAACCCGATAGTAATCCTTGAACTCTGTTTACATGCACTAATAATCAGGGTACTGGAGGAGTTATCAAGGTCTGTTAACCGGGGTATGAGAACTCTGATTTTACCCTGGGTACGGTGTTTACATGGTGTTTGAGAAATCTGAGTTTGCACTTAACCCGAATGTAATCGGGTTTTTAAACTGCATGTAAACACACTAAGTGAAGCACAGGGCACTCACTCATAATCCGTACATACAGTGCACTTCCTTCTAGCAGAGAATCCAGCTACCTTGCAAGGTAACTGTATTCTACCTGTTCAACACTAAATGGCAAACAAATGTAACAGCTAGCTGGCAAACAAAGTGGAGCATTTAGCAGCTAAAGTGCATTTGTCAGGAGTTGCCGGGGACCAAACAATAGGTGTAAGAGGGTAAATCAGGTGGCCAGAAACAACACATGAATGCCATATATACAGTACATATAGCTGAATTGTGTGTTCATATTTAAAAAGCATCATTCCAGATTTTTAAGCAAGGGTGAAATGTTAATGTTATTATATAGTGATTATTAGTACATTTATGCAAATGGAAATCAGAATGCTCTTTTAATCGTTTTCTTTTATTTAGAGTAAACAGTTAATTGAAGGACATCCCTCTTACTACAGAAAATAACTTTTTCTAAAGAAAGTGAGCATGCTGAGAAAAGGCACCCCTCCGTGCAGCTACATCCGAGCTGCTACATGCAGCTGATGTTAGACACTAATTTTTAAATTGGTGGGTACATTGCAATAAGCATGGGACACAGTCTACTGCTTCATAGGAGGGCACAAGCAGGTGTGATATTTATTTTGTATTTGAAAAAGGATCTGACCTGAATAACCAGCATTTATAGTGAGGGCAGCAAAAAAGTCAAATTATCTTGTTTTGTTACAAAACTACTGGCATCCCAGAAGGAACAGATGACTGATTTTGGCGTTAAATATGATCTCAGTGTGATTATCAGATATTTTCACTCCCTTATCCTACATTCTGAAAGCTGTTAACAAGGTTTGAAGAAATAAGCATCCTGCGTGTTTGCTGACACACACAACCACTCTTTGCTCAAATACAGTCACCCATGATGTCATGTTGGATCAGTCAGTGTCACAACATTGGAATTCATTGTGTACATCTCAATGTCCTATCTTCAGGGTATTGATTTTATAACCCGGCTGCTTGCTGAGGGAATTATCAATGAATCATATAATTGTATGTCATTATTACTCCCGTTTGTGTTGCATGTAGAGTTTCTTTCTATAGATGCTCAAGGTGTTCACTGTTGAGTGGAATGCAAAATATGTACTTTCTTGTGTTGCCTTAAAAAGTACTGTGTCCTGACATATGCATGTCACACGGAAGACCAATGCCAAAAATCTAAGGCAACAGAGTTAAATGACAGGCATATTTTTGACACGTTTTCTTTTCAAACTGTGAGGCGCAGCTCCCATGTTGGCAGGAACATAAACTTAAGGCAAACATATTGCATGAGGTGAAAGAGCTACATGCATGTCTGTGTTCTAAAAACAGCCTAAAGTCAGTTGGTGAAGTTTGGTTCCTGGCCTGGCCTGTTTATCAACAAGGTCAACTACAGTTGGAGCTGCACCAGGGGAGACTTATTGTGAGTCAGGAGTAAATGAATTACATGGTGCACAATACAGTGAATTGTAAAGCGTCTTGATTGTATAGTGTTTAGAGCCTATATTAGGGGTGAACCGATGAGGATTAGTTTAAAAATGTTCCACGGGTGGTGAGAAGGTGATAAGAGTTGACTGAAGATTTGGATGGTGGGATGTGGAGCAGGACTGGTCACTGGGTGTGATGGAGATTGGAGGAGGTGGAGGAGGTCAGTACTGAAATGACATCAGCAGATAGTAGAACCAGAATCTGGTTAGTTTGTGGTCAAGAGTAGGAGATGGAGAGAATGTGAATGAATGAGTGCGTAAAGGGAGTCTTCCTTATTGAACTAAGCTTCCTTTAAAGTACATTAAAAACCCTTTGTGTCTGTAATAAGACTCTGGTCTCCTGTAGGCTACTGGGCCGGGTCTGTATTTTGTATTTTGTATTTATATATTTTGTTGTTGCGACGTTAATCTTCAACTCTTATCCGGGGTCGGGTCTCGGGGGCAGCAGCTCGAGCAGGGGACCCCATACTTCCCTTTCCTGGGCCACATTAACCAGCTCTAACTGGGGGATCTCGAGTCGTTCCCAGGCCAGTGTGGAGATTTAATTTCTCTACCTGGTCCTGGGTCTTCCCCGAGGCCTCCTCCCAGCTGGACGTGCCTGGAACACCTCCCTTGGGAGGCGCCCGGGGAGCATCCTTACTAGATGCCCGAACCACCGCAAAAACACAAAGGAACAGCGGCTCTACTCCGAGTTCCTCACGGATGACTGAACTTCTCCCCCTATCTCTAAGGGAGACTCCAGCGCCCCTCCTGAGAAAACCCATTTCAGCTGCTTGTACCCTTTGTGTCAGATTGCTACAAATTGCGTCATAAATCCCATTACTTCTCTGCGTCATAACTTAGTCAAATATAAACACACAGATGTGATGGATTAGATTCCTTTACACTTCCCAAGGATACCAAGTCTTCAGTGTCCATCAAGATGAAACTTTAGTATCAACAGTATCTAACAGTATCAAACTAATCTAATGATAGATGTCTGAACATCCAGGAGAACATTACAAACTGCGTATAGCTCATTCTAAATATTTTTAAAAACAGCTATAGCCTAAAAAAAACTGTTGAACGTTAGAGATGATTATCCCACATAGAAGGTCAGACAGAATAAGGAGTGAGAATCTATTAAAATGATCTTTTTACTAACATGGTCCTTGTATCACTGGGACACTGACCCTCTCCTCTGTCTTAAGGGCACGCTTGTGATTGCCCCCCCTCCCTCTTCCCCCACGGCCCAGGCTTTTACGTCACCACCCCTTGGAGTTTTTGTTTTGTCCAACTGTTTTTGAATATTTTCATCTGCAGTAAACACTCCACCTCAGCATCAGACCACCACGAACCCTTCGGCGGCGTATAGTTGAATTTCCGTCACGGGGAACAGTCGCATATAAACAGATGTCAGGACTGCCGTTAATGCTCGTGCTCGTACATGTGCAGTCATGCTTTACTGAAGCCCACCTCTCTTAACAGGGCTGCAGCCGGGAAGTGTACTGCGCTTAAGCACAACCAGTTGTTCTCACACTGGTCAAACGAACTACACTTAAAGTGTAATTCCGGCACAAAATCATCCCATGGTGTATTTTGCGACTAACATACATCAAATAAGCCATCGAGACAGTTTTTTTTTGTGAAACAGCTATTTACGGAGAAGTCTGGGAGAGTCGCTAACAGCCAGAAGTGGCTAACACTGATTAACTCGGGGCAATATGGTGAAGGCATTAAAACAGCTTTTTTAACCACTAATACTGGTTAAGCACCAACAACATAGTTAGTGAACCCAGAGTTTATTAAAAGAGTGTTTTAAAGACTTACCTACTGGCCCCTGTACCAGCTCCTCTCATAGTAAAGTCCATTAAAGTGGATTACCAAAGTCAATCCAAAAAGAAGGAGCCCATTGGTGCTTTGTTTTCTGTGTAGGGACTCTTCTCATCAGTTGAGGGAATCTGGTAAGGATACTCCCTGGGGAGGTCTTCCAGTCACGTCCAGCTGGGAGGAGGCCTTGGGGAAGACCCAGGTGGAGAGATTATATCCCCACACTGGGCTGGGAACGCCTCAGGATCCCCCAGTTAGAGCTGGTTAATGTGGCCCGGGAAAGGGAAGTTTGGGGTCCCCTGCTAAAGCTGCTGACCCCGCGACCCGACCCCGGATAAGAGGGTGAAGATGAGATGAGATGAGATCCTTTACACTGTTGAGGGGTTGCACTGACTATTGAATACTGTTTCAGCACCACTGAGAGTCACTGAGACATTTAATCAGCCTTGCAGCATCCTGTAGAAGAAAAACTTATGATGGATACAAGCTCACTTTCTCTGGACTTCTTTTTGAATAAGATACTGACATAACTAACTGAACACAGTAGGTTGTTTCTTCTTCATAAATGAGTGATGAGTGAGCAGTTTTTACCATTCACTCAAACCATTTCAGTGGTTCCTTGAGTACAGGGGTGGCAATTCAATCCAACACACAGCACATGCGACACACACACACACACACACACACACACACACACACACACACACACACACACACACACACACACACACACACACACACACACACACACACACACACACATACACACACACTTCAATACAATTCAATTCAATTCCAGCCAATCATACATCCTCACCAGCCTAATAAAGTATTACGTATTGGAGAGCGTGTGAATCAAATTGAGTTTCTGTGCTCTGATGACCTCAGATGGATGTTGAAGGAGGGGTCAGGTACATTACAACCAATGCAAAAAGTGGGGTTTTATCCATTAGTCTCAATCCCTGTGCAGCTTAATTGCCTGACAGAACATAATTGTTTTAGTTCTGAACGTGCTCACACGTATTCACATCGACTAATGTTGAGGGATGAGAATGGTGGTATGATTATGAACATTATGATGCTGTGACTTTGAATGGTCATGATGGAAAAGAGGAGGTGGAGGAAGATGGCAGTTATGATGATGATATTGAGGGAGAAGTTGGTGATGGTGACAGTGATGTGATGATTGACAGGAAGAGATGAACAAGGAGGGAAGAGAGAGATGACGAGAATGGTATTTTCAATGAGTCGATGAGTGAAGAGCAGCACCACGAGAATGTTTTCTTACAAAGGGGTACAACACAGACAGCATCAGCTAACAGTCAGTGCATTTACATGCACATCAGTAACCTGGCCTTACACCGGTTAAGGGATAATCGGATTATTGTAAGTTCCCCACGTATACATGAGCAGGGGTTGAATCGGAAAATGACGGAGTTACTCTTCCTCCGGTACAGTAGGTGGCTCTCAGCCAACATACAGCTGATCTGAATACGGCTTTTTTTCCGGTTCACCTTTGTCAAAATCACAAACGGCTGACCTTTGGACAGAACCAGGACAGAAATGGGTCTTCTTGGTAGTGATGTTAGTTGCCGTGACAAAGTCCTCCCTCAGTTTAAAGGTAACGCTCTATTGTTGTTGTTCTTTTCACGTTGTAGTCGGTGCTGTTTCTTCCTGGTTTATTCTATTTCAGGGTCAAAAACCACTGCTGCGGAGTGCTGCGCATGTGCAGATGAGAAACCTGATAATAATCTGGTAACGCTGTCTACATGCGTGAATAATCGGGGTACTGAAGGAGTTCTCTAGGTCTGTTAAGAGGGGTTTGAAAACCCAAATTCTACCCGGGGTGCAGTGTTTACATGGTGTTTGAGAAACCAGGGTATGTTCTTATCCTGAATATAAGTGGGTTTTTAAACTGCATTTAAACGCACTGAATGAATCAATGGCCCAATCCCATTTCTCATTAGGGGGAGGTCATTAAATTAGCAAAATAAAATTTTATCAATGGCACAAAAAATCTCCCCAAATGAACTACGCTTGGGGATCTCTGTACTAGAGATCGCCAATATATTTGTCCATCGCCCAAACCTTCAACCCACGTTCCAACTCTTTGCTTTGGCTCCATTTTTGGATTAGCCTGCGCTAGCCAGGCATCGCCTACTCCATGATATATAGAGGAATTAACTTCCTACCACCACTTATACAGTAGAAGTGTGTATTAAAGCCTTTTGGCTCAGTTTATCGGAAGGTTCCACCCTTCAATAATACTTCCACTACAGCTACGAACAGAGGTGAGGTGATTTGGAGCTTTGGTTCGCTTTAGTTGTCAACAAATAATCCTTTATTAGGATTAAATTATGCTAAAGGCTGATTCCATAGGGAAAAGCAGAAAGTGGGAGTTAAGAGAGACCCGACAGCCTTGACTGATTTTTAATCAGGCGACATACTGTAATGTGTGTGGTGGTTGTTGATGCTTGCACTTTATCTCAGTAGGAATTGTGTGAGATGTTCACAGCACACACTCCATCTCCACTCCAGGTTTATTGCTCTACTTATGTCCAACAGACTGTGTGAATAGTGTGTAAATATTGATGAGGCCAGATACAGAGAGGATTGTGTTTCTCTCGGCTGATATACAAGTCATCATGTTGTGATATTTGTACCTAAAAATCTAATTTGAAAAAAAGTAATTGTAAAATAATGTTTTTTTTAGTCACACAAGTAATCAAATATCCATTTGACCATGTGATATTCCATCAGCAAATAACCACTTTATGAGAACTACATACTTGTTAGCCAGGCCATATTGTACAGCCACATTATTACATCTATAATAACTACTTCAAAATTCATAACAGCTCAGTCCTCATAAACAACTCAACTCAAGCGGCAATACACCGGCAACTGGACTCGTCTTCATAATGGAATATTATAGTTTACTGAATATTACTGGGGGGGGTCATGACACAGTGTGTCAGTGGGCAGCAACAGTATTCACTCCCCTCTCTGCTGACTGCTGTCTTTTCTCTGCTGCCAGAATCCTCTACATTAGAATTTGAATTGTTCATGCAGAAAGAAAAGACCTGCTGCTCTGGTTCCACTCTGATGCACACCCGAAAAAACAGTCGTTCCTGTTGTAAGCACCGATGTTAGTTATCTACCAAGTGGCCTCTTTCTTGTCACTGCTCCACTTTACTTGAAATAACTTTTAATCCTGGTTTGGCTCTGTGACTTTGGAGAGTAATTAAAAGCAGGGAACATCCTTGTTAAGTTGCCCACACATCACGTCCAGGACAGAAGGTTAATTGCTTTGGATTCAGTTCATTTCAGTCACTGGGAGACTGCATTTGTGAAATGAATATTAATTCTGTTTTGCTGCCTTCAGCCTTTGGCCTGTGACCTTTGACTTTAGCAGACCCTTTATGATTGGAGCCATCTGTGAGGCTGAGTAGATGTGAGAAGAATGGAGACTTGAGAAAATAAGAGTGCCATGTCATCATTCGACCCTTTTCATATAAGATGATCTAGAGAGCTGAAATGTCTGTCTGTTTGTATAAAAGTCACATATATGCCAAAGTATCACCTGAACCTTTCTAGTACGTGTGACTGTGACATTCACCTTCAGGCTGGAGTGAAATGCAGAACAGATCTTTAATCCTGCATGATCTCCGCCAAACAAAAGGCCAACTCATGAATATACACATTTACCAAAACACTGCGATAACAATTTAGAAAGAGCTGACCATTCACTAAGCTGGCCGTGACAAAACGGTGGTATTTGATGCCCACAGCACAGACAGGTATAATGAGAGCACATTCAGCAGGCTAGATGTGATGTTCTATTCTAACACAGAGACGATCTCCTTCAGTCAAACTTAGACTTTGATTAGGGTATGAGAATGCACAGACGTTAAAGGGAATTTCTGAATTACAATCTCCGCTTGTAATGCTAGTCACGTGCAAACACAGTTTGTCGTTTACTGGTCAGCAGTGAAAACGGCAGCGATAAAAATGTTGAAATCTGTTTCAGAGATGTCTCAAAGAATTTTGGAAAGCTCAGGAACACACAAACCAAACTAGAAGGGGAGGCTTGGGTGGTAAAAAATGGAAATGATAATGAATAATTGTTAAACTGACTCCCGAAATCTAATATAATAAAGTGATGCCATCTAACGATGTACGAGAATAGCTGGGTTATTCCTTTAACATCATGCACAACTTCCTTGGCCCTGGATTGTCTTACCTGTTCCCATCAGCCACTTTACGCAACAGGGCCATAGCTCATGAACTGCAGCGACAGCCCAATTGCCACCCATGAACCTCTTTCGGATCGATGGGGCTTATTTATTGTGTTGCTTGGGTGCTCTCTTTGAAATCCTTTTACTCTCTAATATAAAATGAACCTAAGGGAGGATTTGTTGAGCCTCGATGAATGTGCCTCATCGTTCTCCCTCCCTAACCTTCCCTCGGCTGCTGGCATCTACTCTGCAGTGAGTGACAGCTGCATAGTTGATAAGCTCCAGGGCCTTGTGGTCTCTTGGCAGCTAACTTTGCTACAGGCAAGCCTTCCTGAGAGTGACAGCCTGCACTCACCAATCCGCCTGGGAGACAATCCTGCAGATGGCTAAGAGGGTGACTGTGTAGCCCTGTGGTGTGTCAGCGCTCTGAGGGGAAATCACAGGTCCAGGGTGTATTTACTCATCAGTTGCAATGCCATGCTGTTCGGTACCACACACACTGATATGGCGTAGCATGCCAGCACTTGGCACTGACTCCAAGGATTGATTGATGGTGATCAGTTTCAATCTTATTCTGATACTTTTCTCTCCATTGGCTGAACATGAATTATTTGACGTTTTAAAATAGTATTGGTTTTGTAGTATGACAAAATTGACACATATTGTAATTTTGTAACGGCTAGATATTTAAAATTGATTTTTGGGGCATTTTGCGAAACAGGTTGATAGCAAAAAAATTGATATATTATAACCTTATGAAGTTGTTGTGAATAGTTGCTGAAACAATCACCAATGTTAAGTTCACTGTCCATTTAGCTCTGTTTTGGTCTCCATCAATTCCTGAGGGAATCATCTGTTGCCAAGCAGGAACCTCTTGGGCTGAAAAATGAAGCAAACATGAAACTGCCAAAACATGCAGTTTATCGGATGGCCACTTGAGTCAGTCCCCACAGAACCCCGTGTTAAAATGCTCAAATTTACCCCAGAAACAAACATGTTTACAGCCTGCTACAAAGAATGGTTTTGGTCTTACTAATTTTTCCTGTTCATGGCAATTGAGCTGGGGTGAATTTTGACACAACCCACATGTTTAAATCATATTAATTCTTAAATTCATGCATAAAGGGAAGGCCCCTTCGAGTGACCGGTGGGTGTGATCCTTCAGCAACTAGGCTCCATTCGTCCCACCTCTGCTTCATCCATTGTCCACTTCTTTTGGATTAGCTGGGAGTTAGGCAGTGTCAGGCATCGCAAAGACGGCGACAGTCAGAGTCATCCACACTGAGCAAGAACAATGGTTCTCCAGAAACTTTCGGGTTACGTCATATAGACTACATTAGGTTTTTTGGCCAATCACCTGAGATATACCCGATGGCTGATTGGATGTAGCTCTCAGCGGGATGTGCAGAGTACACACATGGCGAAGTAGAGTAGACACTTTTATCCATTGGTGTAGAAGAACGCAGTGCAAAAAATTATCTGTGCACGCATTCTGGATGGAATATCTGACCAGTTGTTATTTGCTTCATGCTCCATACCTCGTTGTGAATCATACGGGCCACCTTAAATCAAACGACAACTATTCTGTATTTCGTCTTGAGGAAGAACACGTCGCTGTATCACTGATCAGCTGATCACCGGCGATCCAAACCCATTCAGAGTGATACGACATCTCCTCTGGGGCCTTTTTTTTGTAATGGAAACACGGCGAGTGAACAGCCATTTGAGAGGGCGTGCCCTGAAACTTTCCCAGAGGCCACTCTATAGGGCTGATGGAAAGACGCCTATAGATAGCCATCGTCCCACTGTACCTAAGTAAAATATCCCAGATGCAGGCGCCGCCATGTTGTAATTTTGCAACCAGAGTCTGCGCAGTAGTTATTGGGCGGTAGAGACACATCACCGAAGTGACGTCCATACACTCGACCAACCAATCGTGAGTTGATCACGGCTGTCCATCATTACGTTTTACCCTGTTTTTATAGCATCAAATGACTGATTAAAAACAAAAGTACAAGAAAAAACAAACACTTGAACAAACATCAGCGTGATAAAAACTACCTATATTTACAGAAATCATGTTTTGGAAAATCCCCAAGAGTTTTTTTGCTTTGAACTAGTGATGTCCAAATGAAGCTTCATGAAGCATTTTCTTTATTTTCCACTAAATGGAGCTCTCTGTTCTACAAAGGGTTGAAAACAAACTGAATCACCATTCATTGAGCCCTTTTCTTTAAACCAAGAGCTCCATCTAGTGGGCTCATTAAAAAAAAAAAGTTTCATAAAGCCTCATTTGGACATCACTAGCTTTGGCTTCACTTTTGGGGAGGTGTCAAATCCTCCATCTTTTTATACAGTCTGTGGTCCATGTCCTGCCTGGGAACGAGGTCGCTGAAGGTGGTGATGCTGAATCAAATGTAGATTGATAGGCTGTAAACCAAAATCCTTGAAGATGCTAGAATGCTGAGGGTAAGTCAGGTAATAAGTGAGCAAGACTTTCCACATGGTCAAAATAATCCATTGGTAATGTAATATTGATTAGTTCAGCTGAATTTAGAAAATAAAAAATTATAGACAAAAATATAAGCATGAATTTGCACCAGTGCTAATATTTAAATACTGTTATGTTGTTACCTAATCATGGTGCTTATACCTGATATTCACGTTCCCCCCCCCCATAACATTTTTTTTAAGAGCAGATATTGAGCAGCCTTTACAGGTGAAGTTGCAGCTGACGAGATAAACCTTTACCGACTTTTGGATCACAGACTGCAGCAATGTTACCAGCCTTAGCACAGCACGCAGCACCGAAACCTTGAGGAGAGATTAGATGGGTGACTTACTGACTCACTCGCAGCACATAACTCACAGTGGGAGACTCATCAGGCTCACACATTCTTGTACAGTGATCAGTATTTCAGGATACAATTAAAGCATTTCATGGCACATTCATAAAACTTCAAGGCTTCAAGGCAGCAGGTACAGGGTGTCTTAATCTAAGAAGAGAAGCACCGACTTAAATCAAACCTCAGGTCAAGAGTGGCCGAGGCCCAGTTCACATCAATTCATTTCAAATCAATGATGAATAAATCAAAAAGGACTTCTTGGATCAGCTAATGGAAAAAGTATGCCCATTGGTATGATAATATTGGGGTATAGATGTATATTGGATATGTATTGATATATTGTATCTAGAAGGCGCAGACCGCTCCATCTGCCTCCCCGTCAGCTCCACTAAGTTTGAGCTAGATTTATGCAAATGTATGCTCTTATGTGTATTTTGGAGAAATTAGTTATGCTTTTTGTCGTTGACATTGCACTATGATGACATGAGTCGCTCATTAGATAAAGAAATCGACTCTCCAGTCTCCTGATAGTTTTCAAATGTAAACATCACAGTAAACACAGAGGAAAAGGTAGAGAAGATTAACTCCAGCTAGCAAAACTCTGCGGCAATCTCAATCTCTCACATCGGAGAGGGCACCGAGGCATTAAACACCAGCTGTGATGTTTGGATCTTCGGGCATCCTTTTGGCCAGTGTGCAGGCGTAGGATAATGACATGGACGGCCTCCTTCGGTTTCCATTGTGGTGTCCTTTCGCTGAGACTCGGCTGAATCCTGGCGTGACAGAGTGACTCTTTTTCTGTGTGCTGATCTAACGGCCACAATACCATACCATATATACTTTTCGTGTACAAACCCCATAGCAACATGTCCACAGAGAGAAGATGGATAGCACTGTGTTTGCGACAGAGTTAATGAAACAGAAAATAAGGCAGAAGTGCTAACAAACAGAATATTACCAACAGCTTAAACTACTGTTGGATTTTGAGGTTGGGATTGATGAGGTTCTTTCGACTTTCCAAGTCGGAAAACTCACTTCAGGGGGTGTTCTAGTTGAAATTTCCGATTGGGAACTCCGACTTTCTAGTTCAAATGATGAACGATCCCAGCTGACATCGGATGTGAGACGGGGTCCACCCTGGACAGGACGCCAGTCTATCACAGGGCACATAGAGACAAACAGAGACAGACAACCATTCACACCTACGGGCTATTTAGAGTCATCAATGAACCTAACACCTGCATGTCTTTGGACTGTGGGAGGAAACCGGAGAACCCGGAGAGAAACCACGCAGACACGGGTAGAACATGCAAACTCCACACAGAAGGGCCCCAGCCGGTATACGAACCAGTGAAAGTCATGAGTGAGAAACTGGAATTGGCAACCGGTAAGAAATTTCAAGTCTTCAGCTCCAACTCTTCAAGAATCTATCACAGCACTCCTGAAGTTGGGAAACTGCTTTTTTCCCTAATGAGAGGCCTTTGTGATGTTGGATGTTGCTGGGGGTGAGGCTGCAGGCACAGCAGGGAGCAAGTGGGTTGGAGGAGCTTTTTAATGTCCTGGGGAAAGCAGCGCTTTCAAGAGCTTAGCCTCATTAAAAAAACAAAAAAGCATCTACCTTAAATGCAATTAAAAATCAGGAGACGACAGCCAAGGAAATGCTCTTTAGGATGACTGATGGATCAGAGTAACATGTCATTTTTGCTAAAGACTATTTTCTTTCTTTCTTATTTGTTGTAATGGCTCTCGTGTTGCAACAATGTGTGCATGATCACCAGGGTGCTGCTGCCCCACAGTTGTGCATACAGTTACAGTATGTCCTTATTTTAGCAGTGATTTTGACAGGAACGATTCACTGGGAACACATTTTAACAACAACAGACAATTATGTAATGACTTATTTCCCACTAAGATAAGATGAGATAAGATAAAATAACATAAGATAACAAGACTTTACAAGGGGTGGCTCATAGTGTTGGACCCACAGAGAACGATCATCAACTCTGCTGTTCTGCTCAGCTCTACAGAGCCTTTGTAGCCTCGGCACACTAATTAGTCTAGAACCTACAACCTGGACCTGGTCTGATTATTTTTTGATTTCCAAGAGCTGTTATTAACATCGCAGACCAAAATGCCTCAGGACACAATTGTGTATTGCAAGAATAATCAGAGTAATGAAACGTGACCTGCAACCGATCACAGCAACAAAACGATGTGAAACTGAACAAGTTGGGGTGGGGTTTGTTCCATTCCGAGGCAGGACAAAAATTGCAGCTAAGACGCAAACTTTCTCAAATTGCAGCAAAACACGGTTAAATGTGTTTCTGAAGACATTTGAGGTGAGGAATAGTATAGTTATGTAATAGAGTAACATAATATTGATTCATATTTGATCAGTGCTGTCTAGTTTGACAGTTTGATCTGGTAAGCTGTGCTGGGTGGAGAACGCTGGTTACGTTAATGCTCCTCCGTCAGTTGTTGTCTTAAACCTGCTCCACATGAGATAACGGTTGGGCTCTGCTTCCCCTGGATCTGTCTGAATGGGAGAGGTGCCAGATGTACAGTACCTGCCAGAGCAAATGAAACATGAGCTTGGCAGATTTGACTGGTTTCCAGGCGTGATCCTTTGAGCTCAATGAGCTAACCTTTTAGCTAATTGTTTTGGTTTTTCCAGTCTTCCAACTGTGCTCACATCAGTCTGGTTTGCAGCTGCGCCAGGTAGCCGTTGTTGGCTAAAAAGCTCTAAAACCCTCTGAACACTCCATTTGCCAGCAACAAGCAACAAGCAGTTAGAGCTGATGACTATTTTAGGAACTGGAGGCCAAGACGGAGCTAATGAGTATTGAGTATTGAATAGTGGACACCCTGCGGCCGTCTAATTCTGCGGCGAAGTGCGGCCGAATGAAAGTTGGGATTAGCTAAACGTTTAGCTTTGACGTTCGGCCAAAGAATACACAGCCAATCAGTAACAGAGTCCTGTGACATGTTGACCTATGTTGCAAAGAATTTCTTCCCACCTGAAACACATGAACACGCCTCACGACTCCCAATGTTACTCTATAACTGCTGGAGGTGGAAGTAGCCAAATGTTGGTTAACACATAAGCCATGACAACTCCATCCATCCATCTTCAACCGCTTGTCGGGGTTCCGGGGGGCTGGAGCCGATCCCAGCTGACATCGTGCATGAGGCGGGGTCCACCCTGGACAGGATGCCAGTCTATCACAGGGCACATTACAGACAAACAGAGACAGACAACCATTCAGAGTCATATTCACACCTACTGGCAATTTAGAGTCATCAATTAACGTAACACCTGCGGGGGAAGCTGGAAAAACCCAGGGAGAACCCACGCAGACACGATTGACAACATGCTGACTCCACACAGAAGGGCCCCAGCCACCACCGTGATAACTCAATATTGTTAACATGCTTTTATAAAAAAAAATCTATTACGAAAACCTGTTAAAATAAGGTCCTCTCTGCTATCTCCTGATATCTTTCTTTGAGATTACCAATTTGGACAGTCTAAGCTAATAATAGTCAGCACAGCACTCATTTTTGGACATTCTTTTAAACTAATACTTTGTAAATACTGAACATCCTGCATCATCAGTTGAGACTCACATTTCAAATACTCTATGGTTAGAGATGGAGTACCAGTCTGGTGGTAGCTAACAGAGTTGCCCCCTAATGCGGCTGACAGTGATATACTGAAGTATTAACATGGTCTCATTATTAAACACCAGCTGGCAGTTAACAATTCAGCATGCACAATGCCACGACCCTGAAACTGAATGAGCTAAATTCATCCATCTTTCATCTGTGCTTTCTCTACTGTGACATGTCGAAAAGTGAACAAAGCTGATTAAAATGAACATTTGGAGCTTTTTTTACTAAGCATCTTCACTTTTCAGCCTTTATCAGAGAAGTTCATTTTTGTTTTTTGTTTTCACATTACCATTGTCCTTATCTGCTATCAGCAGTCCGACATCATATCCTGAAGGTACAACGCAGTGAATGTTTTGGAACAAGTCACAGAAGTAATGAGCTGTCGTCATGATTACAGTATTTGCAGTGGAAATACAGCTGTTATGCTCCTGTCGTGTGGCACTCACTGCGACAAAGACACAAGGCTGAAACATATTGATTATTTCTGCTGATTTGCGTCATTGCTTAAAGAATTTTACATTTGCAACACACACGTCTGGAATTAAACTCTTTAGTCTTGATTGGTCATAAGATTGGTAATGCTGCAGTCACAGCCGGTTTGTTAATACTGTCCTACAGCATCACATCGCTCTCATTAGAGACTGAACAGTAATTACCAAATTCATCCCTTAATGATTTTCTAACCAAACAGTCATAAAACTGGAGTGTTGAAGAGGATGTGACTGGATGAAATTAACAGTTTGCATGGATTACTTTAACCTTTCTTAGCACCAAAAACTCTGGAAAGAAAGAAAAATGAGTCCTTCACAAGAAGGTTAAAAGGCACGTCACATTATTACTGGACAGAGATAACAGATGGCCAGCTGTACTTGTGCAAGAACAAACCCAGCCCTGGTAAACCGTGAGCAATCATTAAATAGATCAGCGTATGCTGTAATCAGTACTTGTGGTTGTCCTTGTACTGTTCATTTGTGACGGTAAACGGAGATAATGTGCGTTCAGTCAGTGGAATTAACACAGTCTTCTCAGATAGGACTGTCAATGCCAAAGGTACACCTGTAGACTACATCCTCAGCAGGTACAGGGCCAATACATATAAAACCCCACTTTCTTTCATCTCATGATCAACATATTCTAATCGACAGGTTCATATGATATCTTACAAAAAGTTACAAAAGATGACGTTCTATTTAACACTGTGAAATGGCGACCAGTATTGGACCGCGACGGTTAAGATCAGGCAACCGTCAGGGACGGTTAGGGTTAATTCAATTCAAAAAACTTTATTTGTCCCCGGGGGGCAATTCAGGGCATACAGAGCAGCACACGACAGTGCAACTATACAAAAACATTTTAACCTATCAACAAGAATAAAGTGTAAAAGTAGAATAAGTGTCAGGATGTTAGTGTGTTAGTACAGCTTAGAATCAAGTCACAAAAGACATCAAAAAGATTTTAAAAAGATGACATGGTTTGGCTTAGTGGGGACATGAACACTGGTGGCCCAGGTGAAAGGCCAAACCGGCCTCCATACGTGGAGTTTAGCGGTCTTATACTACAAGTACGTCACCTGATGTCCTTCTTCGCTCCGGACCTAATTTCTACAATAATAAATGTGTGGATTACTCATGAGTTACAGTGCTACTGAACTACTTAAGTACTGGTTATACAGTATGTACCAACAGATTCAGCCTGATCTGCTTGTGACTGTTTCGTACTCAGCCCGTCTGGAGTCATACGGTAGAAATGAATATTGGTGTTGCAATCTGTGCAATCTGTGTACTTTATTCAATTCAATTCAATTTTATTTATAGTGCCAAATCCTAACAAAAGTTATCTCAGGACACTTTACAGAGTAGGTAAAGACCACACTCTTTATGATTTACATAGACCCAAATGTTCCCCCGTAGAGTACGGTGGCAACGAAAACCTTCCCTATAACAGGCAGAACGTGGAACAGACCCAGCTCTGTGGAGGACTGACATCTGTCTGCACCGGTTGGGGAGGAAGAAAGGGAGAGAGAAAGAGAGAAAAGACGGACAGATGGACAGAGAGAGACAAAGACAGAGAGACAGACACTTGGTGAGAGAGAGAGAGCAGAGATCTGTGTGAGTCAGAGCTCGTGAAGAAACATGTGATCGATCATGCTTCATAAATACAGTTCATTTAGCTACCACTACTTAAACTCTAAAGTAAACTGCTGAAATGTTATGTCGAAGTTATTCTCCTGCTGTTTTTGGCAGTTACCAAACAGCTTCAGGGGCATTGCCACCTGCCTCTGGACTGGAGGAGCTCTGACCCTGATTTGCTTGATTTATGATCCAACCAACAGAGCTGCTGTAAATGAAAGTTATCTCGATTTCTTTCCAATACAAGAAGCTTGAAATGAAAGTGTACATGGGGCCTTAGACTTTCAGAATATTCATCTGGTATTCATAGTAAAAGTGGGGAGTTACCATTCGGCTAAACAAGGTTTCCAAGATATGTAATGCAGTATTTCAGTGTCGAATCAGCTTAATGACAGGACAGACTAACAAGTGATGTTGGAACTATAGCAAAATAATACAAATGTTCACAATCATTCCTTTTATTCTAAGGAGATTCTCATGTTTTATCATTCCCAGGAGTGCATCATGGATGAGCACTCTTCCGTGCATGTACAGCTTGTTGATCTGTGTGCTTCTTTCATTCAAGTGGTACTTTAATGATTTAGTATTGCACTTCCAGAAAGATAGGAGACATGATGAGAGACAGAAAAAAAATAAAAATGGTCAAAATCGAAGCAGCAGAGACAGACATGAATTAATAATAATACTAATAAAGTTGAGTTGAGAAGTAGAGGATTACCAGTTTGTTTTTCCCCTCACTCCCTTTTCTTCATCCTCCCTAGGTGTATTAATAATCCATATAAGATGGCACTATTAGCACACCTATTGTTTCTGTGCTCACAGAGATGTAATAAAGTCTGGAATGACGAACAGAGAGCAGACTCTTCCATAAAGTCAGCTATAGTATTGCCAAGTTGAAGAAAAGAAAGCGTAAACTGAAACATTGTGTTCAGCCTGCTCTTTGTTCCTCAAGTATTGTAGTGACACGCTCATTTAATCAGGGTAAAACCAACATCTGCTTCAGTCTGGGACCCTCTCCAGCATTACCGTGATTGATGCAGGCTTATGTGAGGTGTGGTGAATAGGGATGTGATGCAATGATTACACACCGAGCAGCACTCTTTTAATTGAATTCATGGAAAGTATTCAAATTCAGTGAAGTGTTATTGAGAGCTTAAGTACTTCCTGCTGGTTCTGGTCCTGAGTTAGATATGCAGAACACTTTCCTGACGTCTTGATTTGTCTCGGCCTCCTGACTATAGTTATCTGTCTCAGTAGTTTTGCTGTTTGGTGTGTTGTTGCTAACAATTTAATAAAGCTCACACCACCAGGGTAAAAATAAGGATATTAGAGTCAGAGCACACGATATTATTATATTGTCAGTTACAGTAGCAGCTACATTTTTTTGGTTTCCAAAGTGGAGCCCGACAGAAAATGTTTGGGAGCATTACAAGAAGTAAACTAACGTCATCATTACTGTGAAATACACATGTCATAGTGGACAAATATTTTCTTAAAGTGTAATTCCGTTGTAAAATCTTCCCATGGTCTTTTTTGGCAATTACACTCATCAAATAAGCCATCGAGACAGTTTTTTTTACAGTAATTAATGTAATGTAATGTGGCTAACATTGATTAGCTCGGGGCAGTATGGTGAAGGCATTCGAACGTCTTTTTTAACCACTAGTACTGCTGAAAATAACAGCAAACCTCTGCAGCAGCATGAGAAGAGTCCCTACACATAAAACAAAGCATCAACAACGTAGTTAGTGAACCCAGAGTTTATTCAAAGAGTGTTTTAAAGACTTACCTACTGGCCCCTGTACCAGCTCCTCTCATAGTAAAGTCCATTACAGTGGATTACCAAAGTCAATCCAAAAGGAAGGAGCCATGTACAGTAGCTGTAAGATACAAACTCAACAACTAACCCCGACCAAGTATTTTTATTGCCTAAAGTGAAGTATTCCTATTCCACATCAACATGTTTAACTGTTTCATAACATACTGTAAATCAGAATGGTGAACAGTTACGGTCATGTGATTAAACCACCTGAAACCTGTTTCACAACATTAAAAAAGACTGGTCAACAGCACTACTGCACTTTGAAACCCATTTTTTGGGAAAAGTTCCTTTTCTACAGGAACTAGTTCAGTGTATAGTTCATAGTTCATAATTCAAAATTTTGAAAGAAGTTCACAGTTCCAAAAATGAACTAGTTATTGCCACAGCCCATATAGAACCACAGACAGCAATTATTTTATCAGTTATAACTTTTAACTGATGACACCTTTTTTTACCCAGAAGCTGCGGCTGGGAGATGACCGCGGAGCCCCTGCTGAACGCACTTAATGGGATTTGGGTGGAGGATCTGTCTTGATTGTCTTTTGATTTTCGATTTGCTTGCACAGACCTTGAAATGCTGCGATAGCTTCAGTTCAATGTCCCGTTTCAGGTTTGCTGTGGATGTGACTGAAGTGCGGATTTTCTTTTTGAAAGCCAGTGGGAAAAGTTTGCACAGAAGTGTAAGGTTTTGCTAATCCTCACCGAACTTGTCATAAAACTTATTTAAACGAGAATAAGACGCCTCCTTGCTGCTGTCGCCTTCATACTGTTTTTGTTTTGATGATGTATGCGGTGGTGCAATACTGGTGGCTGGTGTTGCCAGATTGGGATTTTTCCGCTTCATGTTAAGGCCAGTTTAGTGTGTTTTAGCCTGGGTTTCACAGTAACCAAAATGAACAAGTTCACAGTAACGTTCAATAGGCAGAATACAGCACGTTCAGTTCACGTTCGCCCAAAACATGAACTAGCTCATGAACTATCGTTCAATGATCGCGTTCAGGCACAACACTGTCGGTGAGCTTGCGCTATGCCCAACGCAGCATGCTGGAGATGTAACAAAGTGGCAACTCGTAGACTTTAAATTCACCCAGGTTTCTAAAGACTCAAAATGAAGCGTAATGTAGGCTGTGACGGCAGCCACCAGTCACTCACAGCTGCATCCTTTATAATGCAGAGCCTTAATATCATTTAAATGGGTGAGTTATATAAAAATGTACCTCGTGTACAGTTGTCATGAACGGGGAATTAATTATTGAGGCTAAACCGTTTCTTTTACTAGGCTGTAAAATTGGGCATTTTAACATGGGGGTCTATGGAGATTGCCTCATGTAGCCATTTGATGAACTGCAGTTCTTGGCACTTGCGCGTTGGCTTCATTTTTCAGCATCGGAGGTTGCCACTTGTAGCGACCGACAATGTGTGTGTCTGTGTTGAGACTCTGACTGATCTCAGAACTCATGGGAAATCCGATGTCGACACAGCTGTGATGAACAACTTCATCACAGGATTAGCCGGTCCATCTGTTACTGTACACATCCATCTATACATGAGATTACTTATCACTGCCTGACATGTGGGTGCAGTTATGCTGAAGAACTGCCAGCAGCGCTATACAATCTTGGCACATACAACATCCTCATAGCATTGTTGCTGGTGTAGGCCTCTGCTGATGGATCACACCATAGTTGAGCAATATACGGCAGCAGACAGCGAACAGATACACCTTCACAGACGTTTACACGTGAGAGGACGAGTACAAAGAGCAAGTGTAATACCATAATATATAATTTACGACATTGTTGATAAGTACTCTTGTCATCCGGGACCAATATATTTGACCTCACTGCTCGTTTCAAGAGCACCTCCACTCAAGTAGAACTGTGGGCAAACAGATCTTCTGTCCTCTTCGCGTCTAATTATCTTTGTGTTATATGTTCAACATTAAATCGTATGTCTGAGGCAGCACCATAATGAGGGCTTATACACAACAGATGTTGTAGAACAGTTGTGCAGGCAGAAAATATGACTACATCTGCATACATAAATAGATTCATTATGAGATAACAAAACCACCGCCACCAGATGTTTTACACGCATTTAGCAGCCGACATAATACCCTTCCAAACCCCGTTAATGAAATAAGAGCTGTTTAACCTGCACGCTGGGAAAGTCAAATGAAAACAAATTTAATTTGATATATAGTTAGTCCTTCAGCAAGGCACACATTTTATGAACAGCTTTTGCATGACTGATCTGATCAAAAGCCTTTCAAGCAATAGAGAACACATTTTTATGCCCTGGTTTCCATATTGTTTGAGTTTCAACCTATCCGAGGTGGCAGAGGAAGCTGTTGTAGTAACACTGTTGAACAAAGATTATGTGGTGGTTAGCACTGTCGCCTCACAGCGAGAGGGTTCCTGGTTCGAATCCGTCTGTGTGGAGTTTACATGTTCTCCCCGTGTGTCCGGCTTCCTTCCACAGTCCAAAGACATGCACGTGTTAGGTTCATTGATGACTCTAAATTGCCCATAGGTGTGAATGTTTGTCTGTCTCTGTTTGTCTCTATGTGTCAGACCTGTGATAGACTGGCGTCCTGTCCAGGGTGTACCCCGCCTCACGATGTCAGCTGGGATCGGCTCCAGCCCCCTGGGACCCCGATAGGGACAAGCGGTTGAAGATGGATGGATGGATGGATGGATGTTGTGCAAACAACATAATTTCAACACAAATGTTGACATTATATATAGAAAAAATTGATCTGCATCAGAATTAAAGCACAGCTCTGCTCAGGAACATCTGTGCATATTCAATAGCCCATGTCCTAGATGACAAACCAGAGCAGGATTGTCCGTCAACTGACACCCACATCTCCACATCTCCTCTAAAATAACTGGATTACACCCGCTGTGAAAAACATTCCTCTGTGACTCACTTAAATTATTTAAGTGCTTTAATGACTGAGAATCTTAATTAATTAATTAGCTTTCAGATGAATTTGTTCCCACTGAATTTCAGCCAGTCAACATTACTGTGAGCAGTAGTACTAGTCAGTTCTTTCTCCGTTGGCGTTGGTGGATGAAATCACGCTCTTTGTGCCTGACAGACTCATCAATGACTTTAGATTTTCACCAGTCTGAGAAGCTTTTGTGGATAACGAGTAATGAAGCCAATTGAGTTGTTAATAGCAGAAAGGAACTTTAATTGACCTTTTGTTGCAATCCCTCTTGGTGCTTTAATTTAATCTCCATGGGTGTTTGCCGTGAAGGACAGCACAAGTTATACCAGAAAATGTTAGTGAATTATCAGACGATGTTCGACTATTTGAGAGTAAGGATGTTTTTTTTAATTGGTACTATCTGAGTTGGCCTATGAGTTAAACCCACCCATCTGGCACCTCCAAAACTCATTATTATGCAGCGGAAAAGCCAAAATTCCAATCTACAAAAAGCTCCTTTATTCTCTCTGCGGGTGTAAATCATCCACGGTGCTTCTGTCTCCTCTCCTCTGATAGTGTGTGTGGGTTCAAGGGATATTTGTCCTCGCTGTCGCCGGCTTTGAAAATGTTTGCCTTGATCACAGGCTGTTTATTTTCCACAGGACAGACTTTCAGCACTTATCCAATGTCTGAGGAGAAAATCTTAGCAGATCAATGAGATGGCTGTTAGATCATTTACTTATTTCAGACAGAGACCTTTTCTTTTAGTTTCATTTCCTTCACCAGTAGCCCAAAGAGGCGGTTTGTATTTTTTTTCACTCCACTGTTAGGTCATTAAACACATAGGCTTATGCTGTTTATGATGTACTTTAATATGACAAAATGTAAAGCTAATGTAAATGTTGAAAAAAAGTTTATTAGTAATATGAATATACAATAAAAACAAAGCAAAAACCATTTTCCCCTTAAATCACATAAAAAAATTAATTATTTTTATTATCTTTCAACTCCTTAGTTTTACAGTTATTCTTGGCTCACATTTAATAATGTATCTTTATTGCCATTATCTCCATCACATATTACAAATTTCCTACTGCTTAAATGGTGTGTGTTTGTGTGTGTGTGTGTGTGTGTGTGTGTGTGTGTGTTTGTGTGTGTGTGTGTGTGTGTGTTTGTGATTGAGAAATTAGTGGATTTTATGGCTCGCTCACTTTAACTGAAACACTGTAGCTGGAAAGCGAACGCAGACAGCATATTTTAATGGATCATCACATTATGCAAAAAGAAGGCATTAAATGACACACATATACAAAATGAAGATGTTATGAAGACAGAAGCATGTTGTCTGGGACCTTCCAAGTGCCTGTGAACCTTTAAACCTAACTTTGTCTGTGTTAGCTTCCTGGCTAATATGTTTTAGCTATACTGTTACAATATGCAGTATATTGATTATTGATTATATTATTTTTATGCACTGGCGGAGGTGGATTTATGATGAAAGTTAACTTTCGGTAACCAACTAAAAGGCTGCTGACGCACGCAGTGCAACGTTTAAGCTAAACTTATGTCGGAAACTCCATTTCTATTTATTCCTTTCCATACGTTGAAATTGCAGCGATGGACGAAGAACAGCTGATCGTGAAGTTAAAATGATTAATTATCTTAACCAAACCTCCCCATTTCACTGTAAAACCTAAATAAATGTGTTGTTGTAGCTTAACAGGCCAGATAAAAGTAGAGCCAGAGGAGGCCGCTCCGTTATATATTTTTCACAATGAGGGGAAGATCTGAGGGCCGTCTGTCAGGTTGTCAGATTATAACGCTGAGGACAATCTACTCTAACTACATTATTCAATCCTGTTTGTAACCAGTACTTATAACATCATCTTCACTTGACATGAACATGAGTGTTGAGAGGTTAAGCTGAACATGTACTATGCTGACTGTTCGCAGAGCGGCTGCTGCAACACCGGCTCCATCAGGCGTGAGAGCAGTGCCATAGTGGTGCGAATGTGCACTGCAGAGCCGCTGAATAAATGTTGTTCATGGTGCTGCTGCTAGACCGCCTCGTTAGATGCATGCATGCAAGTGTCAGTCTTTTTTTGAAAGGCTGAACGCCAACAAATGTGGATTGAATCAGAATATTGTGTTGACAAAAATGTGTTGTGCATGTTGGAAATGATTCTGTCTCTTTCTAAATTATTCGTTTTTTGCTTTTGGATATGTTTGAATCACACGAGTTGGAAACAATCGCAGCCACAACTTTTTTATCTTTTATTTGCGTGTAGCATTTGGCAACCAGCAAGCAGCCTACAAGTGACTAGACTTCACTCATTTAATCATTTAGCATGCCTGCTGAAATAAGTGTCACTGCATGTGTGTGTGTGTGTGTGTGTGTGTGTGTGTGTGTGTGGGGCAGCTGTGGGGGGACAGGCCGTGATAGTTTGACGCTCGCTTGCTGTTAGGACACTGCGTCACTGTGCTAAGTCACCAACGTTTTCAGTTAAGCGAGCTAGCTACACAGTCGATTTGATTGCTCCACTCATGTCTCACCTCAAACACACACACACACACACACACACACACACACACACACACACACACACACACACACACACACACTAGACCAACTTCTCTGAAAACCTTTTAATAAGCTACATAATCTACATAGTGTGCTTCAGAGAGTTAATAGTACGTGGTCGGCTCATACTACAGTAAATCCTGTACTTACGCAGACTGAAATTAACACTTGAGGGTAAAATCAGTCGCATAATCACACAGCAAACAAGTGAAGAAGCTCATTCTTTAACTTTCCCCTCACCATGCATTCCTATGCTCTCTCCTTCATTAACACGTTATTTTGGCATTGTTATAGATTCAATACATAGGCCTACTTTAAATCAATATACAATCAAATCGGACCGACAAGATTGAGTCTTCAGTGAGGCTGTATCTATAAATACTGTAGGAAAATATTTCACTTCTCTTGATTATTCACTTTATATCAACGGAGCCAATTCCAATCATGGCACTGAAGGGCACCGGTGATGTGGTAATGCCCTCTATTTGAAAAGTTCCTCCCTGAGTTAAGAAATACATTTTGCATTCACACAAGCCCTGCTGAAAATGCTTCCTAAAGAGACCAGTTTTCAAAGTGATCATTTTAGAATGTGCTGTTGAATATTTCATTTCACTCATCAGGTTTGCACCCAGGCTTCAGAGGGAGTTTTACCTTGCCATCATGTCTTGGAGTTGTCATGCTGTTAATTGGTTCCATGTTTCTATACTTCAGTTTTTTTTATTTTTTTATCCTGGTTTCTTAGAAAAATAGGTCCGAATAAGGAACACTGCTCTGACCTGGGCGATGCCTGTGATGTGTAGTTGACAGTAATTATTCCAGTTAGAAGGTGACTTCTGTTGAAGTGCAGTGTCGAGAGCTAATTTCAAGTTTGTGTCTTTGATAAACTAAACAATAAAAGTCACCCTGTTTTGCTAGTGAATGTTTTTAATGTGAAGCAGCCGCTGTAGGAAACGTACAGTAATACAGCTCTGATAAGACTGTTGGAGAGTGCTGTGTACGCCCATAGAATGTATAAAAAATGTACATCGCCTCTCCGTTGAGGTCCGTTCCCTCAACTTGATCCAATCTTCTGTGGCACTCGCCATCTTGTCCGTCTCCTCCTCATTTCCTCTGACCAAAAAAGGGCATTGATGTGACGTTGGGGGAGGGAGATACATCCATCAACATATACCTAATTAGCCCCATTAGCACCACTGCCCAGGGGCTAGACTAACAGCACACGCTACTAGATAAACGGGGGTGGCAGGGATTTTCTATTCTGTAAAGGGAGCACGAGTTTTTTTTCAGGAGCGGGACAGGAGTGAAAATCCACTCCCTTGCCTCTCTCTAGCGGAGAACACACCGGCTCTTGGAGTCAAGTGCAGGGATACAGTCTATGGATTAAAACTGATATTCAACACAGTCCCATGCTCATAGACTGTTAAGACCGACTGTCATGGTCCGAATCCTCCCGCTGCTCCAGAATAGCATCTAGTGTATGTGTCATAGATAGCAGGCTGTATTGCAAGTCATGGTGCAAGTGCGGCTATTTAATCAGCATAACAGAGCTAATGTTAACACGGTGTGTTCCTAAACCATCTGTTTGTTCAGTTGATCGAAGAGCAAACCACCTTGTCACTTATGGAAACACCACCACAGGAATGACCACAGTCCAGGTCGAGATGAAGGTGTTAGCATGCCAATAATGCTAATCCTGACAACTAGCCTCCAAGGAGAAGTGAGGGCCAGAGGCTGGCTGTCACTCAAGAGGCCACGCCCCTTATTATTCATAGCCTTTAACCTCCAATAAAATAAAAATTAGCCTGGTACAACCCCCCCCCCCCCTCAGTGTTGTCATGGAGATATGACCTAAACATACAGACTAGAAAGTTTTTTATTGTCCCAGGCCTTAATCAGGTTTAATGATGCTGTGAAAACGGTCTGTTTAACATGGGGGTCAATGAGAAACTGCTCTATTATGAAACATGGTGGACACTCAGAGAACTGCAGTGTTTGGCATTTCTGCATTGGATCAACCAGGAAATCTGAGGTTGGGGCTTGTGTACGCCACATAGACTGTATAATATATGGACTCCATGACGTCACCCATAGAGAGCCAAAGTGAAGCTAAAAGTAGGTGGCCTTCATTGGCTCCAGGCGTTGCCATCTTGGTAGTGCCTGACTCCTGGCTAATCCCAAAATGGTCAAAGAGGTGGAGCGTGGTGGATCTGAGGCAGCCCGAATGAGGCCTGGATTAAAGCTACAAAGGTAACAAAGGCTAACAAGCCAGGCTAAAAAGCTAGCTAAATTACCTTGCTGAGAGGACATCGTGGGCAGCAGCCTGGAGACTGCAGTTCTTAGTGGCTGTAGTTACTCGTTTCAGCCGGCAGGAGGCTAGCAGCAGCTCTGGGGCTAACCTGTGTACGGCAGCAACACATCAGTGTGGGGGGGATTAAAATGTATTTGTTTCGACAGCCCTATGCAAGATTATTACCTTGAGTTTAACTGTTGAGAGACAGAAATTCTATAATTTATACAAATAAAATATTACTAGAATTTCACTTACCGAAAGAAAACTGTTTCTCAAATGGTCTTTTAGTCCAGTAGCCATTATTTGTCCGATATTTGCATGAAAGTTTCCCCAAAAGGCACCAGTACATGTAGCTACCAACAACACAAACGGTCAGTGACACTTAGCAGAGCAGAGAGCTAGCAGCTAATGTTAGCCACGAGTGAAGGCAGCCAAAGCAGCCAGGCCTTGATTATGCAGAACTTTAATCCTTAATATAACTCAAACAGGTAAGTTACAAAAAAACAAACACATGACAACAAAAACTAGGGAGAGAACGGGGATACTAGCTATACAGATCAAAAGCGTTTCTGGTACTAGGCTGTAAACATGTTTGTTTCTGCTATAAAATTGGCCATTTTCTCATGGAGGTCTATGCGGAATGATTCACTTTGGACTGGCTTCATTTCTCAGACCCAGACATTGTTTGGTACTGCACTGTAGAACTAAATAGCACAATCACACACTCCTATTTCAGCAAAAACAGACAATTAATTCTTCCAATAATCTGGTTTAATTGCTTTCTAATTAGTAGATAGTTATATTTTGCAGGGAGATGGTAAGTCTGTGTGTGTGTGTGTGTGTGTGTGTGTGTGTGTGTGTGTGTGTGTGTGTGTGTGTGTGTGTGTGTGTGTGTGTGTGTGTGTGTGTTAGTGTGCGTGTGTGTGTGTGTGTGTGTGTGTGTGTGTGTGTCAGAGAGCCTAGGGACATCACTGATGATGTCAGTGACTTATTCAGCATAACAAGAGTGGAGTTATAATGATAATATTTTAAATGAATCAACAACATAGGTCTGGCGTGAACACACACTTTCACAGGTGCATACACTCCTCTCCGCAGGGACGTTACCAATCCGCGCTGACTCACTGGCAATTTTCCAGATGAGCAGCCAGACTGTGATCAATGAGCCGACGTGGCAGGTAGAACTAGACTGAAAGAGAGATTCCATCTTCTAGAAAGATACTGCCGTTTCATACATGATCCGTTGCCTTGAATGGAGTTAGACCACTAATAATAAAAGACAGCTTTGTTTGTAAATCAGAAACAAGCTGCATCATCTCGCTTTCATTTTAGTGGAAAAAAAGTTTGAACTATGCAGGTTTTAAACAGCAAACCTAACTGGCAAAATGACTCATTACTTGTACTTTTTTACTTTTATTGAAACTGGATCAGAGTTAGATCAGCGTGTAATATTGATAAAATCTTTATAAGAGATTAAAGGATGGCAAGTTTTCGTCAAGACCACTGGGATTTTTAAAAGCTGCAATGTTCCAGCACCAAAGTTACCAGCTAGGCCCGGGGCAAAAATAAGCCCTGGGCCCATTGTAGTGCATATTACCAAACATATTTGCAATTAAATGATCAAGTATTAGGCAGCAGGGAATGAATTAGCAACATTTATGATAATCAGGAGTCATTTAAATCACTTTATCGAGCAAAAGTGGAAAATAAAAACATTTGCTGATTCCGGCTTTCTTATATAAGACTTTATGGTTTTTCTCTCGCTATATATAATAGTAAATCAAATATAATTGGGTTCTAGACTTTCGGTTTTGAAAGAGTAAGCGATTGGGAGGTGCCATCTTGAGATTCGGTATATTCAAATTGAAATGACCTCAAACTAATTGCCACGTAGTGAACCCAGGGGCCTTTGTGGGCCCTGAAATGTTGTAGTCCTGAGGCAGTTCCCTGCTTTTCCCACCTGGTAATCCAGCCTTGTCACAGGGCAGAAGGAAGGACAGGTGACATACTGTCTGCTAATAACTTGTTAGCAAAGTTTCTTATTATACCCAGCGGACATGTAACATCCGAGTTGCCTTTCTGGGCACTTGACACAGCTCTGGTTTCATCTCCAGTAACTTTTGTAAAAATTGTGTTCATATACTATATATACTTTTGTAAAAATTATGTTCATATACTATATATACTTTGCTGCGACAAATATGTTTTGAAAGCAATGCAATGCTGCTCGGATTCATTTTTTATCATCATAATTATGAAACATTAGCCATGTCTCCATTAAGAGAATTTGAATCAGTCGTTTGAAATGTTGCCAACTGGTTTGGAGGGAATAAGCTAGGCTACAACGTAGTTTTGATCCGAAGTTGGTGCTATAGCGAGCATACGAAGTAAAGTTGAAGTTGGTTTATTTGAATTTTGCTGTTTCAATACAGTTTTTCTAATGCGATACTTCAAAAACATGTTAAAATACGTAAATGGAAACGAAGCTATTGTTCATTTATTGTGTCTGGCAGTACGTTGAATACTAAACGTCACTGCAAAAATATTCCCTAAATTTAATATATGTTCCTTCATACCAACTGGTAATAATGAATACATGATAAAAAAAAACAAATTATGGTGGTTATATTTGGTCTTGGTTCAATATTGAAAAGTCAACAGTAACTTATTTTATTAACATTTCATTAAAACCACAACCTTCCACCAACCAGAATCAAAGGGCTTTTGTTGCATCATCACACAAAGGACATGGGCATCTTGGTTGTTTTTTTTGTTTGGATTTTGATTAAATCTTATATTTTCACACACAACCATCTCTAGGGTTTACAGAGAATGGTCCCAAAAAGAGGAAAGATCCAGTGAGCGGCAGTTCTGTGGGTGCAAATGTCTTGTTTTAGCCAGAGGTCAGAGGAGAATGGCCAGACTGGTTGGAGCTGATAGAAAGGCAACAGGAACTCAAATCTCCACTGGTTCCAACAGAGGAATGCAGGAGAGCATCTGTGAACACACAACACCACCTACTTTCTACAGAGAGGGAACAGCAGCAGAAGACCACACTGACACTTTATTAAGCACCAGGTGCACCTAATAAAGTGGCCGCTGAGTGTATATCAGAACACATTTTCAATGACCACTCACTGTACAACCTCCTACATATTACATGGATGTTGGGGTCCACTGGACCTGGGGCTCGTAAATGTGAATAATGTGTGTGATTGTGATTGATTTTGGAAGAGAGAGTATCTATTGATGATGTAGAGGAAGAGGTTCCAGGATGTCTGAAAACTCAGAGTCTGACAGTGACTTTGCAGAAGACTATGAGATTGATCATCAGCTAGTTCCAAAACGAAGAGGAGCCACAGGACCAGTATTTGCACTTATATTCATAAATATAATCTAACAAAGGGAAAGGGTAAATATGAACCATATATGCTGTTTATAAAGCTTGTGATTGGGATGAAGTAAACATCTGTTGAGGGTTTTAACGTAAAATTGTTTGATTGTGTTGAATTAAAAACACAAAAATGCAGAACACTGGGTATAGCTGTAGGAGCAACCGGTTACACATGATGTTAGGTCCTTCGGTTCAGTATTTTTCTGAAATACCGTAGAGTTTAAAGATAAAAAAATAATGCAGATTTCAAATTGAAAACTCAACCTTTCCTGATGGTACCTGCTCTCATGTACGTTTTTAAAATGCCAGAGCACAGTGCATTATCCACTGCCTTCAATTGGAGTGTCCTCTTTAGTCTAATCAGTGATCCTTTAAATGCTGGAACACAATGTGACTCATGTTTGGTCGGTGCAGTCTGACGACTGATTTGATGGAAGCGCATGTGAACAAAGCTTAATTCAAAGTTCCCCCTGATTGTCAAGGATATGACATTGTTAAAAAGTCAAATCTGCCAACAGGTCGTTTTTCACCAGCAAGCACATTTTACTGGCTCTAATAGGATTTTATAGCTCCTCTGCAAACTATTTTTTATGAAATGCACAATAACAAATTAATGTTGATACTTCATTGCCACAACTTCCACTCTAGCTGTAAATGTCTCTGAAACGCCATGAAAGCTTTTTAATGAAAAGCATCATACATCTTGACAACCTTGGACACGGCTGTTTTTTCCCCCTCCTTTGTCTTTCATTTCATTTCTGTCTCTCTCCGTGTCTTTTATCTTTGTATTCCCGGCTCGCTCGTTTTCCCATTTTGTTCCCTTCTCCTCATGACTCGTTTCCATCTTAATGTTCACCCCCTTTCTCTGTCTCACAAACTTTCATTTGACTCTGTCAGTAACGGGTATGGATGTCCTTCCCCTCTAAATTGCATTATCATCAATGACTTTTTATTTGATCCATTTGAGTTGACGTGGCACCTTACTGAACAACACAATGAAGGGAATTGTTTTTATTGTGTTAGACTTTTCTGTTTCTTCAGTACTGGGTTTCAATGGAGAGTTTTATCTTTTTAAAGAAATTTTCACCCACTGCGCAATCTGACATATTTTCAATGTAATTTTTACGTCCAATTTGGGTCCACTAAAGGGGTTGTTTTGTAACGCCAATGTTGAAGTTCATGGGACCTCCATGTAAGGGGCTATTTATAGTCCAAATGGGGTCGTTTGTGGACGTCTTTTCAACATCAAATTTAGACTAATTTTAGACTACTTCTATAATAATAATAATAATGATATGGCTCTTTTCTAGGGTCATGGAGCTTACTTAAAGCACTCTTACAGGGTTTCAGCTCCAGTTTCATTTCTGTACCAGTTCATTTTCCTGTATCTCAGCAGCTAGTTTGAACAGGAAATGCATTACACATTTGTATTCATCCAGTATCACCTGTCACCTCCAATCAAATGGAGTAAAGTTCTACACGTACACAAATAAATCACAATTCAATACCCTCATTTCTTTATTCAAAAAGAAATTGCTCTGAATAGCATCATAATGGCAGCAGACATATCATCATAGGCTACCAAATATTAATCACAAAGGTCCTCCTCTTTGCTGTCAAAGAGCTGTCAGTCACAACAGGCCATTCATCTTCATGTATAACAACAGGCTCTTTGCTGCTAGCAGAGGCGCTAACATTAGCTTGTTGCTCCTGACCTGCATTTTCTGGCTCAGTAGTATTTGATGTCAGGGAGTTCTGTCTTAATAAGGTGGACAGGCTACCATGAAATTATATTCCACAAATTGCATTTTCAAATAAAAAAACAGATAAATGTAAATATATGCAGAAATAATTTGATTTGAATATTCAAAATAAACTAAACGAAGAAAATCAGGACAATGTAAAATAACAAAAAAGAAATCATGTACATTTCCTGCACATTGATGTCATTGATGTCATTGATGTCCAAATGAAAAAAATTACCCAGTTCAAAGGCCAAATGATGAACGTCAATATGACGTCCAAGTTGGGTCTTGGTTGGACGTCCAAATAGTGAACCTAGTTTGGACATAGAATAGATGTCCAGAATTGGCCATGTTGTTCATTACTGTGGTTTGATGGTGCTTGAATCATATACACAATATATACATATACGTACATATATATGTATGTATATGTATGTGTGTATATAATTAGAAAGAATTATAAAATCTTGACATGTCAGTCTGTTTTATGGAGAAACTGTCAAGGTCTATACCTGGGCTTTAAATAAGATTAGGTTTATATTTTCATACATGTCACAAAGAACACAGAAAGTGTCATACAGAAAATAATAATATACAACTTTTTCCCTTTTGCTAATGTATGTTCAGTATCATATGTATTGGCTAGCTACTTAACCATTAGGTGAGTTCAATGACTAAATGCCAATGCCAGGTGTACTGATGACAGCTATGATAACAGTGTGTTTTCTCTACGTAATAAGAGTCCACCCTGAGCTGGAGGGTTCACGTGTCTTTGCTAGTTTTGTATCAAAGTTGTTCCCCCGTCGAATAGTGTTTCACATATTAGACAGTGATTGGTTTTTCTAAGTTTCAAGTTCAAGTTCACTTTTATTTATATAGCAAGGTTAAAAAGACCAGTCATCCAAAGTGCTTCACAGAACAGAGACAAAAACAACAGGAAAACATGCATATAATCACACATACACACAAATGCGTGTAGCACCTGCACATATACAAACATATGCGCATACATACACATACGCATACGTGCACGGCTACAGTAGTCATAAACAACAGTGCAATATTATGTAAAATGCACATAGACATTTGAAACAAAAACTAGGCTTGATTAGAAGTCCCTGTGGATCTGAAGGCCAACCAGAAAAAAGTGTTTTTAAAGCACACTTAAACCTCTCCGTGGATCCCGCATGTCTAACATGTAATGGCTACCTGTTCAAGAGTTTGGGAGCAGCCAGAGAGAAGGTACCATCACCCTTGGTATTCAGTTTTGATCTAGGTACATCCAGCAACAACTCACTGGATGATTTTAGACCTCTTGCTGGATTACAGACTTGTATGAGTTCAGTCAGATATAGAGGAGCCAAACCAGTTAAAATCTTTAAAACAATTAATAACACTTTTAAATCAATCCTAAAGCTGATGGGAAGCCAGTGGAGGGAGGCGCGCACTGGGGTAATGTGTTGACATTTTTAAGTGCCAGTTAAAAGGTGAGCAGCTGCGTTCTGTACCTGCAGGCGGCAGAACGAGCTCTGATCAAGACCAACATATGAAGAATTACAATAATCAAGCCTGCATGATATAAAGGCATGGATGACTCTTTCCAGGTTATTAAAACATAAATATTGCTTGACTTAGCCCAACTACACCGAAAAGCTCCTGTCAGTCAAGTACAACCTAATCAGCATGAGGGCTGATCCTTTAATATCCACATGTTGCTCCAAACGGACGGCACGGTGGTGTGGTGGTTAGCACTGTCGCCTCACAGCAAGAGGGTTCCTGGTTTCATTAGCACTGCTGCACATTCTGAGTCTAGGGTTACACAAATGTCATTAAAAACTTTAAGCAGGGCAGTTTCACAACTATGACGTGGTCTAAAACCAGATTGAAATTTAGTGCACAGAAATCTCCTCATTCAGGAGAGGAATGTAAAAACACCTCTCTAGTGACAAAATGTGCTTATTTACCAGTCGGTATAGTTAGTGTCAGAGGACAGAAACAGAAGTAATACATTTTTTGAGTGGAGGGGGACTTTAAGGACACAGAAGATAATGATATTCAGTTTAAGTCACACTGAACCTAAAAAGATGTGTCTGTGTTCAGATGACTGAGTTGTGACTCTGAACTCCCAGAGGTATGAACTTTGACATAAATTGGCTCAATGAGACAGTAAGGGTCAAATGTCCTTAATACCCTTCACAAGCTTTGTGTTCCAGCAACTGCTGCTCCAACTGCTTACTGTGTTGATAAGCGGCCAAATCAATGGTTCAAATTAAAATAACTAGAACCCAGATGCTTTTAGAACACCAACATGCAGGTATCTCTTTCATCCCCAGCAGTATCTTTGCCTTACATCTCCCTTTCCCTGCCTGGCCCTCGAGTTTACTGCGTATCTCTGCTCTAAGTAAAGTCAGGGGATCACCAAAGTCATGGATACATCCTCTAGGGGTTATGAATAATGAAATAAAGTCATGGTAATCCATCAGTTGTTGAGATATTTCAGTCTGGACCAAAGTGGTGGACCGACTGACGTTGCCATTCATAAAGCCATGCCACTAACATGGATAAATAATAAATCTGCCATGACTACTTACCTGCAACTTATTTCTTGGTTTGCAAATGTGGTAGGTCTATTTATACTGATTAAAGAAGCACACTTTTTCATGCAGGCTACAAGACAGTTTTCAGGTGACAGTATTTCCTGTATTTATTGTACTTTTGAGACATAAAACAGTTCAGAAAGTATGAAAATACGTCACTTAAATGCACTTTAAGCTACTAAAATCTCCAAATCCCCACAACATGACTGAAGACATATCCATGGCGTCAGTAATACTATGGCCCTGAACTGTCTCTTACATCTTTGAGAAAAACAAGCTCAGACATGGGCTGTAGTGATTTGAGATTAGCATTAAGTGAGAGTCACTACTTCCAACTTAGTTAAAGGCACCTGAACCCAAATCTATGTGTAGGGGCCGATCACTAATAATCAACACTAGCAGATAAATCTGGTTTACATATAAACAAACCTAAAGAGGGATTTTAACCACCTACATTTGACTCTTTATTAGGAGAGCCCTTCAAATGTGTTTTCTTCTTTCCTTAGATGACAGTGGGATAAATAATTCCCTCAGCAGATGCCGTATAAATAAATGTGTTGATATCTGTGTTCCGCTGCTGGATGTGATGTCTCGAGCCAGATCATTTTTTATAAATGTTGAAAGGCTGTTTGGTCAAAGCGTAATTACCATTAGAAACACTGCAGGGGAAATGGATAAACACCAGATTAGAGAATGCATATGTTTTAGTCCTCCCAAAGAGTGAGCACATGACTCAGCCAATGAGATCAGTCAGTGGGCCGGTTGAGCAGTCACAGATGCCGTCCGGCGTCCTGGAGGTCATTGCACTGGGTTTCACTTTAGTGAATCAGTGGCAAACAATGCATCATGTACTCAAAGGCGTATATGCACATGGGCTACTGTTAGAAATAGAAATGAATTAGGTGGAAGAAAACATTGGCAGGTGATGAGCCTGATTTTATGAGTGATGCTGTCTGACTCACAGGGCTCTGACACTTTGGTGATAGAGGAGAACAGTCTGATGTCAAGACTTCACAATAAACGGCTGTCATTGTGCAGAAGGTTCTGGGAGTTCATACACCTATTAAAGATTAAACCAGGAAAACCCTTTGGTGAACTGATGGCCAATATGATAAATAATGATGGTCAGTGATACTGGGAAAAGGGCCAAATAGACCTTGGCAGCCAACCACCAGTTTTCTGATAACATGAGACGTGACTTAAGCAGTACATTTAGAATTCATTGTGTGGTGACCGTTACTACCAGCCCTCAAACTGCAGCTCTACTCCCAGAAGTTTGTTCTCATTGACTCACAAAGCACCAAATGGACTGCGGGTGTGAACAGGTCATACACTTCTGCCTGTTTGCTGAACATATGTTACAACTACAGCATAACTGTAACCACCCAAATAAAATCTTGTTTTTTCTTGTATCATTTTCTTACATGAATAGTAACTTGCAGAGACTTAGATGAGAAGATCGATACCCCTCTCGTGTTTGTACACTGAATAAGACGACTTTTAAGGTTGTGCAACTTGTTGCTGCTCATGGGGGAATTGTTGGGTCTCTGTAAGTCATGTATAAGTGTGTTCTTGATCTTCTCTATATGTAAAGAGTCTTGAGATAACGTTTGTTATGATTTGGCACTATGAAAAAAATTGAATTGAAATGAATTGAATTGAATATGAAGCTACAGCCAGAAGATTTGAGTTTAGCTTAGCATAAAGACTAAAAACCAAAAGCTCAATAACAAATGTGTTATTTCTTGTTTGTTTAATCTACAAACATCAAGTTGTATTAGCCTGGCTCTGTTGCCTGGTAATGTCTCAGTGACAACAACACTTCAGGAAGTCACTGTACCCAGCCAAGAAACAATCAGACCCGGTGTTGGGTAGTAACTGATAACAGATTACAAAACATAGGTACCTACAGTATAATCAGCCCAGATTACATTAAAAAGAAATACAGTATATGCATTGTCAAGGACAATTTGATTACATTTTTTATAATGTTTTTAAAATAAAGCTTTTTTTTTTTTTCATGATACCAATTCTAAATGCTGAATCCGTACAGTATATCAAAGTAAGTTAATTCCCTCAGGTTGCCAGTTTTTTCAAATTGTGACTTAAAGTTCCTGTCCATCACAGAGTGAGTTAAAACAATGGTAATTGATCATGTGACCCACTAATGAAAGCACTTGTTTCCTTTTTGCTGAGTTTAACAATATCTGTGTCTGTGGAGACATCAGCGGGCTAGATGTAAATAAGCATGTTAGTGATCTTGCTGACAGCAGTTGGTCTGTCAACAGTTATGTTGCGTTCACTAGTAATCGGAAATCACTGACCATCGTGAATGTGTTTCAATAAAGTTGACAAAAGAGCACAAAAATAAATAAATAAATAGAATAGAATAGAATATACACAGTACAACTGTTTTTGTAAGGATAGTTTGATTTGATTTCAACTGGTCATGCTGAAAATGCAAAAGGAATTGTATTTGCATGGAAATGTTTTGATTTTGAAGTAATCTAAAAGTAATCCCAGAGTATTCAGATACATTACATTTATTTTATAATCCAATGGGTTATGTTACTAATCCCAAAATCCAGTGACTGACTACAATCCAAAGTAATTTGACCCCATTCTGACTTTCTTTCTGACTTTTCCTCAGGTCTCATCGTTGGGTCCTTGATGGTGTGCTGGCTTCCAAACCAGATTCGTCGTCTCATGATGGCTGCCGTGCCAAAGTCCCGCTGGACTACTTCCTACTTCCGGAGCTATGTCACTCTCCACCCCGTGGCCGACAGCTTCTTCTACCTCAGCTCCGTCCTCAACCCGTTCCTATACAACCTCTCCTCCAGACAGTTCAGGGAGGTTTTTGTCCAGGTGCTGCGGTGCCGCCTCACCATCGAACACATCAACAAGCGTAACGTGCGGAGCTCCCACGCTGCCTCTGCGCGCTCCCTCCAGCCCCTGCTGATAAAGTCGTTTCGTCGCGGCAGGGCAAACCGCTCCACTGTTGCACAAGAGAAAACTCCTCCCACCTTCACAACCTTTCAGAGTCAAAGTGACTCAGGAGTGGCTTCAATTACTCAAACGTCTCTCAGCCTGACTGAAGAGTCTGATTTAACTCTCAAAACAAAGACAGATGGACCATCAGAGACAGAAGTATAATGTGCGGTACACTTTAATGCAACAGAGTGAACAGTAAAAACAAATCAAGGATGCTTGCGCTGTGCCATCAGAAACCAATATAGAGATATTTCTTATACACAGTAAACACAGTACCAAGTGGAAATCAGGAATTCATAAGAGTCACACTCAATTGGCACAATTTGGCACAATAGCAAGCTTTATGGGTCTGCGAAGTGTGAAATTGTTATCAAGTCAGAAGATTACTACACAAAAGCTTAAATATTCAGTTGAGCATGAAGACCCAACAGCTTGCGTTTAAGGTACCCAGTGGAGTTTTTGACCACTAGTGCTATGGAGCACTGTTTTGGTTCCCATGTTTGCATCCCATAGGCACACAACGACACATATTATAACATTAATAAACACACAGGTGAGACATTTTATTTTCCGGTTGACTGCAGAGGATGGAATTCCAAATGTGCATAAAACAAGCCCCCAGGAACAGCGCTGAGCTGTGAGGCAATTTTGGCTAAGTGGCCACAGTTGGAATAGCAGATCACTTGACCTGCATTTGCCAAAAAACCAAAGCCAAAGTCACTTTTTATATTATCAGAATCTAAGCCTGTATGCCCATCACATTTCAAAAGTCAGGCAGAGCAGTAAGTAAGTAAATATTTTTTGGGGGAGGCTACAGGAAGTCATTATTCTCAACAGAAAAAAAGTTCACCAGCCTGATTAAACTAAGTGTATGCACCCAGTGAGCAACTTTCGTTGAAATGAACTGTGGTATTCTATGCCTTGCATAACCAACCAGATGTCCCAATGATGTAAATGTCCACATGTACAGTGCAGATCAAAATTAGAGAACAACTAATAAATACTTGATTTATTCTGAAATACTGTTTTTATTGTTCAGAATTTGATAGAATATCCAGTGTCTATACCACTGCTGTACTAGCATGTTTCAACAAAAACCTTTATTTTGTGAAAAAAGCTGTGGGCAAAATTAGAGACTCTTCCAGATCCCTCCCAGTTATTGGTGTTGATCTGGCAGCTGGTGACAATTGACTTCATCAATGGACACACCCTATTTACCTGCAGCTCTCCTGGTTACTTTGTAAGAGGGAAGCTGCTCTAAGGAGACTGAAACCCTGAGACAGCAGGTTGTCCAGATGAAGGCCAAAGGGATGACCCTCTCAGCAATCAGAGAGAGGTTGGGCGTTCACAGTCTGTGATTTCAAGAAGATTGAAACTTTACTAGGACACAGATTTCATTTAAGTCCCTCAAAAAGGCTGGTCGTCCACGTAAAAAAAGTGCACGAGAGGACAGGATTATGAGAAGACTCTCAATGGGGAATCAGTTCAACACTGCAGCTGGAGTTGGTCTCCAGTTCAGTGCTGAAAAGGACAAGGATCTGTCTCTGCACACAGTGTCTCGATGTGTAAGACTTTTTGGATTGAAAGCCCACTCTGCAGTGACCAAACCTCTCATCAGCAGAAAGAATTAAAAGGCTAGATTTGTCTTTGGTGAGGAGCATGTTGTGTGGACGAAGGAGAACTGGTCCAGAGGGACTTCAGTGATGATGGAAACATTATGTTGGGCATAGGACTGGGGAAAGACTGAACCCAAAGTGTGTAAAGAAGTCAGTTACATTTGGAGGAGGAAGTGTCATGGTTTGGGGGATGTTTTTCTGCAGCAGGAGTTGGGCCTCCTGTACAGCTCCATGGCAGGGTGAAACTGCAACTGTCTCCCTGTCAGCTGCAATTTTCATACAAGACCCCCTGTCTCACTGTAAAACAGGTGAAGCAGTTCATTGAAGCTAAGAATACTGAAACAATGAAATGCCCAGAGTCCAGATCTAAACCCCATAGAGAATCTCTGGAAAATCCTTAGAGACAAAGTAATGTGTAAGAAACCCACTCCAGTTAGTGAACTGTGGAAGAGTCTGAGTCAGAATGGACCAAGATCAAAGCAGAGCAGTGTGAGAAACTAGTGATGTCCTGTGGGTGCAGATGTGCTGAAGTCATTCAAAGCTGTGGCCTCTACACTTCCTGTTCAGTTTTGAATCCTATAGAAGAAAACATTATTGAAATCTTCTCTTCTGACAGAATGGTTACTGTTCTGTTGATCACTGTTTTTTTCATAAAATAAAGGATTTTGTTGAAGTGCCTTGGTTATTTAAAAAAACATGATAGTACAGCAGTGGTATAGCCACAGTGGATATTCTATCGAATGATGGTAGTTGTTGTATTCTGCATGGTGTTGATGGAGAGCTCCTTCATTAGAGACACAATATGACAACAGTTTCTCCAAATTAGACAACTTAATTATTTCCACGCCCTGTAGAACAACACATAAAAGTAATTATCTAATCTGACGCTTCTGATGTTTAGTTGCTCTACAACATCTCCTGACCTGCTCGTATGCTCGCCTTTGGTTGCAGTGGACAGCAAACGAGGCAGAACCAATGACCTGTAATGCAATATCGGAACCAATGCCTGTGCTAGTGCTAATAGAGTACTGCAGGAATGAGTCCTAAAATCCAGAAGTGACTCAGTGTTATTGCACTCCCAGTTCCCTCGTTCTGAAGTGTTTTTTAATGGTTTTTTGGTTATGTCTTACATAAGGTTTGAGGTTAACACAGGCTTTGAACGTTTGTTCTATGAGATAAAATACATCAGTCAATACCTCACTCATGAATTTTGAAGCTTTTAAGCCTAAGTCTTAAAGTTAGATTCCAGCACAAGATCATCCGATGGTCTTTTTTATGCACTTACATACATCAAATAAGTCATCAAGACAGGTTTTTCGTGTATAAACTATTAACAGAGAAATTCGGTAGAGTCGCTGACAGCCGTACACTTTAATAAAAGGCGGTTGCTAACAAGTGGCTAAATGAGACTACAAACCTCATCACACTGCACTAGAGACATTATTTGGAAGCTAGTGGGTGCTGTAGTCTGTTTATAGCCTAACGTTAGCTCTTTACTGCTAGCGATTGCAATTACGCTTCAAAAATGAAAGTGGTGTTCACTTGTGAAGTTTGGGAATTATTTTCCTGGACAAAATGTGCGAGTACAATAAACTTTTATTGGTCACAGAGCTTATTTACTGCAATAATGATTTGCTTTTAGTTGAGGGAACCAGGTTGATGCTAAGTCCTGGGTCTGCCTACGCAAATACATCATCCCTTCAACACTTTATTAGCATTCTAATAAAACAAAACACAACAAAGACAACATCTGCTATCGTCTGACAATGATGTATCTTTTTATTAGCCTTTTTAATCTATTTATCTGGATTCATATTCAGGTATCCAAAATATCTTCTGAACCTGAATCCGGTAGCCAATCAGACTATAAACAATGGCCGGAGCACAGAAGAGGAAGTCTTGGCCTGCACATCAGCTGGCTACACCTAAACCCCAGAAATCATTTCTGTTGCCCCCCAGAGGCTCATTTGTCATCAGACTGATAGCTAATGGGTTCTGAGATTGGTATAAACATATGTAATCAATGTTGTTCTCAAAATAAAGTTTTCATGCATGTTTTCCTGTTTGTTAGACCTCAAGGACACAAACACAGAACTCCACAGGGTACCCTTATGGAGGTCACCTCCAAACCAACCACTGCAAAAGCAACTGAATATTACATTTAGATGGAGACCAACATCAACTTCTTGCATGTTTACGTCACATTACTATCACTGCACTACTGGTGCTCCACCTCAATGCAAACCAGCCATTAGAGATGCAATGAATACGTGGTAAGTGGTCTGAAAAATGTTTGCGTATTTCAACATGCTCTTGTAGGTCTATGTACAGAATTTGTGATCAGACAGTGATGGTTGTTACAGAACCAGTGGAGGAAAGTTTCATGATAAAAACAAGATGACCTCAACTGATAAGATCATGTTGGTGTAGGTGACTTTGATAGAATGACCAGCATATATGTCTTTTTTTTTCATCCAATACCATTTTTTCCTGACTGCATTTTTCTTTCCAGAATCATCCAACAGTATTATTGTCATACATAACTTTTAATTTCATCAGTATAGCAAAATAGCTCCAGGTGAGGGTATTGGTTTAGAATAAATCATCATAAATCAGATATTTATTCTGGAGCTTTTCTTAAGGCTCAGAAAATGAAATGCATGATGAATCTGGACTTACTATCTTTCCTTCGATATATCTGATTTGACCTTGTAGTGTAAGTAAACAAAGACTGAAACAACAAAACACCCAGAAACTGCTCCATCCAGAGCTCTGTCCTCCACCTCACCTCACCCAGCTGCCCTTGTAGAAGCACCGTGACCATGTTTGTGACATGATGTGAAGATAAACTCTCAGTCAAGAGAGCAAACACTGTACAAAGCTCCCACACTCCTCAAAGGACACACATTTCACAGTATGTATTCTTCACTGTCTCAGTTAATACAGATCCAGTTCATGTCGTCTCAACCGTCAAAACATGTTAACGTAGTGTGTGAAGGGCTGTCAGCACAGGGTGGAGGACAGCAGGAGGAGGATGCAGAGAGAAAACACAGGGATCTGCGGCGTGGCCAGGGTTATGGCGGCCGACGGCTGGGGTCGTTTTTTCTGCCGCGGGCCGTTACACAGGGGTGTGTTACAGCAGGTGATGCACACTGAATTGAGCTTGCCCGTGCAGAACTGCTGATAACCAGAAGAGGCGATGAGACAGGCTCCTGACGAGGCACAGGACTTGCGGTAGTGTATCCCTGAAACAAGGACAGAAATGGATGCATTAGGCTCGTAATGAGAGGATTAAAGTGTGTGTGTGTGTCAGAGAGGGAAACAGTGAAAATGGAGGCATGTAATCAAGGATAAATAGGACGTATTATTTCATCAAGGGGAACCCAAGCTAAAGGGAAACATCTCAGTATAATTGGACTAATGCTCCTTTTGCAGTCACAACACTTGACTCACCTCTGTGTCTCTACAAGATTTGCATGAAATGATCCCAGTGTCTAGTATAATTAATCCATGAATGGGGAAAACCACAGCCCTTCTTGCATTTAAACCCTCAGTGGGGAGACTTTTATACATCTATATATATTATATATATATATATATATATATATATGTTTATATATCCAGAGGATCTTCAGTAGTCACTTTAAAGGCGGCACTTGATTGTGCCTTCAAGGACAACATAGTCTCAGAAATCAGAAATTCACATTAGATGGTTATTAATACAAGCCAGAGAAACTCAGTAATAGTATGATAATAATAGGTAATAGTGAGGCGGCCCTGTGAAAGAAGAGAGCTGTCAGTCAGTCAAGTCAGTCAGCTGTTAGCAGCACAGGTAGCAGGGTCGATGGTTCCTTTCCCACTGAGTCATCACAACATCAGACCTGCTACTTTTTCTTTGCTATGTGTTCTATCTGGCACACAGTGGGCCTCATTCAGCAACCGTTCTGAAGAAGAAATCTCTCCTTAAAATCCTTTCACATTCACTAATGTTTGCTTATTTGGGATTTGTTCTGAGGTAAGAACAGGATCTACACTCAAGAGCACTCTTAAATACTAAATATCTAATAGTACAGTACAGTATGTTTATTATCAGTCAATTGTTGATCATTTAAATAATGAATCAATTCAAATCAATTTAATATTGATTGGGCTGGTTTTAAGTCTTTATGGAACAGTGTAATAACTGAAGAGTGACAGAGAAAAGAGAGGGGACGACATGCAGCACAGAACTGGACTGGAACTCCTGACTCAGCAGTGAGAACACATCCTGGAGCACATGCTTTACCAGGTGAAAGCAGCTTAACTGCATTTCTGAACTGTTTAAATTGGATTTTTTTTTTAACATTTGGAGTCTGGGGCTCCACTCCCTGTAGGCTTTCATTTGGGCATTCTTCACTTGATTCCCTCAACTTTTCTTTCCCATTTCTACGCGTAGCTGTTTGCACACGACCCTGCGGTCTCATGCCCTTATATGGGGAATGGCAGGGCGTATACCTGCTAATTAGGATCCTCTAGCACTCGCTTTCAATTACAGAGGCACAGTCCAAACAGCTAACAACGTGATTAATTGGACGTAGACTTTTCTTAAGAATATCTAAGAAAGAACTTGGTGAATGAGGCCCAATATATTTTCACAGTAGTGCTGTCATGATATAGAATTGAAGTTTCTGATTAACATTATAAAAGAAGATTTCTACTACACCACTGTAGTGTCACAACCTCGGCCAGGCTATAGTTTGTTTCCTGTTTTGCCAGTCTAACTCTCATGCCATTTCAGGCTCTGCCACTGCCCTCTGCTCTGCACGAAACGTGCTACGCGTACCTGATCTCCTTTTTTAAAAATGATTTCTACAGTAATAAATACATGGATTCAAAACAAATTACGGTGCATTCTTTTTCTGTAACAATGTGTACGGACAGTGAATGAGCACTGACAATGCTGCTTTTCCTCCAATGACAGATTCTAACTTAAAATAGAAGAAGAAGAGAATCCAGGAGTTTGGCCTCAGGTGTTCATAATGTGGACTCTTCATGGTTACTACTGGAGACGCATTTGCATTTACCATAGACACTTTATAATCATGGTATCTCATCTAGCAGTCTGTTCCTATCATTATCTTTTATATTATCATTCACAGTTATTCACCAACTTCCTAGCTATTTGTTAATAATTAGTCCGTTCCTCAATTGAACCCTGCAAATTTATTTGTGAACCCTCAGGAAGATAATTTATTGTGCACCCTGTGCCCACGAAGAGCTCCACAAACCTCCAGGCTTAGTTTTTGTGAATAAATATTTTAGCACTGTGAGTTCACCCCCTTGTACCATCCAGGCTCTGTCGTAATTACAGAAAGCTGTGGGAAAAGTGTGAGGGTTCTGAGGAGTAAGATCACAAAACACTTTCACAGCACATGAACTTTCAATAAGCCTTTTAGTGCCTCACTCCCCTCTCCGCGCAAACGCAACAGATACAGGCATAGTAACAGCCAAATGCTGCGTGTTCATTTAAATTGTGCATCCTCCCATGTCTTACATATTGCAAATATCAGTGGAGGTCCCAGATAGTGTTGAGTAATCCAACAGCATGAAACGTTGAATTGGTCTGGAAGGAAATGCCCCGCCTCTCACAAAGCCCGGAGAATAAAACCTGACTCACGCCGAGTTTATATCCCACATTTTAGCCGTCACACTCCTATAGGACGGCAGACACTTCTGAGGATCTCTGGCACTTTTATATTATGAACTGGAAAAATAAATCTGGGGGACAAATATGGGAAATAGCTCAAAGTAAGAAAATCCTGTGGTTATAAATGGTGTATATAATCTGTCATTTTTATCTGGAGCAGTAATTGGAAAACAGCGAGGGGCGATAACACGGGCAGTCAGTGGAAAATGAGATGCAGTAAAAGTGGGAGAGTCACTGACAGAGAATACAGATTTGATGGCTTCTCTCACCTCAAACAATCACTTACCATGCCATCGTATTAGCTCAGCGTTTTATGCCCTTTGCAGTTTTTCAGTGTTAGGACATCACGTTTTATCATTTCCCCAGACCTTTGCACTGGTGTGTATTGTGAAGAACGTTAAAGTGGGTGGGTGAGTGAGTAAAGTGGCAAACTGTCTTCAGCTGTTTAACGTACCAACACACAGAGACACTTGAGCTTTGTCTGTCTAACTGATCATTTTAAATGTTTGTATTTGAAAAAGAACATTATAACCTGAGGGTAAGAAAGGAAAACTAAATTTAACTATTGTTAACAATAGTTCTGACTCTTTAAATGGTTATTTATTTTTTTCTAGTAAAGTTCTTATTTTGGCTTGTATAGTGTTTTTGACCTAATAATTGAAATTAAATGATTAGTCATAATGTAATCTGTCGAATCAGACATTTAAAGGCGTGTACCACCACCTACTGTATTACAGTGTGTACATGCTGCACTCGTAAAGTCAATGAACGCAATGTGGCTTAATATTATCAGCCGATAATTGATCAGCTATACTGTCATTTCATTTTCGGAATAATGCAGAACTTCCAATCATCGGCTGATGATTTATTGTGCATTCCTAGTTCTAACACTTCAGATGGAATTTCACAATCACACAATTTTAACTAAACTACAACTGGCAGCTCCGACATATTAAGTGCCATTTTTACAGTTGTCCCCGCCGACACTGTCACCTGTCATTCTTTCATTAAAAAATGGCAGGAGCCTCCCGTCACATGAGCAGCTGCTCCCTGACCGGGGACCCCCTCTGACACAAACTCTTATTGCTCCCTTACTGTGAACTCAGTGCTCATCCTGTTTATATGTTTGTTGTATGTTTGCGTATCTTAAACAAATCTGTAGGCCTACCGCTTACAAATTCTAAACGGTTGCATTTTACATATTTGGTGAAAGTATTTCTATTGTATAATCATCATGATTTATGGCCATTTTCCCATTCTAAGTTTATTTTATTGACTGTTGTAGTACTTTGCTTTATTGCTTTTATTTTTATTCCTCTTTATGTGTCTATTGTGTGCACCAAACACCAAGGCAAATTCCTTGTATGTGAGAACTTAGTAGGCCTTAAACACCCATTCTTAAATTATAGTTCAGTGCATGCTCTTCAAATGTTAGTTCAACTTCTTAAGTGCTTACAAGTGACACTTAAAGTGCCGACAGGTCTTTAAATTAAAATGCTTTCAGCTCCTTGGCCTTTTCAGAACTGCTTTAGTTGTAACATTTTATCAGGCTTTTTTCTCAATTTTAGTAAGGTGTCAAAAACAATTGGTTTCTATGACGAACACATCTATAGAGCATTATAAGGAAATAATTATGATGCATTCACTGAGGATGCATTGAGACAGGATCGCTCAGACCACAATCAGACGGGTTCTGGGCCGCACATGGCCACATTCATTTAGCCGCGTGAACACACGTGTGCCCCGGCCACAGTGAAGTGCCGTCTGTTCAGCTGTACGCAGAACTATGTCTCATTCGCTGGCTTTGTGTCTGAGCCACAGCGATCTCTGTGTATTTTTGTATTTTTAAACATGATTATTTTATAAGTATTTCCCATTTCAAAGAAACCAGTGAGAGTGTTTAGGATGTTATTATCAGACTGTCAACGATGTGTCTGTGTTTGTACCCCCGCTGTTATCCACGGATCTCTGGAGATCTGCGGTTGCCTGGAAAAGGCGGCAGTGCCGGTGGCATGGGGGTCCCCAGGGACTACTGTTAGAACACAACATTATTTTAAGAATTATTTCATAGAATGAACCCGAATTCATTAATATGTAGGATATTACAGACATTCTTGTTCTTTCTTTGCAACATCTGATGTCGCTAATTAGAAGCCAATGCAGCTGTAAAATAAAAATCACAAAGTGTTGGGTTTTCATCAGCAGTAACCTAACACGACTCTACACAGCTTAAGGTAGGGGTGGGCGATAAGACGATATGAGAATGTGAAGGATTAGAACGATCTACGAAAACAGAGAGATCGTAGTATCGTCTTTAGGCCACATTCTATCCACTGTCGTTCTCTTTTTTTCCTCAGCCAAATTCCACTATTGGCTAGTCCACCTCATGCACTGCCCTAAAGACACGCAGATCAGCCAATCATAGAGCACTACAGGCAGTGCATCCCTCATCGTGTTTGATTCAGAGAGTAGCAGGAAACTACTACGTTCTAACAGGATGCTAGCGTCAGACTATGGCGTCACATCACAATGTCTCTGCACTCTCATAGATTCATAGAACGTGTGGAACAAGCTGTAAAATATGCCCCTGAAAAACTGGTAAATGTCCCGTGCACCAGCGGACTACAGATGTGTTTAACAAGGAGGCAGCGGCGTCACTTTACAGAGGCCGCCTTCTGCCCACACACACACACACACACACAGTCACACACACACACAGTCACACACACACACAGTCACACACAGTCACACACACACACACACACACACACACACACACACACACACACACACACACACACACACACACACACACACACACACACACACACACACACACACACACACACACACACAAGCTTCCTCTGAATGTATCTTATCTGGCCTCTTTAGCTTCAACAACACATGTATTTAGGTTCTGTGGTGAAATGAGGAGCTCCTTTGGATATTCATCATTACAACTTCATGATCAGCTGTTCTATGTCTATTGCGATAAGAATAAAAGAAAAAACAGGCAGTATGCTAAGAGTGAAATGACGAGTCCACAGCCACACCGCAACCATCAGAGGCAACAGGTAGCTGTAGGCAGCGTTTTGTTAAATGTCCATTGGCATTAGGTGGCAAAATAGCACACACTTATGAAAACCTGTATAGAAAGGGTCTTAGGCCTAAATGCTCTGTAATATATTTTTTCTTTCATTTATAAAATGTATCCCTAATTTAGGAACGTCGCCCATTGTTTAATCTAACCTAATCATCCAAACCACATTTACACTTTGACATGCAGACAGGAGGATCGAACCACCGTTCTACTGAAAGTGTGTACGACCCACTCTAAATCTGAGCCGATCTATGTGACAACTGAAATTTTGGTTTGTAGGATATCATACGAATAGTATTGCACAAAATGTGTGTTAATTCCACATATTATTTCATGTGTGTTTCATTCATTTATAACTACAAGTGAATGCACTGCAGTTTGTGTGTATTCCATGTATTTATTTGATGTGTATTCCATTAAAATGAGGTGCGTAGAGTATAAAACCTGTGATCTTGGCGTAAGGAGGAGGAAGAGGAGGTAGTACCAAGCCAAACCATGACTTTCTTCTAATCCTAATCAAGTACACATTTATGTCAGCACTGCTTTGAAGAGTTGTCACATGGTTGGCCATGGTTCTCATGATAAAGATCCGAGGAACATCTTCTGATATACAGATCATCAGAGATTGTAAAACAGAAAATAAAAATAATATAAAACATTTTTTCCCATTCTGCTTTATTGACTTAAGTATAAAAAATACATTTCAAATGCAGTTACTAGTTGATTTTTTACATGCCGTTGCCTTAATTAGCTTAGAATCCATTCTTAAATCATGTCTACAAAAGTTGTCTCATGATTACTGATACATTACACTTTACATTAACATTTTCATAACCAAATATGTATGCTTAAATATAAAGCCTCAGTCATGTGATATTATCGTAGGCTGCTTCCCTAGGTGTTTGTTTAACAATATCATTTTCAGTGACTACTTTCCAGTCAAGGACTCCTCCGAAGGGTTTACACTAAAGATAAGAATGTACCAGCAAAGTGAAATATTACCTCAGAATATTACCTCAGCACCTCCACAAATAAACTGCAACTGTCCCGGCAGATAAATGTGTCAAGGCTGTGCACCACTTTAAATACAACGCTGAAAGTGAGAGACAGAACTGCTGTTATCAAACCACATAGCAACATTACAGGGGCGCTCACTCTGCTCTTATATAACTCATTTATTTAGCTATTGCTGGTGTTATTGACATCCTAATTAGTTGAAAGGTTGAAGAGACAAAGTCAAAGTTTATTACTGCACTATGATCTATTATTATCAACTGAAAAACTTCCTAATTATTAATTAAGTTGTTAATGGTCTAATATTGAATTATTGTCTTGACATTATGCATGGCAGGAGGAATGTTCTAATTGAAATTCAGGACAGATACACACAAACATAACTCTGGTGCACTGTAATTATATTTCATATATACCAAGTATAAGCATGGTGAATATATGCGGTGCTGTGCTGCATTTGTTAAGCAAATATCAGCAAAATTAATCTCAGACGGCACAACTGGAAAACACTTACTTTATAACGTTTGAAGCGCTTAGGGGGGATTTTATTTAATTTGTGTGGAAATACTAAGATTCAGCACTTCTATCTAAATGATGCTGTTGAGGTAATTTATGGGGGAAAGGGTGAGATTTCATACCAACTTTGGAGCGCTGAGAGAACTTCAGTTTAATCAGGATCAGCATGGTCGGCTGCACAGGGAAGAGCGAGCAGACCAATATGTCCGAGAGTGTGGAGAACTTTTGATTGCTCCTCTAAATGAGATTTTAACCAAATAAACAAAAATAATCTCTGACATTGGTTGTACTTCTGTGGTTTTGGGAAAACACACATACTGTTGTCAAGACAAGTATTTGCTTCCCAACAGTCAGTATAGACTCCAAGTAGTGAATAACATAAATGGCAGTAGTTTAGTTTACGTTATTAGCACAATTGCAGTGATAAAACTAATGTATATACACTGTAACCATCACTGTACATAAAGATGGAAATACAGGTGCGGTATCGAAGTCCCGCCCATAAATCTGCCCGACAAATTGTGAGTCAATCTCGGCTGTCAATCATGACGTTACACCCCGTTTTTAAAGCATCAATTAACTAATAAAACCAAATTTATCAGAGACATTAACACTTGTGTCAGTGTGATTAGAATGACCTAAAATGACAAAAACCATCCAAAAATGGATTTGACATGTACTTTGACTTTTTACTTTGGCCCCCTTCAGATCCACTAACAATCGATGATGACCACGTTAATGACCCATACTGGATCGCCCCGTGCTGGCAGCCAGCTATTAGTCCAGGTGTTTTGGCTTCACTTTCAGGGAGCTGTCAATACGTCCATCTGTATACAGAATTTCAGAGTGTCTGTAAAAAATAGGCTCAAAGATCTTTCTGGGTTGCAGAACACGAGCATCTTCCACTGACCTGAAGCTGACCAGCCGGCTACTGTAAACACTGTTACATAGTTAAAAACGAAAATGTGTTAAGATTGGGGTTGAGCCGCCTGATATAGAGCAAAAGGTGCAGGGTTTTATCGATTTATTTCAGAAAATACTTAATTTATCCAGCGGAACCTGTGGGTGAGGAGGTCAAACAGATCTGTGTCTCCAGATGGACAGTTTCTCTCTAAATTCTATCAAACTTTCTGTTTAACCTACAAATATAAATGATGGTGTAATGTTGTGAGTTAATTTAATGGTGTTAAACTAAAGTCTAACTTCTTATCTTTGTAACCAAATATGGTTTTAACGTCCTGATTTATCTATGTGTTTACACGAGTGGTCAAAAGGACTCTTACACTGCTGAATTAGCCGTGTGCTAACTCTTTATATCTCCTCTCCGTAAACAGTGGGAGCTGCTGGTCGTCCACATTAACATCAATGCTGTCAACACATCATGGACCATACTTCAGTCCTTCACAATAAAAGGACATGCTTTAACAGCTCCAACATATACCGTAAAGTCTTAAAGTCATTTTAATGTAAACCACCACCTGAGCCGCTCGGGCTGAGCGTAGCCGAAACGTTCTTACTGCTTTCTCCCATCAACATGACATTTAAATGTCCATGTACGTATATGAAATTTAGCTTGTAGATTCTCACTTCGGTGCAGATCACCCAGTGATCCAAGCTATTTACTCTGTTTTGTTGGTCAGAAGGGCTTGTTTACTGGTGGTGACATCGTCTCGGCCAGACGAACGTATATTATTGCTGGGACGTTGTGGTGAATTGTCATATATACACTCTAACGCTGTGACAACAAGCATTGCATAGATTGTGCAGGAGGGGTAGGAAACCCAAAGAGCTTTTAGTAAAACCTTCCATCTAGGATTAACAATTTATCTTACCTCTATGCATATATCCTAACAGAACGAGATAAGAAAGTAGAATACATCACTAATTCAACACATAGTTTTTTTGTATCTTGCTTTTAAATAAAACATTGTGCCTGGACTGCCCTTGACCCAATGTAAAAAGCTACTGTTTCTTGGATGGAGTGGTGCATCACCTGCAGGATGTCTCAGTGTGCTCTGTGGGCTTTATTATCCATCTAAATCAAACTTGACTAAGCAGCGAAATTAGATGACAGTTGCTATATGAGCCAACATAAAGATGTCATCCAGATAAATGGCCAGAAGGATAATAGAATTTATAGCAGGTATTTTTGGTGATAAAAGAATGAAACAAAAGTGATCAAGTTCTGCCTCACCTGTAGCCTACTTTTAGGCTTTTGGGAATGTCCATAATTTGAAGTGAATAATGCATGATGATGCTAGAGGAAAGGTTGAGAAATTACACAAGTGCATCTTGAGGGGAACATGAATGCGTGTTCCATCTAACAGTTGAGATATTTTACTTAAAATCACAGATGTCACGGCGCTGAAGAAGGCAAGTGATCATCAAAATCAGTAGGATTCATGAATGTCTGCACAACCTTTCATGGATATCCATCAATATATTTTAGTTCTGAATTAATGACACACTGCAGTGAAGAAAGCTATTAAACCTTGAGCATCCAGAGCAAACTAAATTCCACGTGACACTCCTTACACGGTCCCTCTCTTTGACCAAATGAATATAAACTACTGTGAATAACCACATTCCCATTTCCTTTTCGTGATATAGTAAATTAACTTTTTTAAATTGCAAAAACCTATTTAGATAAGCCATGAAATCAGGAGGACACGAGTGCAGTCTACGCTTGCCTCTGTCCTGCTCTTTGACTGTTAACATGAAAAGCAGCGTGACCCACGCCGTCAGTGTCGCACCAGCTAGGACAGCCAGTTGCTATTACATAATCAGAACCATCCGTGTGACTGTGCATCAGTCTGCTATCACGGTTTTGAAACATCTGACAGCTTGATCCTGGGACATTCTGATGAGTGATAGTGTCTGCTGCTGCCTGAGATAATGAGCCCACTTGACGACCCCACCCAGAGGGATTTTCAGAATCACATCATGGACAAGGTCATTACATAACCTCATCAACTCTCGCTGTTACAAGTCTGTAACAGCGCTCCTCTGCTCCTGATTTCATCATGTGCTCTGATCATCGTCATCCTTCAGTTATGAGTTTTCTTGTGAAAGCAATCAAGCGATTTGAATAAGTGTCCTGGAAACAGCCCGATGCTCGAACAATTAATTTACAGATGAGATGCAGAAGTTTCAGGTTGTGAAATCAAGCTTTACTTTGCTCAGTCTCATATCTGTACTTAAAGCTCTACCCCGTAAAATTTCCATCTATTTAATTGTCATTTAAGTTAATATCTATTAAATAGGGAGTTAAAACGATGGTGATTGATCATATGACCCACTAATGAAAGCACTTGTCGCCTCTTTGCAGAGTATTCCAATATCCTGGTCTGTGGCGACATTCGCGGGCTGGATGTAAATAAGCCGCCAAGTTAGTGACCAGGGCTTGTCTTTTACACCCGCCAAATGCGGGTGAATTTCACCCGTGGCGGGTAACACAGTTGCCACTTTGGATGGTTGAATTTAATTGACGTCTTCTAAAGGTTATCTGAATTAATAAACTGTTGGCAAAGTGATACAATGACACTACAACTTCTAAATCAGGCTTGTAGAAAGGACAGAAGTGTAATAGGAACATGTGTGTGTGTGTGTGTGTGTGTGTGTGTGTATGAATTTAAGAGGGTAACATATAGGGGACAGACTGAAAGTAGAGAGGTGAATGTGTTTCAATAAATAAATACAATTGTCAACACACAGTGACCATGAACGAGACAAGATGGAGACTCTGAAAGAACAGGCTCAGCTGCAGTTACATCTTACTGCCATAGAGGCAGTACAGAAACAAGAAAGAGTACAGAAAACTCATTTTGGCCGCTTCTACCCGCGACCTCGTTCTTTCGGTCATGACCCAGCTTTCATGACCAAAGGTGAAGGTAGGAACAAAGATTGACCGGTAGATCGAGAGCTTTGCCTTCCAGCTCAGATCTCTTTTCGCCACAACGGTGCGGTAGAGCGACTGCAACACCGCCCCTGCTGCTCCGATTCCAAACTCACGCTCCATCGTCCCCTCACTTTTGAACATGATCCCGAGGTACTTTAACTCCTTCACTTGGGGTAAGGAGTCATTCCCTACCTGGAGTAAGCAATCCACCGGTTTCCTGCTGAGAGCCATGGCCTCAGATTTAGAGGTGCTCATCCCAGCCATTTCACACTCGGCTGCGAACCGATCCAGTGAGTGTTGAAGGTCACTGATCGAAAATGCCATCAGGACTACATCATCTGCAAAAAGCAGAGACGAGATCCTCAGCCCACCGAACTGCAACCCCTCCCCACCACAACTACGCCTCGATATCCTGTCCATGAAAATCACGAAAGGGATTGGGAACGAATCCGACTTACTGCCGAGGATCTGGACACAGCTCTCGCTTTGGGTGTACAGAGATTGGATGGCCCACAGAAGTGACCCCCTCACCCCATACTCCCGCAGCACCTCCCACAGTATCTCCCGAGGGACCCGGTCATATGCCTTCTCCAGATCCACAAAACACATGTAGACTGGATGGGCATACTCCCAGGCCCCCTCCTGGATCCTTGCGAGAGTGAAGAGCTGGTCCGTTGTTCCACGTCCAGGACGGAATCCACATTGTTCCTCTTCAATCTTAGGTTCGACAATAGGACAAACCCTCCATTCCAGCACCTTAGAGTAGACTTTACCAGGGAGGCTGAGTAGTGTGATATCCCTGTAATTGGCACACACCCTCTGGTCCCCCTTTTTAAACAGAGGAACCACCACCCCAGTCTGCCACTCCCTTGGCACTGTCCCAGACATCCACCCAATGTTGAAGAGACGTGTCAACCAAGACAGCCCCTCCAAACCCAAAGCTTTCAGCTTTTCTGGACGAATCTCACCAATCCCTGGGGCTTTGCCACTGTGGAATTGTTTGACTACCTCATTGACTTCTGCCAGGGATATTGACAATGATTCCCCATCAGCCTCCAGCTCTGCCTCTACAAAAGAGGGCGTGTTAGTTGGATTAAGGAGTTCCTCAAAGTGCTCCTTCCACCGCCCGATTACCTCATCGGTTGAGGTCACCAGCGCCCTGTCCTTACTGTAAACAGCTTGGACGGTTCCCCGTTTCCCCCTCCTGAGATGTCGAATGGTTTTCCAGAAGCACCTTGGTGCCGCCCGAAAGTCCTTCTCCCTGACTTCTCCGAACTCCTCCACACACACGCTGCTTTGCCTCTGACACAGCAGAGGCTGCAGCCCTTCTGGCCTGTCAGTACCTTGCAACTGCCTCCGGAGTCTTCTGGGATAGCATATCCCAGAAGGCCTCCTTCTTCAGTCGGACAGCTTCCCTGACCATCGGTGTCTACCACGGTGTTCGAGGGTTACCGCCCCTTGAGGCACCTAAGACCTTGAGGCCACAGCTCACCGCTGCAACTTCAGCAATAGAAGCTTTGAACATTGCCCACTCCGGTTCAATGCCCCAAACCTCCACAGGGATGCCAGAAAAGCTCCGCCGGAGGTGTGAGTTGAAGATCTCTCAGACAGGGGCCTCCTTCACCCGCACTACTCGTTTGGGCTTACCTGGTCTGCCCAGACACTTCCCTCATCCTTTCACCCAAGACTCATTACCATTGTGATCAGTTGACAGCTCTGCCCCTCTCTTCACTCGAGTGTCCAAAACATATGGCCTCAGATCAGATGATACGATCACAAAATCGATCATCTACCTTTGGCCTAGGGTGCTCTGGTACCACGTACACTTATGAGCATCCTTATGTTCGAACATGGTGTTAGTTATAGATAATCCGTGACTAGCACAGAAGTCTAATAACTGCCAACCACTCGGATTTAGATCAGGGAGGCCGTTCTTCCCAATCACGCCTCTCCAGGTGTCTCCATCATTGCCTACTGGAGCCCCATGCACGACTCCATTCAGGGTCTCTAAGAAGGCCGAATACGCTGAACTGCTGTTCAGTGCATATGCACAAACAACAGTCAGAGTTTTCCCCCCGACCACCCGCAGGCGTAAGGAGGCAACCCTCTCGTCCACCGGGGTGAATTCCAACACCGCAGCGTTCAGCCGGGGGTTTGTGAGTATCCCCACACCCGCCCGGCGCCTCACACCCTGGGCAACTCTAGAGAAGAATAGGGTATCCAGGAGTATCGAGACTGTGTGTGAAGGTAAGCCCCACCAGATCTAACTGGTAGCGCTCCACCTCCCGCACGAGCTCCGGCTCCCCGACAGAGAGGTGACATTCCACGTCCCTAGAGCCAGCTTCTGCTGCCCGTGTCTGGTCCGTTGAGGCCCCTCACCTTCACTGCCACCCGTGCAGCGCACCCGACCCAAGTGGTTCCTCCTGCGAGTGGTGGGCCCACAGGATGTAGAGGAGGGAGGTGCAACGTCACTTTTTCGGGCTCCGTGGCAAACCCGGCCACCAGGCACTTGCCGGCGAGCTCCCGTCTGGGCCTGGCTCCAGACGGGGGCCCCGGGCTTCCTCCAGGCAGGGTCTCTCTTCCTCTTCCTTTTCCTCGTTTGTCCATTGAGTCTTTGTGACCCATTCTAAGTCCGGCCCCTCGCCTGAGACCACTCTGCCATGGGAGACCCTACCAGGAGCACAAGGCTCCAGACAACACAGCCCTCAGGTTCACAGAGACACAAACCTCTCCACCACGATAAGGTGATGGTTCCCGGAGAGGTAACTGCAGACAGACAGACAGACAGACAGACAGACATAAATACCTGGCAAAGTACTCAACCCTGTAGTATTTCTATCTACAGTAGCTCCAGGAGCACATTTTGCCATGATGACACACACACACACACACACACACACACACACACACACACACACACACACACACACACACACACACACAGACACACACACACACACACACACAACCACACACACACACAACCACACACACACACACACACACACACACACACACCGTACTGCTGCGGGGTGACAGCCTGTCTATCAACAAACACTTTTACAGCGCCTCGAATTCTTAAGATGGACTGTTTTCTTTCATGTTACTTGTACATAAGTTGACGTTGTGAATTTGTGACTTTCATCAGCATCACCTGCAAAGCTGACTCATAACCACTATTGTTTAATCTCAGACTCCCTTTCATAACAATCCACATGGAATCATTATGCGTATTTGTCTTGCCATCCCTGCTCCACTCTTTGCACTGCCTCTGTGCATACTGTGATGATTTCATATTTTCACTGAAAGGAAAAACCGACGGGGAGAGTGAAGCAAACTGCAGTGACAGACAGCAACTGTGACATATTCACGTGTACTGTATGACATTAAACATCTACAGTTTTTGGGTGTGGGCAGTTGGTTCTGTACAGTTTCATGATGATATCAGGTACTCAACCTAACTAACTGTGCATTTTCATTTTCTGTCTTGCATCAATCAAAAATCTAAAACGTTACACTCGATATTTTTCATATGACCAATTACTCAAGTGGCTCTGTTGCCTAATGTCTAATGTCATTTAACGTTTTGGAGCAGCAGCAGGAGTCTTTTATTTTTTTAAGCAACAATGTTCAAATAGACAGACAAAGTTAGCAACTAGCTAAGAAGAAATGACTGGCATGGTAGTAGGCATTCAGCCCTCAAGGCCAAACATCAGAAGTTGCTCCATGGTCAGGTCTCTCACTCCAGTTGCTACAATCCCTCTCATGGACACTACCACACAGCAGCCTGTCACACCTGAGCTCCCGGGTTAATAGCTAAGCCCCGCCTACTACCAGTCAGCCACAAAGAAAGAAGGAACTACTGATGTGACTACAACTACTTTCAGCTCTGTTTTGGTCTCCACACCCTGAGAAAAAAACATCTTTCTGCTAAATGCTTCATTCACTAAGTTTGACATCCCCTAGACTGGGTGTACAGAGTGGGTATAGAGCTTGACATCCGGCGCAGGGTGAATGGTCTGGCTGCACAAGTTAACACTGAATGCGACTAGACATCACCAGAAAAACCCAGTTAGTTTGGAAGTTCTCAGTTCTCCAGAACTACCATTATGTGAACTGTTTTAGCATACAACCACTTAGTTAGGATTACTAAAAAGTAGGGCTGGGACTTTAACGTGTTAATTACGGTTAATTAATTAAAGAAAAAATAACACAACAAAAAAAATTAACGCAGTTAATCGCAATTTATTTTTGCACTTAGTGCGGAACGTTACTCATTGCACGAGGTCCCGCATGGCCCGTAATACTGAAGCACAGGACGCAACACGAGAGAAATTGCCGATGATGAGTTGTTGTTGCTGGGTTTAGTGGGCGGGTTCTAAAAAAATTACCAAGTGAAAGAAGAGCACGGCTGGGTAAAAATTCACCTCCCACCAGAGCTTTTCAGCCTCCGCTCCACCCCAATGCTGAACATGCTGCAGCTAACGTTAGCACAGACAACGCTGAACATGCTGCAGCTAAAGTTAGCACAGATAACGCTAAACATGCTGCAGCTAACGTTAGCACAGACAATGCTGAACATTCTGGAGCTAATGTTAGCACAGACAACACTGAACATGCTGCAGCTAATGTTAGCACAGACAATGCTGAACATGCTGCAGCTAACCTTAGCACAGACAACGCTCCTGAGGGACTGTCATTAGTTGATGGATCTTTTTTGTTTCTGTTTTTGAAAACATGGAGAAAAAGCATCTATGTTAAACTGTTTATTTTATGCCAAGGATATCATTCTAAATATTTTTGCAATGTTAGGTTTCCACTTTTCTTGAATATACCGTACTAAGCACTGTTTTATTTTCTATAAAAAACAAATAAGTTTAAGACGTAAAAGTTTACAAAAAAATAGTGCTCACTGATAAAAATAAACATTTTGTTGTTTAAATTAATTTTTGTGTCTATTCATTGATTAAGTCATACATCAAAAGTCATAAATTGAAAAATATTGCTTGTTGTTTCAAATATTGATGAAGGATAATCGCAATTAATTAATTACAAAGCCCCTAATTAATTTGATTTATTTTTTTATTGTGTCCCACCAATAGGAAAAAGGTTGAGTTTTTTTTTAAGTACTTCCAGGACACGAACGCCAACGGGAAACACACACCGCTCGTCCTGGGTTTTTGGTTTGCTGTCTTATACTACGTCTCCTGCTTTCAATGCATGGAATACACACAAATTACAGTGCGTTGCTTTTTTCAGTTACAAAAACAAAAATACACAAAATAAAATCTGTGGAAAATGCACAAATTACTGGGCATTACTTCTCGTCGTCAAATATATGAAAAATGCACGAGAACAGCCTGACCATGGACATCCCTAGTGCTGAGGGGAACTGCAGAGTTGGTTATTATTCTTTGTGAGCTCAAAACAAGCGACCCCATTACACACTGTCATTTCATCTATTGTTAACCTTAAAATACTTATCAGTGCAGCTTTAAAAACATATTCTGACATAAGCAATGCAACACGAGCTGCACGGTGGTTTAGTGGTTAGCACTGTCGCCTCACAGCGAGAAGGTTTCAGGTTCGCATCCCGGCCTGGACCCATCTGTGTGGAGTTTGCATGTTCTCCCCATGTCTGCGTGGGTTTCCTCTGGTTTCCTCCCACAGTCCAAAGATGTGCGCGTGTTAGGTTAATTGATGACTCTACAAAATTGCCCTTAGGTGTGAATGGTTGTCTGTCTCTGTTCGTCTCTATGTGCCCTGCGATAGACTGTCGTCCTGGCGTACCCCCCCTCACGCCAGATGTCAGCTGGGATCGGCTCCAGCGACCCCGGGATAAGCAGTTGAAGATGAATGAAGGAAAGCAATACGACACGTATTACATCTTTGTTGTACCAATGATTTATCCATACGCTGTGAACTCTAATCCAATGCTTTATTTGGTGTGTTATAACATTAGTCATCAACCCTTAAATTGCCTCTGAGATACTGAAGGGTGGCCATTTCATATCTCTCATCACAGTACATCTTACTCCCCCTCTGAAATGAAAGGTGGCCTTCTGGCGTGTGACAATCATCTGTCCTTTAAAGACAGCGTGAGAGGAACAGTCCTCAGCAAGGGAAAAGCACACTTTTTTATCATTTCTCAAGAAGTAATCAAAGGGGAATGATGATGTAGTAACAGAAGATGGGCTCAGATAGTTAGCGTGTGTGTGTTTGTGTGTGTGTGTCACTCTAGTCGTTGTGGTTTGACAGAGGATTTTCACTCTTGAGCGATACCTTGAAGTTCTGCCAGCCAGCCTCTTTCTCAGCTGGAGAGCTACGTTGTAGGAGCAGATGGATTGTATAATGGCTTCCCGATACAGACGGTCTAATCTTTGACAGAAAAGAGCCCAATCACAGGGGCAAGTATACTTTGGAAGAATCAAACAGCCTCACTGATTTCTATTCTTATCACTTAAGCACACTGCATTAAGGGGGCAGCGCAATTGTGAATGTATCTACTGCATTAGCAATGGTGATAAGTTTGGTTCAGTTGAATTTCTGAGCCCTCCTTTTCATGCAGAGCAGCACTAATGATAACACCGGGAGATAAAGGCTGGGACGTACATGTGCATTCATACGGAAATTTTCTTATTAAAGAACTGTCGACTCTATAGTGCAGTGTGCCTGCCCATTGGATTGGGAACCACATTTCCAAAGACAGGAGCTTATTGCTTTTGCTCATCTGCAGTAGACAGAGGGGTAAAATGACCCAATTATCTCTGGGTGTGAAAATGAAGTAGACCTGGGCCATAACAGTGACCTTTAGTGTCTGGGCTCTGACCACCCGCAGCAAATAGGCACATAAACACAGCAGAGACACATTCATTACTAAAAAGGCAGCATTACAATGCAAGACCAATGAAAACCTGCAAACTCAAAGGTTGAATCATCCATATTTAAAGTCTGTTAAAATAATCAAAGCAGGTTGTGTGGTCAAAGGAACAGCTGTAAACCATAGACTGTATAAAAAATGGATGTAGCATACCCGTCAAAGTCTGTTCTCTCAACTTATCCAATTGTCCTAGCCTACAGGAGTCGCCTTCTTGTCAGACATTGACTCCGCCTCATTTCCTAAGGGCATGTATGTGACGTTGGGGGGAGGGAGATACGTGCATCTGGCTGACGTTTACCTCCGAGGTAGAGAGAGGGCCAGAGGTTAGCTGTCACTCAAGAGGCCCCACCCCTAATTATTCAGAAACTTTAACCTCCAATAAAATAAAAACTAGCCTGGTCCGAAAATGATTCACCCCCCTCAGTGTTGTCATGGAGATATGACCTAAACATACAGACTAGAATGTTTTGTGTCCCAGGCCTTAAACAGGTTTAATGATGCTCTGAAAACAGCCTGTTTAACATGGGGGTCAATGAGAAACTGCTCTATTGTGAAACCTTCCTGATTGGATCAACCAGGAAGTCCCTGTGGTGGGGGTTTGCTGTAAACTGGATAAACCCATTTCAGTTCCCATACATGCATAATAAAAGTCCCGTGTTGGTTATTTAAAGGCGTTTATGATAAAGCAGTAAAGCAGAACAGTGCATACAGGGACGCAGGAAAGAAACTAAACTTGAAACCACAGAGATTCAGTTAGAAGCTACAAAAATACTGAGAGCTAAATTATAAATCTTCACCAAATAAGACCAACCTAATGTGCACTTGAAGCATGTGTGTTAAATTGGTGAAGATGTTTTTTCTTTTGCATGTGTTTTCTTAGTTTGCAAGTGTGTTGAGCTCTCTGGGCCACCGTATATAAAAGACAGCAGCTGTAGAACATGTGCACCGAAGCTGAGAAAGCTGCACACAGAACTCTTTAAATGGTTTCAAAATATATTTTGAGGTACAACCACATCAGGTTAATGCTGTTGCCCATACACTATGGCATGTGGCTCTAGGTCCATAATTATAAAATGCTGAAAGTTTTAAATGTTTCTAAAGACTGGTCATTACTGCACAGTAGTTACTGTATCATATGTGCACTAAATGTTTGACCAAGAAGATTGGACTTTGGAAAAATGTCCTTCTCCATCACAGCTGATCAGCACCGAAGCACATCATGAACCAAAGCAACACCACAGGTGGATAATTACCTTCCCCCAGCCAGGCTGGACGGATGCTCGCAGCTTCTTTGTGCTTAACTTTTGTTCTTTGTGATTGTAGGTCAGAGAAAATAGATGGAAGTAATTTACGTGTTTGCAGGTGTAGAGCCCGACTGATACTGGATTTTTGCTGGTCGGTCCATCACTTCGGTGCCCAGAGGATGATTGTTCCTGACTTTGGCGATCCGCTGACTTTTGATCAGCCCCTTTTTGAAAATCCACCAGATAAATTGCCGTAATATTCTTTACAGACATCAATGGTCCAAGACAATGTATCCTAATGACTGGTGATCCTCTGACCGCTCTTTAAAGTGGTCAAATTTAAAGCTGTATTAAACAGAGCTGTACTTTTCGGGTTGGGATTGCCTCCACACAGCTCTCACAGATCATTCCCCAATACGTGGAAAACAACATTTGTCACGTCTATCAAAGAATAGAAAAACTCAGATTACAAAATACACGGAGGAAAAGTGACTTCATTCTCTGCTCAGGACGCCATTACTCCAAAAACTTAACTGTACCACTGCAGTTTCTGGTCTTTTGGTGTTGCTTTTACTGGGTGAAACTTTTTACCCACTTCTAAGAAACTACAAGTGGAATTTCATATTTGTATATGAACATTTACATGTCAGATTAGTAAAAGAAAGTGACCTTGATGGGAGAAAGCAGTAAGAACGTTTGGGCGACGCTCAGCCTGAGCGGCTCAGGTGGTGGTTTACATTCAAAGTGGACATGAAGAAGACTTTACTTTGGAGCTGTTAAAGCAAGTAGCTATAACACACACACACACACACACACACACACACACACACACACACACACACACACACACACACACACACACACACACACACACACACACGGCACACACAGAAACACATAAAATTCAGTTTCAGTTTGTTGAATATTGTGACTGTGATCATCTCTAATTGATGTGACAGACATGCTCATTTATTAAGCTGCAATAGCAGTTCATTTTAAAAATAAAAAATTATCCCAGAGAACAAAGAAGACTGACAGACTGCCTGGAGGAGGAGCTTCTTTTATTGTGTTTGTGGAGACATTTTCTCACAGAGAACACATCTGTGTCACCAGACGGACACTTTTAGTCTAAATTCTATCAAACTTTCTGTTTAACCTACAAATCTAAATGATGGTGTAATGTTTAGGGTTAATTTTACCAAATATTGTTTTAACGGCCTGATTTATCTTTGTGTTAACATGAGTGGTCAAAAGGACGCTAACAGCGCTGAATTAGCCATGTTCTCCTCTAGTCGGACACCCCAATCTCCTCTCCGTAAACAGTGGGAGCTGCTGGTCGTCCACATTAACACCAATGCTGTCAAAACATCCAGGACCAAACTTCAGTCCTTCACAATAAAAGGACATGCTTTAACAGCTCCAAAATAAACCATAAAGTCTTAAAGTCATTTTTAATATAACCCACCACCAACGTTCTTACTGATTTCTCTCATCAAGGTCAGTTTATTTGACTAATATGACATGTAAATGTTCATGTACACCTATGAAATTTAAATGTAAACAAATTCTACTTCCACTTCGGTGCAGATCACACAGTAATTCAAGCCATTTACTCTGGTTAAATGACATGGAAGGGCTTGTTTACTAGTGGGGCCATCGCCTTTGCCCCCCAAAAGAACGAATATTGTTGTTGTGACGGCATGGTGAATTCTCGTATAGCAGTTCATTTTTAAATGGGGGGACCAGGCTGGTCTCAGATGCAATCTTAAATTGAAATTGCGGCGTAAAAATCATCCTAGCTTCTTTTTCAGCAAATTCTCGACTCAGATGAGGGGTCTACTGTGCACCAAAAATGGCTGACTATCATACGTATCAGAATGGTAAGTGTAGTTAGAAACTTTTCTTCGTTTCTGTTGTTTGTTAGCTTGTTAGCTTGTAACTGTCAGTGGCTGACTGAGCTGGAGGTTTCAGGTTTTTTCCCGGTGTTGTGTCGAAGTTGTTCCCCGTCGAATAGTGTTTCACATATTAGACAGTGATTGATTGATTGATTACTTTATTAGATCAAACTTAAGCTGCCCAGGATACGTTTGAATCTCAAATTGCAGAGAAGTGCATCTCCTTCTTCAGGAGTGGAATGTGAAAACACGTCTCTTGTGACAAACCTTGCTCAGTTACAAGTCACTTTAGTCAATGTCTGAAATTTTAGAGGCCATCAAGACCAGAAAACCCCATTTTTGAGTGAAGAGATAGCATATTACGTCTAACCATGCAGGACCCAGCCTGTAATAGCCCTAATGTGTTGGTGTTTAACTGTTCGATTCTCCCCACAGGTAACTCAAATCTCCAAATTCACTTCAAAAACACCAAACACACGACGTCACTGTCCTCAGTGGCAGCTATGGCCCTGGTAATGGTGACAGTGTTTCTAGTATTGTCATTACTCTATGGCAATTTCTTGTCGCTCACTGACCAACAAATTCACATCTGACATATCTGCACCATGCTCATATCGTCTGGACTCGACTGCAGGATCTGCAGGACTGGGGGTTTCTGGAGCGGTATGAATACACACACAAAGAACACATACCTGCCATTAAATGCACAGCATGAGCTGATAGATTTTCTCCTCAGATGGAAATGGAATTGTTTATATCCATGACTGGTATTTCAAATACTGACCTGCAGCTAAGACTTTCATCCTGTCATGATAGCTATAGAGCTGTGAAGCCCCTGTCGCTGCTGAACCTCAGATAAGTTTGATTTCTGCTCACAGCAGAGACTGCCTTCTGGCTGAGTATGCTGGATAACTCTCTTGCTTTGTGTTAAAGGACACTTCAAACATGCAAGCAACACAAACCATTTCCTTGGTGTCATTTCAAAACATGACAATAATTGCACTGATTCAGAAAAGATAACTGCGTACAATCATGACTGCACAATAGAAATGAAATAACCGTGCTCAGGGACAATGAGATGGCTCTTGGAGAGTGCAACACTCCACACAGAACCATCACTCATATCGCTTAAGCTTTAAGCTATATTGATTCCATGTAAAAAAAATCAAACAAAGAGTACTCTTCGGATTCTGAATCACGTTCCTCAATTCAAGGTTGAAATCCCAGACCCGTATCCCCACCACAATGTAATCGGCTTTCCTTGGATTGAGGCCAATCTGCTGTTCTGCTCTGACATATCCTGACAGAAGAATAATGAGAGATGAAAACACATTTATGACAGCAGTGAGGAGGAACAAGCTTTCCTAGAGATGGGACTCACCATCATCCTTCACCAGAACCTCCTTCTGGCACATGTCCTGCACGTTCACCGTGCAGTTGACGATGAACTCTGGTGTGGAGCAGTCGTGTGTCATCTCCTCACACTGGTAGCACTGAATCTGGAGAGCCAGCCCTATAACAGACAGACAGACAGACGGACAGACAGACAGACAGACAGACAGACGCACACACACACACACACAAATAAAATTCAGTTTCAGTTTGGTAAATATTGTGACTGTGATCATCTCTAATTGATGTCATTTTACAAATAAAAAATCATTTCAGGGTCTTTTTCGCAGGCACTCATCAAATAAGCCAGGGTGGCTGAGTGGTTAGAGCAGGTGTCCTACGTAAAGAGGCTGAAGGTCTTCAAAGCACTGGCCAAGGGTTCAAATCTGGCTCTTTGCTGCATGTCTCTCCCTCACTCCATTTCCAGTCTGTCTATCTAGGCTTGGAAAAATGCCACAAATTTTTTTCATGTGACAACTATTAATGGAAATATCCCGGAGAGGCACTAACAGTCTCTAACAGTGGGATGTGGCTAACACTGATTAGCTCAGGGCAGTACGGTGAAGGCATTCAAACGTCTTTTTTAACCACTAATTCTGCTCAAAATAACAGCAAACCTTTGCAGCAGCATGAGAAAAGTCCCTACACAGAAAACAAAGCACCAATGGGCTCCTTCCTTTTGGATTGACTTTGGTAATCCACTGTAATGGACTTTACTATGAGAGGAGCTGGTACAGGGGCCAGTAGGTAAGTCTTTAAAACACTGTTTTAATAAACTCTGGGTTCACTAACTACGTTGTTGGTGCTTTGTTTTCTGTGTAGGGACTCTTCTCATGCTGCTGCAGAGGTTTGGTGTTATTTTGAGCAGTATTAGCGGTTAAAAAAGACATTTTAATGCCTTCACTGTACTGCCCCGAGCTAATCAGTGTTAGTCACATTTGGCTGTTAGCGATTGTAAACAGCTTGGCTTATTTGATGAGTGTATTTGTCGAAAAAGACCCTGGGATGATTTTATGCCGGAATTACACTTTAAGCGTACAAAATAACCCTTACAGACCCACTTTGGACTCATTTTTGTCTTTTTTTAATGGGAAACCTGAAGATTCATTTGAGAAGCAGCTTAGCACCATGTCAATATGTTCACTTAAAAACATTGTGTTTTGTTTATGCGCATATTGATTTTTTTATATTTAGAGTATATAAGGGGTTAGAACATTACGATGGAAGTATATGATAGCCATGCTGAATTATAGCTCATAAGTTGTTGCAGAAATTTTGGGGGGGATACCATTTGTTACACAGATTTTTTGAAAAGTTTACCTTTTTTTTTTTTTACAATCGTGACAACTGATAAAAATGGACAAAAATAAAATAACTAACTAACTAAATATATAAATATAAATAAAATACTTCCCTGCTGTGATTTGGAGTCTCAGCTTTCCAATCGGACCCGATTAATGTTTTTGACCCCAGTATGCAGAAATATTCAAATAGCTCATTTTAGATTTCATTTTTTAAATTTAAAACATTTGTAATGTATGAGGAAAACTGCATGTTGTCACATTTTCATTCAAATAATTTGAAGTCAGGTCAAATGACGCCTTTGAAAAGTTTTTTCCTCGCTAAAACCTAACCTAACTTTGAAGCATTATTTAGCCCCCTAACTGACAAGCCATCATGGTTCCAAAGCATGGATTGATTGGTACCAATGGATTCCTTAGGTTCCTTATCTAGTTTCAAATGATACCAGTATCTCCACTTCAGCTTTAAAACGGCACTGATGCCTTTTAAAGACAGTAATGTAGACATTATGGATTTTCTTACATTTCTTAGGCTGTAGTGACTTTGCTTCATGGGAAGTCTTATATGGAGTTTGCAAAGAACCAATGCTGTAAAGCCATGAGTGCACTGACCTTTAGTTCTGACAACATTGACATTTAAAATGTTTTAGCTTCGAATGTAGCTGCTTGTTAACCTTGCTAAATTACAGCGTGCACAGTACATACAGAACGGCACAGTCATTATTTGTGTTCTGAATGAGGTCTGAGCAGCTTTCAAGATTTCCGAAACTGATAATAGTCCATCTTTAATAAGAGGGTCATGCATCATAGAATGAGAATGGATGCTGCCTTTGCTGCACATTCAAACATGCTGATGGTATTGAGAAGAACGAGGGGATGTCAATTTATGCACAAAATGATAAAATTAGAGAAGCACAGATCAGTATATCGGCTCCGATATTGACTAATTAACTGGATCTGATAGCGGATGATCTGATCCAGCAGTCTCATCCAGTCATTTCTGTTTATTAATATCATACACAGCAATACAGTTACAACGATCTAGTCACTTCAATTCTATGTTGTTTGCAACACCAGTTAGAATAAAAATATCTGTTTGCAGTGTACTTTACATGGAAGTGTTATTTATTTATTTTTGCTACTTATGTACACTCTGTTATTTGTTAATAAATAATATTAATTACATTTATATCTGTGTTCATTTGTTACCTTTTTTAACAAGGCTAAATGTTTCTGTCAAATACGCTTCATTCATTCAACAGCAGGATCGGATCGGTATCAGGTATAGGCTGATATAATCAGCCCAAGTATCAGTATCGGATTGGATCGGTGCATCTCTAGATAAAACTTCATATTTAAACTTCAGATGCACGGTGCTGCTAATGAGTACAAATGTGGGGGAATATTCTTTACTTGAATATTTCCATGTTACTTAAACACCCACTCGCACTTCAGAGTGAAATATTATATATCGTTTTACTCCACTATCTTCATTCGTAATGGAGTTTGTTTTCTTAGACATGGTTGGTTCTACTTTTTCCAGCACTCATCTTTCCAGACTGATACAGAAGCAACGTCAGCAGTCCTGACACTGCGGAACACCACAGTATATGGGACCAAACGTAGGGAAACATTTCACTGTTTAAAGTGGAGTCCGACTGGTTTCTACACTGTTGATGCAAACTTACCGGATCGCTTCAGACGCACGGGAGCGCGAGCCGCGGCGAGCTTGAAGTGACTACAGTCTCCGGGTGTCAAAGTAAATGTGTGCAAACCAATTTTTTAACCTAAGCTTTCCCTCCTCACCATGACGGCTCCAAAGGATGAAGCTGCTCAACTTTAAAGCGACGGTGGATGAGCGCGGACGCTCCGAGCTGCGCGGCGCGCGCTCCTGCCCCAAGAATAAACGGGCTTTGGAAGTTTGGGTGCGTGTAAGTGTCGTTTAATCCGGTGCGGTGTTGATGAGGAGCGGCTGTGTGTCCATACCTGAGCTGAGGAAGAACAGGAGCAGAGCTGAGACGGTGAACAGCCGCATGGTCCGCTTAGTGACACTCGGAGCAGAAGCATGAGAGACGGATGTCCGCCGGGTGTGAGGCGCACACACGGAGCAGCTGACAGCCTGGCATGGTGCTCCTGCCTGGCACCTCCTGCGATGCTTCACCTCTCTTATCCGCCCAGCGCGCGACGTGCACGGCTGTATTGTGTACCACGTGATCAGAAAGTCCCAGTTTTGACAGCGATGCTATAGACCCTCCAATGTACTTTCTTCTTTATTATTATTACCCTGGGCTTTTTATATGATTTCATGTTGAACACCGTTACACCGGCTCAAAGTTGGGATCAGTGCAGAGTGATAAAAAGGCTAACTCTGTCTTCTACGGCCCACTGACCTCAGTCTGTATTTGCTTTATAGCTCTTCATTTGACAGACATTAGACTATAAACTGAGAGTCCAGAGTCAGTGCTTTCACCTCCAAAGTTCCCAATCACAGTTTTAGTGTCAATCACTTTATGAGAACACTTCGTTTAGATCTCTGCCCCCCCCCCCCTTTACATAATATATCAAATCTATTAAATATAACGGGATCGCCCTACTTTACTTTTGTCACAAAACTATTACTTTACAATTAATGTGAGAATCAAAAGAGCAAACAAACTTAGAGATGCTCCCAAAGGGCATGTAATATTACAGCGTGTGAGGATCAGAAGAGATGATGGGAGGTTATGTGTCTCTAACATGTAGCCCGTGGGGGGACTCTTTGACCGAGAGCCCTCCAATACCTGCCAGTTATATATATTAGAGCTGTCAAAGTTGACACAATAATAACAAGTTAATGCAAATTCCTCTTTATGGCATTTTTCAAGCCTTTTATTATACAGGACAGACAGGAAATGGGTTGAGAGAGTGGGGGGGAGACATGTAGCAAAGGGCCACGTTCAGCCTCTTTAGATGGGGAGACTGCTCTAACCACTGTGCCGCCCCTGCATTCTTTTTTGATGTGCAATTAAACGCTTGCACGTTCTATGATTATGACCCTCGGCCCACCACTTTTTGAGCACAGTACCTTTAAGGTTTTCTGGAGAATATATGTCATTGTTATGGATTGTTGCAATGATAATAAACATACAGTACATTTGCATAAAGCAAACATGTGGATAAGAGTATTAAAAACTTGAAAAATATCCGCTCGAGGTAAATTTAGAACATTTAATTAGCGATTACTTGCAAGTTAATGACGGACAATCAGGCGGTTAATCACAATTAAATATTTCAATCGATTAACAGGGTCATGGCAGAAGTGCATTGTGAAAAAAAAGATGCTAGCTGCTACTTCCGTACCTATGAGTTGGCGGAGTTGTTCAGAAGTGACACCGAGGAAGAAGAGTTCAGTGGATTTAGTGATTAGCAGTAACAGAGTGTTTGGTAAACTTAGAGCATGTTCTATATGTTATAGTTCTGTGAATGACTCTTACCTTAATATGTTACGGTAACATACCAGGCCCGTACTCAGTTCGTTGTTTATGCGTCATATAACGTACACTTATTCAGCCTGTTGTTCTCTGTTCTATTTTTATTTAAAACTTCCTTTCAAGATGAAATGTGTATTCTTGGTGTTGGATTTTATCAAATACATTTCCCCTAAAAATGCGACTTATACTCGAGTGCGACTTATATATGTTTTTTTCCTTCTTTATTCTGCATTTTCGGCTGCTGAGACTTATACTCCGGAGCGACTTTTAATCCGAAAAATACGGTATATATATATATATATATATATATATATATATATATATATATATATATATATATATATATATATATTAATTTTACTATCATGTCTTGCCTTTATATCAGAGGAGTGCACTCACTCACTCACACCAAAAAAGACCCTTTGTCATTTCAGGAGCACAGAGAAAAAGACGGCTCCTCTCTCTGATGCTTGTTTTCATGTTTCAGCCCTTTGACTGTCGGCTGTCCATGGTTCGGATAGCTTTCTCTTTGACAAATGCAACAGAGCTCAACAGTGACTGCCCAGTTTTCAATGGCTCCGGTTCTGGAAGTGATTTTCCTATTCATTCACTCCACTGACATTTCAGACAATCCTTATTTGAACAGTTTCAAGCCTGAAACCAAACTAACCAAGCACAAGATGAATTGTTTCCATAAAACATTTGATTCAGTGCAAAAACAAATGCGGAAAAACAGAAGAAAAGTCAAAGCTACAACACTGTAAAGAGCTCTAACTACTCACTAAATAACAAATATATGTATGTGTGCCTAATAGTGTGTGCGTGTGGATGCGTCGCATCTTGTAACTTGTGTCACTGACCATAGCACCAGATAATCAATGTATTTGTTTTCCAGCACATCAGTTTTATTCAGCAAATCCCCAGGACGCGTTCTTCAGTAGTTTGGGTCTCTTCCTTGACAATAAGAAAAAGAAAGAATATCACCAGCATCATCCTTAAAATACAGCCCAATATCCCTGGAATTCCCTCCACACTAAATGATTCTGCAGGGCAAAACGTAGGTGCGGTGAAGGGGTGTGTAGTAAATGTTGCTTTAATGCACTTTACAGGATGTATTCAGTTCACCAAGTTCACAGTGTTCAATAAGCCTGTGAATGTTCTCATTCGTCCAGGTCATCGTTATCCGCAAAGCAATTTCAGTCAAAAAACAACTGGACTGGTTGTTTGTCTAGGAAGACGTTTCACCTCTCATCCAAGAGGCTTCATCAGTTCATGTACACATCTGACCAGGCTGGGACTGGTCCAACTAACTGGTGTGGAGATCCAGGTATTTAACCCCTCACAAGGCCGATGATGTCACTGAAACCCTTTGTGCTCCAATTGCCCACGCCCGTCGTTAGAGTGACAGTCGTTGGTGGGCAGTTGGTTTCGACTTCGTTAGTGCTCTATTGAGTCTGAACGACAGTCGTTGGGGTCACCCGGGCAATGTGTGAACAGTTGTCCTTTGAGGTTAGATTGTTGAATCTCCTGGGAAGGGATGAAAGGGCAGCGTTGTAAATTGGAGATAAGTGGTGTCTCAGACCTCCTCCTCTGTTTAGCGATGGTTTCTCTACTTTTACATAGATGGCTTCTTTTACTCCTCTTTCAAACCATCTGTCCTCTCTGTCCAAGATTTGGACATTGCTGTCATCAAAGGAGTGGGCTTTCTCCTTGAGGTGTAAGTGGACAGCGGAGTCCAGGCCTGAGGAGTTAGCTCTCCTGTGTTGGGTCATGCGTTTATGCAGTGGTTGTTTTGTTTCTCCAATGTAAAGATCTTTGCATTCCTCGTTGCATTGGACAGCATAAACCAGGTTGCTTTTGTGGTGGTGTGGTGTTCTGTCCTTCGGATGTACTAGTCTCTGTCAACAGACTTCCAACAGACCTTTGGAACACAAGCTTGGCGTTATCAGAACACTGCAGCATAGAGCTGATAACGTACCCACTAGCTCACAGGCTCAGGGGGAAGAACGCAAGCACCTGAGAGGCGCCCTCACAACTTGTGGCTACCCCAGCTGGACCTTTGTTAAAACGGCAGCTGCCTCCAGAAAGAAAACCAAAGTGGTTGAGAAAGAAAAAGATAACAGGAGAAACAACATAGTCATCCCATATGTGGCTGGGGTATCAGAGAAACTCAGGAAGATTTTCAACAAACACTGCATCCCTGTGTATTTCAAACCCGGTAGCACACTCAGACAGAGACTAGTACATCCGAAGGACAGAACACCACACCACCACAAAAGCAACCTGGTTTATGCTGTCCAATGCAACGAGGAATGCAAAGATCTTTACATTGGAGAAACAAAACAACCACTGCATAAACGCATGACCCAACACAGGAGAGCTAACTCCTCAGGCCTGGACTCCGCTGTCCACTTACACCTCAAGGAGAAAGCCCACTCCTTTGATGACAGCAATGTCCAAATCTTGGACAGAGAGGACAGATGGTTTGAAGGAGGAGTAAAAGAAGCCGTCTATGTAAAAGTGGAGAAACCATCGCTAAACAGAGGAGGAGGTCTGAGACACCACTTATCTCCAATTTACAATGCTGCCCTTTCATCCCTTCCCAGGAGATTCAACAATCTAACCTCAAAGGACAACTGTTCACACATTGCCCGGGTGACCCCAACGACTGTCGTTCAGACTCAATAGAGCACTAACGAAGTCGAAACCAACTGCCCACCAACGACTGTCACTCTAACGACGGGCGTGGGCACTTTGGAGCACAAAGGGTTTCAGTGACATCATCGGCCTTGTGAGAGGTTAAATACCTGGATCTCCACACCAGTTAGTTGGACCAGTCCCAGCCTGGTCAGATGCGTACATGAACTGATGAAGCCTCTTGGATGAGAGGTGAAACGTCTTCCTAGACAAACAACCAGTCCAGTTGTTTTTTGACTGAAATTGCTTTGCGGACACAGTGTTCAATGTTCTTTGTTCACAATGGGTGCTATGGGCAGATATTGGAGAAAACGATGTCTCTGTACGCAATCTCGTGTTTGGCTGAACTGCCCAATATCGACGTCCTTGCCAAGTTACGGGGTTGTTTAGATCAAAAGTAATTAGAGAGTGTGTCATGCTTGGTCAATACAGGCAACAAGGGGAGAGAACTCAGTCTGCAAGTACACAGGGTCACTTCAGTGGTTTTCTAAAGGTAGATATTGGCTAACTGGGCAGGGACAGGAGTCAGGCAAGTGTGAAGACTGGGATGCAGTCCAAACAATCTACGTAACAGGAAAGGGAAATCAGGCAGAAGGTCAAAACAGGTAGATAAAAAGTTCCAGGTCCAGATTCAGATCCAGGTTTCAAGTAATCTAATCAAGACAATCCAACGATTTTTCCGTTCTGGATTCCATTAGTAGTTTGGGTAGTATTGACCAACCACATTTGAGGGGGCTTTGGTTGTACAGTATGCAGGTAAACTGTTCCCTGTAGAGAGCAAAAGAGGCGGAACACATTGGCCGAAATATAATCTTCGATCGTGCAAACACAATTTACCTTTTTATTTGATTAAAAAAAAAAGATCTGCATTCATACACAGATATCTGCTTATAGAGTTGGAGTCTCACAACTCCAAATCCATTCTTGCATCTCAATTTACTAAATGTACCCGTGGCACAGAAGAGGAAAGGGCCACACCAAGAACCATAAGTCTAATGATATAACGATAATGATGTGAGCATCCACACTGATGAATGATAACACTCTGTAAACAGTGGCGCGGAGCAGCACGCTCCAGCTGTCTCAGAGCCCCATATGTCCCAGAGCCCCATATGTCCCTCGCCTTCTGCATAATTGTGTTTCCTAATTGCATCAATTAGCTTACATGAAAGAAGAAGATACAAGCAGAAACAACATTTATAAAGTATGTAATTTAACTTGTATTTGTTATTCTTATTCAAAAGAATATGAATAATAATAATAAAGCTGTTGAAAAGTAGCTGCTGCTGTGCCAAACTCCCATGGTTCTTTGAGCACCACAGAGGAGAGGAGAGAGAGAGAGAGAAAGAGGGAGGGAGAGACAGAGGGAGAGACAGAGAAAGAGCGAGAGGGAGAGAGAGAGACAGAGAGAGAGCGAGAGGGAGAGAGAGAGAGACAGACAGAGAGAGAGAGAGAAAGACAGAGAGAGAGAGAGAGAAAGACAGAGAGAGAGACACACAGAGAGAGTGCTGATTCAGTGGATAGCCTAAACTTTATTTCACTTTATAGATTATGCGTGAGAATTGAGATCTGTGGTTTCTAAATGGTAAAAATTGTCACATTCACCCATTCACACAGACATTCACACAGATTCTAATCTAATTCACCATTCACACCACATACACACACCCATGCACAGCACGGGGCATGGGGGAGCAATTTGGGGTCCAGTGTCCCAAGCCAAACAAAATGTGGAGCCAGTGATCAAACCACCAATCTGTTGAATGGATGACAACCCGCTCTCCCTCTGAGCCACAGCCTACACAGTAATAGATAGTTGCAGCTGAACCTGTTCTTTACGAGCCCCCCAACTTGAGGAGGGCTAGCTTAGCGGTGCTAGCTTAGTGGTGCTAGGTTAGTGGTGCTAGGTAAGCCGCAGCCTATTTTAGCCTTTTGTCAAAGCGGAAGCAGTCTATAGCGGTGCTAGTTAGTGGCAGCAGTTTAGCGACACTAGATTAGCGACACTAGATTAGCGTCACTAGATTAGCGGTACTAGATTAGGGGTGCTAGTTTAGCAGTAGCTTAGCACACATGTTATTTTGTCATTTTGTTATTCATGTCATCTGAATTGCTTATGCATTTCCAATACAACAACAGACTCACGCTGCCGTTTAAATTTGAAAAACACAAAAAACAGTGAAGTAACTTTAACATTTAGGCTGAATAGTCTCATATAGAACATCTACATCTGTTATAACAATTTCACAGGGGCCTGCATGCATGCTTAACCCCACCAATCAATCCCTGAACTTTAGTTAGAATGATTTATTAAAACATATATTTATAGTTATGTTCTCATAGTTCTTGCTCTCGGTGTGGACGGCCCTGATGTCTTGGTCTGTTATCTGGATATCAGCTGGCTACACTGAAAGTGTCACACTGCAGTTTGTCCTGTCTTTGGGTTTTTTTGTCTTGTTAATTTCCTGTTTTATTTTGAAAGATAACTCACCTCTCGTTCCAGGTCACTTGCCTCTTCTCTTGTGTCACCGGTCTGATTCCTGGATTGTTTTCACCTGTGGTTACCCTCCCTTCATGAGTATAAAGTCTGTGTCTTTTCCCCTGTCCAGTTGCCAGATTATTTCGTACCGTGCGTCGAATGTATCCAGCGTTTTGTTCGACAGTCTTGTCCATGTTCTTGAGCTCTTTGTTTCTTTGTTCAGGTTTTTGTACTCCTTGTTTTGGTCCAAGTAAGTTTTCCCTATTTGAATTCTCTTGAGACTTTGTTTTTTCCTCCTGGTTGGAGCGTCTTTATTTAATTAATTATTTTGTTCACTTTGTATTTGTTTATTCCTCCCGTACGGAGCGTTCTTATTTTGAGATTCATTTGTTGCCTTTGCCTTTTGTTTTTTCCTCCTGTACGGAGCGCTTTGATTTGGTACTGTGGTTTTACACTGACGACTTTGGTTTTGTTCCTCCTGTGCGGAGTGATTTTTTTGTTTGTGGCTTTTTCCCTGTGTCTCATCCCAGTCTTCAAGATAATAAATTGAGTGTTGAACCGCAAACCTCCGCATCTGAGTCCTCTTTCCTGCCCTGGGTCTGACAGAAAGCCCCCAAATGTTGGCCGTTGCTCCCAGAGGCCGATAGCTGATGAATTCAAAGACTGGGGTTCAACTAACAGAATACAGAGGAGAAAGATACAAAGCACATGGCAACTATGACACACTGGCAGGGAGTATTCTATTCTCCACAGTGCTGACATAGGAAAAGGGAAATTGGAAATGAAGGAGCCTGGGGAATAGGGGATGTGGCTTGAGAGGAGGCGCAGAGAGACAGAATGTGACAGGGAGACAAAGTATGAGACAATTTTGTTCATTAAAGGCAATAGCCTACATCTTAACTGCATGATGTGTGTGCAAGGACCTTTCAAACCAATCATGCATGTTTTTTTCTAATCGGACCTAAGTTAACTCAAATGCACTCTCTGTTTACGTATCATAGCTTTTATAGTCCTGTGGTCTTAATGTGAGCAAACAGGACGTTTTAACCAAAGTTTTATCGTGGGACCCCTAACGGCTACTTCTCATGAACAAATCATAAACCAAGACTTAAAACAACATGGGCCTGAGGAAAATATTGCAGGCAGTGAAATGCATCATAAGCTAGAGGTAAACAGAGAGGCACACCGCTCTCCGGTTCAGCATGTAGCAGCACGCCACAAAAATCTTCCACAAAAGCCTCGGCGATAAGGCTCCGTGAAGTGAGGCACTTTTCAAAAACTAATAACACTGTCTGAAACACTTGAGGGGTAAAAACCGCTTGGATACTTTCACAAAATTCAAAAGATGGATTATTCTCTCAAGTGCCACACAGCGTGGACTAATATTTCATATAGGGCTGAAACCTTCACCACTGTGGTCCATATCAACCCCCAAACTCATTTATAGTATATATGCCTCACCACACCTACCGGCACACCGCTGCGTAAAGAGTGAGAGGAACAACCAAGGTGAGAGCAAACTGCTGATCTGCAGTAAAGGAGGGGTCACGTTCTGCTTCGTCATTGTCAGTGTTCAAAAGGAGCAGATCGTAGTCTGTTTCAGTTTCTGTATTATTTTTTTAATAAATCTTTTTATTGGGTTTTTCGTTCACGTACAACAATATTTTACACATAAAGTCTTGTTGAAGGTTTGCAATTAGTTGTACTACACAGTGTATGTTGAAAGCAACGACTTAAACTGAACCAGAACGGCTTCTACAAATGAACTGCAGTTAACCTTTATCCTTTCCCACCTACTGTTGGTCAAAAGAAAAGAGAGAAAAAAAACATTATTGAAATTACATATATTAAAAAGAATAAATTCATTTAAATACTTTTTTTTTTTAAAAAAGGGGGGACGGGGCATCTGGTTACTTACTGGGTGGATAGTGGATCTGTCTAAATACTCAAAGAAGGGCTGCCAGGTTTTGTTAAAAGTGTTATCAGAACTCACCAGTGAAAATCGTTGATGAGTTTGATGAGCTAGGACCTCTCTAAGCCAGCATTAGGTGTCTTTCCATCAGCCCTATAGAGTGGCCTCTGGGAAAGTTTCAGGGCACGCCCTCTCAAATGGCTGTTCACTCGCCGTGTTTCCATTACAAAAAAAAGGCCCCAGAGGAGGAGACGTATCACTCTGAATGGGTTTGGATCGCTGGTGATCAGCTGATCAGTGATACAGCGACGCGTTCTTCCTCAAGACGAAATAGAGAATAAATGATAATAATACATAATAATAAAATAATAAATTGTTTGTTGACAGACTGGCGTGTGTGTATGTGTGTGTGTGTGTGTGTGTGTGTGTGTGTGTGTGTTTACGCGCATTTGTGTGTAAATGGGAGAGAGAGAGAGAGAGAGGTATGGAGCATGCAGCAAAGGACTACAGGTCGGAAATTCAATCCAGAATCGGTCCACAGATCATTTTCTGTGTTGCGTTCTACTACACCACTAGATAAAAGTGTCTACTCTACTTCACCGTGTTGTTGTGTCTTTACTACCACACTTCGCACCCCGCTGAAAGCTACATCCAATAAGCAATTGGGTATATCTCAGGGGTCAAACGGCCTCCTGAGCGACTCACATGTAAATTAGGTGCCTTTTTGGCGAGATAGACCTGCCTCATTCAGGGTAGTCGACCATAGTGGAAACACACATATCGTGTGAAGTTAGATGAACGTGTTTCCATTTAGACAAAATAATAGTTGGTCTGGCCAATAGAGTTGTAAAGGCCATTATCCGGCGCTTGGACGCAGGGAGATTAGGTGTCGTTAGTGGAGGGGAGCCAAACAGGACCGGGCAAGGCTCCGGGTTAGGATCCATGTCAAGCACTGTTGCAAGCTATTGAGATTCGAACAGGACCAAAACATGTGTGTGATTAGCAGGTGACCGCTTACATCTATTACAACTGTCACTGGTGCCTGGGTAAATCTTCGCCGGTGTTTCAGTCTCTGTATAAACTCCATCAGCTTCATCCACAGTCATCATCAGCCTGTTTTAATTAGTGGATGAGAGGTGGCGTCAGTGCTGCATCAAGCGGCTGTGGAGAAGTTGTTTGTGATTTACTGTGCTAATCAGCTTTAATGGAAGTCGGATAATTACCCATTAAGACACACTTAAATGTTATGAATCCCTACTTTTCTCGAACTTTCAATGAGCAAATAGTAATTTACATTACATTTTAGGCAATGAGAAGATTTACAACATCAAACAGGACACTTTTACTCTGAAATGATACATCTAGGTAGACAATTAAAGTGAAACCTTGCTGGTATGAAAGTAAAAGACATAACGGGCAGCTATTGAAGCTGTCAGATTAAAAGATGGTTCAGTATTTCAGGAGAAAAATGTCCCAACGGACTGGTTAAAATCCATAATTTGAGAATTATACTTTATTTAACTTTAAAACTCTGTGCATTAGAATGACTTACACTCTTAGTCAGACATCAGCAGTGAGAGCAGCACTGCATTTAGGACAGTTTAGCTGAATGTGCACCAGTTTTAGTTTCTCTCTATGGCAGCTTCTGAGTAAGATTATCATAACATGACTGATGGCACACTGGGAGGCATTATGCATAAAGCTTTAAACAGCAACTCTAATCAAGGATGACTGACCATCAGATCAGAAAAAGCCTGCTGCATACACAATGTGTCCAGCATCTTAATAGTGCAAGTAAAGCTTTTTGAACAAAATGTCCAAAATGAAGTGAAATATTAGTCTTTTTTGTCTTTGGAAAGGGATCATAATGCAAGCCTTGTTATTAGATTAGTGTCTATAAGTCAAGAGGAACTCATTTTGTCAGAGACAGTAAGACTCTGGGACATTTACTTTGACAGCTCAAACTGCACAAGGGTACAGGAACCTTGATACTTCCAGACAGGATGTTTGCTTACCTCATATGCAGTTAAGGAGAATATTTAAAAGTGTATTTGTTGTAATCCAGGACAAGGGCGTCATTTCCACTGGGTATAGGGGGGCATGTCCCCCTCACTTTTAGAAATCCTAGTTTTATTGTTCAGGTCTTGTTTGTTTGTTACTAAAACCTATCTGAACATTGTTCTCTCTTCAGTAGCCCTAGTCCAGCTGGGAGAAGATCTAAGATAATAAAAAGTTGATAAGCAATGATTTCCAAACTTCTTTTGTGCTTGGTTTTAGCTTACAGGCTACATACAGGCTGCCCTGCAGAGAACTGGATACAGAGTTGAAGGTGGGGTCCTATTAATTCCTATGAAAGTTACTCAGTGGCACATGAAGCAAAGAAAGTTTGACTTTTGTGTATAAAATTACCCAATCTTACGAATCTGTGGCGCCATAGAGCAAGAGCACTAGATTTTCCTGCCCACCTCCCAAACACTTGGTGTCTGAATCGTTCACATGAAGCTAGGAAAGAAAATAACTAAAAGGGAATTTTTACATCTTTTAGGATATCATTTTTTCTCTTTAAGGGTTTGTACTGGGAAGTTGAAGCCTAAAAATGTTCTCTTTCACAATAAGTATATGGTGAGAAGCTTTTTTGGGCCCAAAGCATAGACAAAAATGGACATAGCATACTTGTCGGGGTCGGTTCTCTCAACTTGATCCAATCTACAGGAGTCACCATCTTGTCAGACTTTGACTTCGCCTCATTTCCTCTTACCAAATAGTACCTTATTGTAACAGTTAATATTTTTGTAAAAACATGCTGGAATTATAGTAACCACCACTTGTTTTACTTGTGCATGTACATAAACATTTTATTGTAAATTCAACACTACACTTCAGGGGGCATCATTCAGGCCTCAGAGGAGAACAAAGGACTGGAGGACACTGATGTCCCCCCCTGGAACACAAGCTTGGAGTTATCAGAACACTGCAACATAGAGCTGATAACGTACCCACCAGCTCACAGGCCCAAGGGGAAGAATGCAAGTGCCTGAGACGCGCCCTCACAACTTGTGGCTACCCCAGCTGGACCTTTGTGAGAAAGGCAGCTGCTTCCAGAAAGAAAACCAAAGTGGTTGAAAAAGAAAAAGAAAACAAGAGAAACACCATAGTCATTCCGTATGTGGCTGGGGTATCAGAGAAACTTAGGAGGATCTTCAACAAACACTGCATCCCTGTGTATTTCAAACCCGGTAACACACTCAGACAGAGACTAGTACATCCGTAGGACAGAACACCACACCACCACAAAAGCAACCTGGTTTATGCTGTCCAATGCAACGAGGAATGCAAAGATCTTTACATTGGAGAAACAAAACAACCACTCAATAAACGCATGGCCCAACACAGGAGAGCTAACTCCTCAGGCCTGGACTCCGCTGTCCACTTACACCTCAAGGAGAAAGCCCACTCCTTTGATGACAACAGTGTCCAAATCTTGGACAGAGAGAACAGATGGTTTGAAAGAGGACTAAAAGAAGCCATCTATGTAAAAGTAGAGAAACCATCGCTAAACAGAGGAGGAGGGCTGAGACACCACTAATCGCCAATTTACAATGCTGCCCTTTCATCCCTTCAGGAGATTCAACAATCTAACCTCAAAGAACAACTGTTCACAAATGGCCTCCTGTGACCCCAACGACTGTCGTTAAGACTCAATAGAGCATTCACGAAGTCCAAACCAACTTCCCATCAATAACTGTCACGCCAACGACGGAGCACAAAGGGTTTCAGTTAAATCATCGGCCTTGTGAGAGGTTAAATACCTGGATCTCCACACCAGTTAGTTGGACCAGTCCCAGCCTGGTCAGATGTGTACATGAACTGCTGAAGCCTCTTGGATGAGAGGTGAAACGTCTTCCTAGACAAATAACCAAGTGCAGTTTCTTTTGACTTAAATTTCTTTGGGGATAATGATGACCTGTACAAATGAGAAGATTCACAGGCTTGAGGACACTGATGATTTGCAGCCTTCTCCTCTAAAGTTTGCTGTCCTTCTGAGAAGCACCTGATTCAGCTGCGTGTGACTGGAAGATGGGCTGGGAGGCCTCACCTGCTCACTTTGAGTGAAGTGTCGTTGGTTACCCTATACATCAAATATGACAGAAACGTATTGACCATGAAAACTTGTTATTATTGCACGGGGAGATTTGCACAGTTGCTCACAACAATCCTTTTGAGTAAGACACTTACAAGCTCACTTGTTCATAGTCTACTGTACTCTGGATTTTGTGGCTAACCGTGTAAACAGACAGCCAGCATGTCTGCTTTCCCATATGTGACTCACATGTCCAAACAGAGTATGGCCCTGAGCTCAAATATTTCCCACAGCTAGAGCAGGAGAAATGATCCTTTGGCTACAGCTGTGGGGTTTTAGTTAAGCTTATTTCCAAATAGATATGTTCATGCATCTATTTTGCATTAGCAAAACACATCTTTGAGAAATATTAAGTTATCTTTTTAGTTTTTAACCCAGTTATAGTTTTGGTGTAATTCAAAATAAAGTGCAATTCAGGCGCAAAATCATCCCATGGTCTTTTTTTGCACTTACATACATCAAATAAGTCATCAAGACAGTTTTTTGTGTGTAACAACTATTAACAGAGAAATCTGTTGGAGTTGCTAACAGCCGGACGTGGCTAACACTGATTTGCTCAGTGAAGCATGGTGAAGGCATTAAAACGACTTTTTTAACCACTAATACTGCTGAAAATAACAGCAAACCTCTGCAGCAGCATGAGAAGAGTCCCTACACAGAAAACAAAAAGCTGTTTTAATACCTTCACCATACTGCCCCGAGCTAATCACTATTAGCCGCATTACATTACATTAATTACTGTAAGAGACTGTTAGGGACTGTCTGGGATATCTCTGTTAATAGTTGTCACATGAAAAAAATTGTCTCAATGGCTTATTTGATGGGTGTATTTGCCGAAAAAAAGTCCAGGATGATTTCACGCTGGAATTTGACTTCAAGACTCTCCTGGTTACATACAGATTAAATAAAAAAAAAAAAAGTTATTCAACTCAAATACAACAAATCACAGGGTAGCATCCTTAACGATGTATAAGTATTGAAATAGTTTATTTTTCATCCATCTTTTACATAAAACAAAGAATATCAGTATTATACAATTCTCAATAGGTACTGCTAAGGTGACTGTCACACAAGAACATCACTGTTGTTATTATTGGGTTCTGAAAAAAAACATTTAGAGGGAGAATTACTGTAATAGTGAGTAATGAGTAGAATGTAGTATTTGCGATAAATGGTAGATAACACTCATCAGTGCTGAATACAAATACAGGGTTTTAGAGTAAATGTTAGAAAAATACAATACTCTTGTGAGTGTGAGGCTCTTCATTATGTGAGCCATTTGAAAATCGCAGACACCATGCTCCATCTACCCGTATCAGTACAGCCAATCGGTTCCCTGATCCATTAACACCTCGCCTCACCTGTGTACGCTACATATCTCATTTATTAAAACTGTGTTGCTATTGGCATGAACACCGCATTTAGTGTACACATATTACCTTCAACATATACATGTAGCAAGTGAGCAAAGATTAAGTAAAGAGGAGGTAAATACAGTAACATGACTAATGATATTGTGCAACATTACAGTGCTCCATAGTTCTACATAACGTGAAAGTGTAAACTGTCTTTAGTGTTTCAAAAGAATATGGCTATAATCACCATGACAAGTCTGATATGTAGATTTAGCTGCATTCATATTCTGTATATGTGGTTAGCTCAGAGCAGTGTTTGGCAATATGCATTTTAGCAAACATCGACACATGAAGACAGGGAGCTGACAGAGGAATGAAGGGGAAACATCGCAAAGCGGCTAAAACCGTCAAATATGTCGGACGCATTCAAAACACCAAAAAACATTACTGTAAAGGACACAGCATACATAATAGAGAGAGAAACTGGTGAGAAATGACACGGTTACATATACAGACAGAAATTGACGAGAGAAAAATACATGAGTTCAGGTAATATCCTTAAACCGTGAAATCGGCTGCGTTCACTGGCCGTAATGAGATGGTTGTACATTTTCAAGTTGAGGTTTGCTTATTAAATCCACAGCATCTATCAGAGACAATAAATTATATTTTCCCTGAGCTAGCACAACAATGTCCACAAAGTGCATACTAGGTGCTTTATAACTAAGGTCACATGCAAAACTCACTGCTTTGTCTTGATGTCATAACTGTGGAGACAATGTAAAACAAAATACAGAATGCATTTCGCAGGTGAAGAGTTTCATTACAGGATGTAATGTGCACAGTCTCCAAAAAGGGACACAAAAAATCATGTTGTGTGTGATAGTCAGACTCTATGGATGATATTTAAGTAATGCCATATTGTGTGTAACATGTCATAAATACTGAGCAGTAAGTTTCACACATCAGTATTTTCACCTCTTGTGATGAAACTCCTCATATGATGATATACTGTAGGATACGTTTCTGTGGTTACAATAAGCCAGAGGGTGGTTGCATGCAGGTTGATATAAACAATGTGACAATAAAAAAGTTCCCAACAAGATAGTGCACACTTTAAAGAATCACATTACTCAGTCAGGTATAGAGCACATGAATGGCAATCAGTAGTTAGTGCTGTACATAAAATGTGTTCAGGATGGAAGTTTGTCATCTTGACTTCACATGGTTCCATCTGAAAATAAATCACTAATATTGTAACTTAGTTATTTATTTGATGTAGAGTAGAATTCGATCTTCACTCAAGCATGTATCAAATGGTCACACATGGCTGCAGGATGCAAATGAATGTGGCTAAATAATCTTTGTTCAGCAGGATTTTAGTGGAGGTCTTTAAATTGCATCATTAATCTCCAAAAGTGACCACAGCTGGTGCCATAATGGAGGTCTGGTGGTGATTTGGTTGTGCTTGCGCAAAGTTATTTTAATTTTTTAAACCAAGGTGCAGTGCAGAAGTGCAGTGTCGAGTGTGAAGTTGTTTAGATGAGTGGTTTTCGAAAAAAGCTGCAAGCAGCAATACCGAAGGCCAAGCCGTTGGGATGTTTAGAACAGGCACATTTTGAACGGGCACTGTACTAGTTAATCAATATATTTGTAGATACAATGGAGTCAAATTATGTTTTCTTCTGGCTCATTGTTTTGGTTGCACTGCCACATAGTCAGATAAAACCCACTGAATGCTGACTTCCAGTGCCAAATGACTCAGCAGTGGGTTCACGTAGTCATACAGCTAGCAAGCTAATGACCCAAACTTATTCTTAAGAGTTGGTTAAGACCAAAAGACAGATAAAAAGAGAATATTGTACTTTGAATATTTAATTTGTAAAGTTTCTAGAAACAAATATATAAAAAGTAGGCTTTGCTAATGTTGCTGTGTCTATTAGAAGCAGTCTGAGGTGATGTTGGGGCTATTTGTGAGTCGCCTATGTCAGTCATTGTGTTTTGTATTTTGTGTCCCCTAGTGGCTAAACTTGATAAATGCAAGGTTACAAACTCAGACATGTATGGAATCATTTCTTGTAATGTGTTTCCATGACTACATATGGAAAATTAGACAAAATACTTGGTATGGTCCACATAGTATTGACGTTCCCACCTACACTGCGATGTACAGTAAGAACGACATTTCAATAAATGTTGCTGTTTAAGTTTAGTCAAGTGACTATGCTCATACATTTCTGAAGAATAACTACTGACAGTTAGAGCAGTTAGCTTAGCTAGCTAACAAGCACGGTAATGTTGTAGCAATGTAAAAATGCCGCTAACAGCTTGAGGGAAACTCACATTTGTTTTTAGTGCTGATTACAGGTAGCCATGAAGGTTCTAGAGTAGCTAACCTGATATTACCACAGACTGTATATAAAGATTAATGGCAAATAAAAACCAAATAAGAAAAATGAACACTGAAAATAAGATCTGCCTAAAATGTATATGCACCTTGATGTTTTAGTTTGGCCCTATTCCCACCTGCTAACATGGAGGGGACACAGTTTATGACCTATATCAGGGGGGAGTTCGAGATATTTTGGCTTGATTTTTCAGGGGCTGCCCATGGATGTATTATCAGAGCTGCATAGGTATAAGCAACTCAGCCTTCCAGCCCATTTTTTTCCAATAGCCACTTGCGGTACTGCAACAAAAAACAAGGTTTATCAAAAACAAAAAAACATTTTCTTTATAGAGCACCACTGTAAAAGAGAAGTATATAAAGCTGTTGAACGGACACTTCGAACTGCATGAAAAATCGATTTAAAAACCTGTGACATCATCCAATGTAAAGTCTCTGGGCTGAGCGGGAACTATTGGGAGCGGGGCCAGTCAGAGAAACACTACTGCACATATTCAGTGGGCTGCATATCATGGAAGGAAACCCGGAAGAAACCAGAAACGCTTTTGGCATATGCGCTAGTTCTAATAATACATCCATGAAGATGTCATCTTGTTCATCTTTATATACAGTCCATGGATATTACAGAAACAAAGAAGTAATCTGTCACGTTTATGTTTTTGTAAAATAGGTAATCTGAGAGAAGAAAGAGCTTCAGGGAAAATAACCATGTCTGTTTAATTCCAGTCCTGTGAGACAGCAGAGTTGTACATTTAGAAATCCCATCAGCTACTCACAGCTGATGCCAATGAGCTGCAGACCTCCAAAATGGCTGCCATGAAATTCGTTATTACACCTCAAAGGCTTCTCAGTATCTCAACACTACACTGAGGACAGGTGGAAGCCCTCGATGCCAAGCTCACTTGTTATCCAGCTCAGAGCGATTCATCCTGACACAGAGACACAGTGTCCAAACTCTGAGATTTAGGGATCCTCCATGTGTGTAAGAGTGATAAATCCAACTGACTGATGGAGTCCTTGCTTCAGGTTGACTCAGTTGGCTTCATAAACTCTGAAATGGAAGATGTAGCAGAGTGAGATCCTGCAACAAAATAAAACATCTGCCATGTAAAGAACACACACACACACACACACACACACACACACACACACACACACACACACACACACACACACACACACACACACACACACACACACACACACACACACATATACGGTATATATAACATATACATATATAAACTGATTTATATAATGCTATGTTAATTTGATAATTTTCCCATAAATGGTTAAATCACATAAATCACAGTAATACAATTCCTCAATATGTGTGCCAAGAACCTGCACATACACAACAATTGATATTCAAAGAAAACTCCTTCAGCTGACTGATATGCTCTTTAAATTCAGTTTAAGGTGATTTCAATTGTGTTAAAGTGTTGTTGAAGTACATTTAACATGTATCAGTCGTACTGAACAAGCAACTGTGGTCAAAATGCAAATAGACGATAGACAACTTATGATTTGATTGCATTGTTGATGTAGGGCAGCAGGTTTCTAAACAATAACATTTGCCCAGTGCAATCAAATCAAGTTACACCACTTTTCCATGGATTCAAGGTTTATAGATAGAAACTGTGGGAATAATGTCAATACGGTATAATGTCACGGACATTTTAATACATGTATTTCTGTGAATCAAACAGTTTCGATAAAATCATTTGACCCATAGGCAACACAGAATCATGTGTGTGTGTGTGTGTGTGTGTGTGTGTGTGTGTGTGTGTGTGTGTGTCTGTCGGCTGCGTTCCGATGCATCATGTGCAGCCTCAAACCTAATGCTGTTTTTTAACCTGCACACACACACGCACACACACGCACACACACGCAAGCACACACACACACACACACACACACACACACACACACACACACACACACACACACACACACACACACACACACACACACACACACACACACACACACACACACACACACACATACACACACACACACACACACACACACACACACTCACACTCACACACACACACACACAGTAAATGCCAGCGTTAATGCATTAATGTACTGTAGTTAGATGCAAATGATGTTTGGTGTTTAGTTGCTTTCTTTCAGTGGGGACAGAAATGGGGTTTACAGGAACGTGTTTTATTTTAAGTGTCCTTTGAGGCAAACTGACTGTTTTGACAATGTGAGGAAGTGAAATTATTGTACATTTCTCCATCTTTATACCTACAAGCTACAGTTTGAAAATGTCTACTGGAGGCAGATTCTATTTTTATCTTCATAAAAGAGTTGAAAAGAACATATATATAGAACCCTTCAGTGTGCAATAATAATACTAATATATATTTTTTTTAAATCACTGCTTTCTTACTCATGGAACAAAATGTGAGCCTGTTTTACTGTAGTTCCTAAAAGGATGGGCAGAAATGTGCATAACTAGAAACCTGAAATTGGAATAATTTATATTTGAATTAATATTTTTTAACTTGAATAACTGCATCGAAAATGTGAATCTGAATAGCATTATTTGAATGGATTAGTTATGAACTGAATTCCAATAAAACTGAATGTAATATGATGAAACTAAATTCAGTTGCTCTGAAACTGATTATGATTCTCGCTGAAAAATCCAACCATCTATATACTTCCACATTCAGTTCTCAACACTCAAAAACAGTTCTTGGCCATTCAGATTTACGTTTTCCATGCAATTATTCAAGTTAAACGAATCAGATTCAGTTTTGTAATGCATTATTCAAGTTGAGCAAATCGTATTGAAACATGAATGATTCAAATTCTGTTTCTAGTAACACACATCTTATTAGATAGATTATTTATTTGTGTACCTTAGACAACCAGTTTGGCTTCAAGGCTAAGTGTGGTAAAGAGCTATGCATTTACGCTCTGAAGGAAATGGTAGAAACTTATAGAAGATCGAGATCAACTGTTCTAATTGGTTTAATTGATGCCTCTAAGGCTTTTGACCAAGTTAGCCAACATAAGCCGTTTTAAAATTGAGTCAAAGGGGTGTGCCTAACAATATAATTAGGATCCTGGCTCGTTGGTACGCCATCAGAGCATGCAGATTAACAATGGGGGAATGCAATCTCTGATGGAGTTTGGTGGGGGGGGATACCTCCCCCGATGGCGAAGCTGAGGACACTTCCTTGTGCTGGAAGGAGACCCCCCCCCCCTTCTTTATTTATTTATTTTTTGTTGTTTTTCTCTTTCTTGAATTACTTTATTTATTTTTGCAATAAGCTTTATTTTCATTTTTTTTTTAAACTATTTTTATTGTACTTTATCCATCCACTTATGTTACATGTTACTCGGTTACTTGGTTGGTTGTTGTGACCGTGTCTGACGTGGGTTGTTGGGAGAGACAGTGGGATTCATGTTGGGGTTTTTCTGTTCTTGTCTGTGTTTTTTACCTTAAAGCAGACACACTGTACAACTGTTATACCCTTTCTTATGTACTGTCTGCAGAATTCAATAAAATAAACTGGAAAAAAAGACAAGAAAAAGAAGACGAGCACCGAGAAGCTCCAGGTTGCATATAATGATTGTATGTGTATATCGATAAGAAAACCAAGGTGGTGCAGTGCAAGTGAAATATTTTGTAACGTAGGAGTCAAAACGTTCCATGCGCTGTTGAGAAATCTGATGTACAAACTTCTCTGCCGATTGAACGATTCTCATAATTCTATTATGCTGCTGTACTTTAACTTGTTTGTTGTTTCTCTTTTTAAACGGACCTCGGGTCTCTTCAATAAAGCCGATGATGATGATGATATTTCTGCCCATACAAACGTCTATTGACCTAAGAATTTGGAGAGTTTATAGGCTGTGATGTGAATTTGAATACAGTGCTCCTTTGTATTTTCCAAGTCCGGAGCTCCAAGTTAATTACAAAAAAGATTGTATACTTTAATGGCACTTTGACTTTCAGAGGTGATAACCTGAAAATCATTTCAGTAGTTTATAGTATCCTATTAAGAGGGATCTTCTCTGTGTAACACAGAAAGTCGACAAAACATGATGATAAGGATAGGACGGGTACACAGAATATAACATGTTGTTTGAGCTTAAGTTTTCCTAAAGGTGTCTTAAATAAACCTGCTCCACTGTGTCTTACAGTTGGCCAGCTGAAGTCTCGTCTGTTCTTTCTGTTGGCTCGGAGGGGCTCGTGTTTTCGACTTGATATAGGTCAACTTCTTTGGTTCCATCCCACCTGAAAAAAAGCACAGAATGAATCTCATTTCAGAGATTTTCTCAGCACTCAGACGTTTTTTTCTCTTTCATGTCAAGAAGAGGAGTCAGATGTGATGTTAGGAGGACAGAGTGACACTGACAGACTGACATCTTCAAAGAGAGCCAGATTATCAGTCTGAATTCAAAGTGGCGGGAGATCTGAGTGGCTCTAAGGTAGTAGAGGCTGACATCTCAAAAGATGACACAATGGTAATTCTGACCTTAAACATCTCACCGTACTGAAACATTGTGCAAATAAAGCTGGAGTTTAGTTCGCCAGATATGGAGTGACGGTTTAGGTTGCTTCAATGCTTAAATTTCCCTCAGCAAAAAAATGTTTAAATATGCATTTCACCATATAAGCATTGAGTCTGATGCAAGGTTAACAATCTGCACTGTCTCTGGGTCCAGGGCTTCAATGTCAAGTTAGTTTGGTAAAGAGTATCTGACAACTTAGCAAGACGTATAGAAATAACCTGTTGTCGGGGTGGCCAGTGATGCAGTGGTTAGTGCAGTCGCCCCATGTAAAGGGGCTTAAGGTTGTCGAGGGAGCGGCTGCAGGTTCGACTCCAACCTGTCGCGCTTTGTTGCATGTCTCCCCCTCCCTCTCTCTCACCCCATTTCCTGTCTGTCCTATACTATAAAGGCTTGGAAAACTGCCAAAAAATAATCTTTGTGTTCTGTGTAATAGCAAAAGTCAACATTGACATGTTTAAAGTCTATAGTTGCCTTCATGACTAAGCTTAAACCGGGGACTACAGATGCAAACTAGCTTCTTTGGCTAACTCTGGCTCACTTACAGCTTGGCTGTTGATTAGTGGGCAATGTCCCTACAATAAATGAATACATACAGAATAAAATGATCCACGATCTTTCACTTAATCTAACTAAGTAGTTTTGATGTCTAAACCTAACCAACCCACTAAACATTGGATGTCGGATAGACGTGCAGATCATGTCTATTTGGTCCGTCAGTCCTTGACCAATTCTGGACATCTATTCAGCGTCCAAACTAGGTCCACTATTTGGACGTCCAACCAAGACCCATCTTGGACGTCATATTAATGATCAAAATTGGACCTTTGAACTGGGTACATTCTTTGGATGTCATTTGGACAGGTGCAGGAAATGCACATGATGTGTTCATTTGTTATTTGACATTTTCCTGTTTTTCTTGAACTGGTTTATTTTGAATAATCAAGTTATTGAGGCATATTTTTGCATTTATCTGTTTTTTTGGGGGGAAAATGCAATTTGTGGAAAATATTTCCGTGGCAAATGTTTGGAAGGTCGGCGGTTCGATCCCTGCCCTGCCTTGTGTCATGGTCGCTGTGTCCTTGGGCAAGACACTTCACCCACCTTGCCTTGTCTGAATGCTGTATGTTTAAAGTGGTTGTAGGAGGGGCCGTAGGCACTGAATGCCAGCCATGTGTCAGTCAGCTGTGGCTACTATCGTAGTTTACCATGACTGTGTGTGAATGGTACCAGGAACCCTGTAAGAGCGCTCTGAGTAAGGTCTATGACCCTGGAAAAGCGGCATATTATTATTTTTATTATTATTATTATTATAGAAGTAGCGGAGAGGCTATACAGACATCAACATTGGACGTTTGGTAAATGTTAAAAAAAGCAAAGCCGAGCATTACAAACCAACCCCTTCAGTGGACCGAAATTGGACATCCAAAAATGACATGAATGTCTAAACCTAACCATGTAGTTTTGTTGTCTAAACCTAACCATGTAGTTTTGATGTCTAAACCTAACCATGTAGTTGTATTGTCTAAATCTAACCATGTAGTTTTGTTGTCTAAACCTAACCATGTAGTTTTGTTGTCTAAACCTAACCATGTAGTTTTGTTGTCTAAACCTAACCATGTAGTTTTGATGTCTAAACCTAACCATGTAGTTGTATTGTCTAAATCTAGCCATGTAGTTTTGTTGTCTAAACCTAACCATGTAGTTTTGTTGTCTAAACCTAACCATGTAGTTTGGTTGTCTTAACCTAACCATGTAGTTGTTTTGTCTAAACCTATCCATGTAGTTTTGATGTCTAAACCTATCCATGTCGTTTTGATGTATAAACCTATCCATGTAATTTTGATGTCTAAACCTAACCATGTAGTTTTGTTGTCTAAACCTAACCATGTACTTTTGATTTCTAAACCTAACCATGTAGTTTTGATGTCTAAACCTAACCATGTAGTTTTGTTTATTAAACCTAACCATGTAGTTTTGATGTCTAAACCTATCCATGTAATTTTGATTTCTATACCTAACCATGTAGTTTTGTTGTCTAAACCCAACCATGTAGTTTTGATGTCTAAACCTAACCATGTAGTTTTAATGTCTAAACCTAACAATGTAGTTTTGATGTCTAAACCTAACCATGTAGTTTTGTTTATTAAACCTAACCATGTAGTTTTGATGTCTAAACCTAACCATGTAGTTTTGTTGTCTAAACCTAACCATGTAGTTTTGTTGTCTAAACCTAACCATGTAGTTTTGATGTCTAAACCTAACCATGTAGTTTTAATGTCTAAACCTAACCACGTAGTTTTGATGTCTAAACTTAACCATGTAGTTTTGTTGTCTAAACCTAACAATGTAGTTTTGTTGTCTAAACCTAACCACCTAGTTTTGTTGTCTAAACATAACCATGTAGCTTTGTTGTCTAAACCTAACCATGTAGTTTTGATGTCTAAACCTAACCATGTAGTTTTGTTGTCTAAACCTAACAATGTAGTTTTGTTGTCTAAACCTAACCACCTAGTTTTGTTGTCTAAACCTAACCATGTAGTTTTGTTGTCTAAACCTAACCATGTAGTTTTGATGTCTAAACCTAACCATGTAGCTTTGTTGTCTATACCTAACCATGTAGTTTTGTTGTCTAAACCTTACCATGTAGTTTTGATGTCTAAACCTAACCATGTAGTTTTAATGTCTAAACCTAACCATGTAGTTTTGTTGTCTAAACCTAACCATGTAGTTTTGTTGTCTAAACCTAACCATGTAGTTGTATTGTCTAAATCTTACCATGTATTTTAATGTCTAAACCTAATCAAGTAGTTTGGTTGTCTAAACCTACCCATGTAGTTTTGATGTATAAACCTATCCATGTAATTTTGATTTCTAAACCTAACCATGTAGTTTTGATGTCTAAACCTAACCATGTAGTTTTGTTTATTAAACCTTACCATGTAGTTTTGATGTCTAAACCTAACCATGTAGTTTTGTTGTCTAAACCCAACCATGTAGTTTTGATGTCTAAACCTAACCATGTAGTTTTAATGTCTAAACCTAACCATGTAGTTTTGATGTCTAAACCTAACCATGTAGTTTTAATGTCTAAACCTAACCATGTAGTTTTGATGTCTAAACTTAACCATGTAGTTTTGTTGTCTAAACCTAACAATGTAGTTCTGTTGTCTAAACGTAACCACCTAGTTTTGTTGTCTAAACCTAACCATGTAGCTTTGTTGTCTAAACCTAACCATGTAGTTTTGATGTCTAAACCTAACCATGTAGTTTTAATGTCTAAACCTAACCATGTAGTTTTGATGTCTAAACTTAACCATGTAGTTTTGTTGTCTAAACCTAACAATGTAGTTCTGTTGTCTAAACGTAACCACCTAGTTTTGTTGTCTAAACCTAACCATGTAGCTTTGTTGTCTAAACCTAACCATGTAGTTTTGATGTCTAAACCTAACCATGTAGTTTTGTTGTCTAAACCTAACAATGTAGTTTTGTTGTCTAAACCTAACCACCTAGTTTTGTTGTCTAAACCTAACCATGTAGTTTTGATGTCTAAACCTAACCATGTAGCTTTGTTGTCTAAACCTAACCATGTAGTTTTAATGTCTAAACCTAACCATGTAGTTTTGTTGTCTAAACCTAACAATGTAGTTTTGATGTCTGAACCTAATCAAGTAGTTAGGTTTTACGATATTAACCTCTTGTTCAAAACATGGTCTGTTTCACGCATTAAATGGATTGTGTCCCCAGTTTTTAATACCTGTGTTTTTGATGTGTTTCTTTGTAAAGCGTTGAGCTGCGCTTAATGTTATGGAAGGCGCTATGTATAATGTTATGTATGTATGTATGTATGTATGTATGTATGTATTATTATTATTATTATTATTATTATTATTATTATGATTATTATTATTACTACTATGTGATGAACTACAAAGCTGAAATGCACTTCTAAATAAGATTGGAATGGGAACAGATTTGCACTCAATTTCAAATAATAAAATCAATCAAGCGAGACACAGATGCTTTAACTGAACACCAGCTTATTTAGTGTACATATGTCATCTCCCCATTCTGAAACTGTGCAGATGAAAATATATATTATGTGTTGGTGGAGAACCCTTAGGCCTTAACTCTGAAAACATGATTAAGGGCCACCATCATCCCCTGTGTTTTTCTTTAGCACATTCTGTATGATTAGCATTCTTAGTAGGCCATGTCTACACTGTGTCCTTCTGCATAAAAGCCATAAGTGTTTGGATGAAGGCTGTGGTTGTTGCAATGATAGACCCAGATCCCTGCTGCTCTCGGTAGTCTATCATGTGTGTATATATATATATATATATATATATATATATATATATATATATATATATACACACACACAGTACATGCGTTCCTTCAATTTTACTGGCACACTAGTAAATCTAACAGAGAACATGGAGCAGGAACAGACGAGGGTCTTCATGAAATGCATTTCTTCTTGTAGGAATAGCTTCCTTATCTCCTTGATTTGCTCCTTAGAATGGAGACATGAATAAGGTGTTACCCAGCAGAAGTTTCACTGGATAGTGGCAGACAATAGGCATTTCATGTCTGCTCTATCGCTTATAGCACAATTTTTAGATTAAGAAATTGTAAGATAACATTTTTTATCCTAACTTTTCTTTTTCATCTATAAGATGACTACAGTGCTACCTTGAGTTTTACTTATATGCCAAGTGAAACTCCAGGTAGTTCATGTAACCAGGCACAAGTTTGTCCCTAATTTCTTAATTACTTAATTGACTTAATTTAACGAATGAGGGGCAGACAGCGGGGGATGGCAGGCAAAAATAGCGTTTTTTCACATACTGCATTAGGGATTTATTTTTGATTAAACCAGAGTCGGTGCTTGGAGCCCAAGACAAATTTACGTGCAGGAAAATAAAGAATATCTTATCTATCTTTTTCCAGAGAAATCACTGGCACTAAAACCCTTTGAGTATCATCTTTACTTTTGTAGTCCACATGGCATGCTGGCTTCTGTGGCTTTACTGTACCTGGTGGTGGTCTGGGTAGCCTGCTCTGGGTATCACACATACTGGCAGAGGTCAGAATGGGTTCAGACTGGGGTTGGAGGGGCTGGAGGAAGGCCACAGTGGGGAAAGGCACTGACTGGATATGGGTCATGGAGGAGTCGGAGAGGGAGTTTGGCACCCTTGCATGGCTGCTGTCCTTAAAGCTGGAGGGTATTCTCCACCGGGGTAATGGGGAGGGAGACACGTCCTCGCTAGAGGAACCAGGGACACTGAGGGGACTGAGGGACTGTTCTGGGGTTGATGAGGATTTGGGGAGGAAGTGCAGGATGGAAGAGAAGAAGGAACAGGATTCAGGAAGGGGGATGGTCCCAATTCCACTGTCCAACGTTCGCATCTTGCAGCCAGAGCCTGCGGCACAAGGAGAACAGTTGTAGTGGCTCAGGGTTGTGGGAAAGAGAGGGAAAACAACAGGAATGAAACAACTGGGTAACCATGGTTGAAGTGGCGCTTAAAGAAACCTTTAAAATAAATGTACACTAATATAATAACCGATGGTCTAGCCCAGGGGTTTTCAAAGCCTGAGTCTGTGGGCCTCCCCTCTGCAGAGCTTGAATGAAGGCCACCCCCTTGCTTTACTTACTTAGTTTCGCTAAATTCCTGGATGCCTATGGGATCATGATTATGTTATCTGATCCCGTAAACATTCAACAATTGAGCCGCCAAGAGAGCCTGATATTACTGTTTGACATAACTTCAGACTACACGAAACACCTTAAAAGGTCTGTCCTATGACATTTATTAGTATCTGACTGAGTAGGTGTGAAAAACAGTAACATTCCCCCAAACTACTGTTTCTTAGAACTATCTCTTTAACCAAATCACACACATTGGGTTATTCTGTGTGATTCTCTTTTCATTCTTCTTCTTTCCTAATGTAATAATTCGACACTTCCCTTCACTGAGCCTCCCCTAAAACAGTTTGGAGGCCCACCTCAAACTTCCAAAACATCTGGTCCAGTCTATTCGTAATTTTTCCTGTGCTGTAACTGCACCAGTATCTCGTGAAGTCTGCGTAGAGTTGTTCCACACAGAGGATAAACTGTTCCTCATTCTGATGGATACAGTGCTGGAAACGATAACTGAAGATTTGAATCGGTGATAGAGCTTTCCTCCTATCAAATGAGGGCAGCTTTGTTTCTGCTGGCATCATTTGATTGTTTCCCTCATGCCTCCATAATATTCTGACACTTTTGAGCTCATAGCTGATTCTAGTGTTGTTTTTTGGTAATTTTAAAGCAGACATGCAACAGATGGTTAGTCGTTTTTTTCCACTCACGCTTGACAACGGTTTACTCTTAAAAGCCAAGCTGCAAAATTGTGGTTCAGTACAACCTAATTAAACTCAAGTGTGAGTCTGGGTTATGATTTTGCTCATCCCACCTCACCATGTTGCCCTGCCACAAAGGATGACTCGCCCAATACAAGCCCACTTGAACCACTGCTTTGTCTTACAGATGTTGTTTAGCATGCATTGATCACACTGTGAAAATGAAATGCACAGCATGGCATACAGTATGAAATGAAACTGAAAAACATTCCCAATGTGTGTATTTGATTTGCAGCATATCAAACACAACTGTCAAACCCAGTTATGTTCTATGTGATGTTTTGGAGCTTTGAGATTAAAGATGCAGAATTTGCATTGTTCAATGGAAAGTCTGACATTAAGCCTCCAGAATTACACTCCATTGTTACACTAACTAATACACCTTTTCAAAGATGTTCACTCTGTATAATTTACATAACTGTTAATCTACATTTGGATCAGAGAATCTTTCAAGGAAAGAAGCGCTCTGTGCACAAGTAGAAATCTAAAAAAACAAGATGCATGGCAGCAGGCGCCTGTCCATTCAAAATCTAAATAAAAAAAGATATCCTCTAGTTGTTGTCATGCTAGCTCATGTTTTAATATGTACCCTGTGGCAAGAACCTGGAGGCAATCTCACACTGGAGCAAAGGAAACAGCTGCTCCCCCTTTATTAATTAAGGCATGCACACATGAGACTTTACAGCCCTCTTTTGGGTTTCTACAAGCTCATTTTCCTTAAGTACTTTTCTTGTCTATTTTTAAGCAAGACATTAATTTAATTTTTGTCACATTATGAGAAAATATGGATAGGGTGAGGATAAATTTACAGATAAAGTTGAAGCTATTTGTGGCCAAGGAAATGCAGTCTTAGGTTACACCTGGCTCATTGGGAGCAGTTCTTCCGAAACACAGTAATCACACTCGGATGCGGGACTAAGGCTCCGTTCACACTGCAGTCACAAGTGATCTGAATCAGATTTTTTCGCTCATATGTGACCCATATCTGATTTGCTTTTGACAGTGTGAACAGCACAAGTCCAATCAGAATTAGTCCACTTTTAAATGTGCTACTGAATCGGATACGTATCAGATTTTTTTGAATGTTACCGCAATCTGAACAGCCAGGTTACATTTAATGCAACTTTGACGTCATTCTGACCCGCGCTGCACTTTTTTGTAAATGAATGACAAATAAAGTTGATTTAAAAAAAAAAGTGTGCCACAGGAAGGAGCCAGGAACAGAATTAAAACAAACATGGAGGACAGCAGTGAAGCAGGCGGCCAGTGGAGGGAGAGGGAGGTTTTAGGCCTCATTAGTATTTGCCACACACTGTTTTTAGCATTAAGCAATTAAGTCCTTCAATACAGGTTGCCTTTGCCATGTTCTCTTACGCAAACACCGTTGTGGCGTGACGTCATTAACTGTGCATGCGGTCCACTTTAGGAGAGTGAGCTGTTCAAATAGTGATCCGTAGACAGGCCACATTTAAAGACGCAATGTGAACAGCCAAACAAAAAAACGGATTTGAGCAATAAATCGGAATTGTGCATTAAGACCTGCATCGTGAACGTAGCCAAAAACATCAGGATGAAATCGCCAAGAAGGGTCTTGGCCCGCTTCAACTGAGCAACCAGATCAAGTGACTGCTACATAGTAGGTGGCCGCCTGTCATAAAACGGAAAGAAGACTCAAGCTGTGCAAGACAGCACACTTTCACATGTTCACAGCGGTTTACTGAAGGCTAACATTTGGCTAAAAGAAGCGAAAATGAGTCGTAAGTAAAATTACTTATGTATTTTTCCCCGTAAAAAGTTGCAAATGTCCGTGTCTGCATTGAAAACATCTCAGTAGTTCAGAATAGCTTTATTTAAGCATGAGTCACACTTATGTCTATTGCAGCTTCCATGTATTAGTTTTAAGTGTCTATGTCTGTTAGTGAGCAGTGCTTGAGAAGAAAATGCTTATTTTTACCCTGTTGTAAACAAGAACAAATAATTAAATTGAGAAGATAGAACTGAGCCATTATTGATTAGTTCGGTCTTTAGCTGTAAGTTAACAACAACCGCTGTGACACAGTCCTCACTGGGAAGGCAGAATCACAGAATTGATTGGTTTCAACTAGCCTGTAACATGGACTGTGAGGTTGGTGTCCACCTCACATCTCCTCTCTGTTGTACCAAGATCAATCAATAATACTGGACTGCAACTGAAGATAATAGTACTTCCAACTGAAATGAGGTTTGTTCTCAAAGGGCATCTTGGAAAAACAAAAGCAAGTTTGCCTCTCTGGTTTTTGACCCCTGCCTGTTTTAGAATAAAGCTTTTGGATTTTGGACTTTACCGTGTTCCTTCTTGTTCTGCACCCATACATTGTTACACAAATAGCATATTTTAGAGACATGTTTCTACATACTAAGCTGGACAGAAACCTGCAATATATATATTCAAGTACAAATGCACAAACAAAGCCAACAAGATTATGATCCCATGTGAAGCTTTCATCTGTATTCTGTGGTGAGAAAACCCATCGCTCCTTAAAGGGGATTTTTGGTATTTGGTACCCTATTTCTCCATGTACATCATTTCTGTGTAAGTGAGTAATGGCAACAACGCTTTCTGAAATTGGTTCACTATTGAGTGTGAACGCTGCAGCCTAACTGCTGTGAACTGGGCTGTAATGTAATCAAATGGGGCACCTGTTCAACAACAATATACAGTACATCCATAAAAAGTATTAGTTTTTGTCACTGACAGGCTCAGATTGTTATTATAAGTCTCTGACTACATTGTAGTACAATTATAGTTTCTCAGTACGATGTGAAACAACAGACATTATTCAATATTGTTTTTTGTTTGTATCACCTTATTTTAAAGCATCATGTTGAAAACTACTCTGTGAGCTCTTCTTGAGACCCAACAAGTGTATGCCAAATCGGTATGGTTTAATTCATCTCACAGCTGAAGGCAAAGTTAATTCACTCAGTAGTGGCTTGGATGAGCATGCTTAGCTGGTGCAGTGCTGAAATTTTAATGAGGTGATTAACCCCTGAGGGCAAGCGTCTGTCCGTATCAAACAGGCTTGATATTTGCGGCACCATACCAATGGTGTCACTCTGGCCAATGAAATTCCAGCAGTGTCTGTCACCAGCCCTCTACCTGAGCGACATGGAGAGTTTTATCTGCTGCTATTTTTAATTTAGTTAGTGATTGCAATGAAATAAGGACCAAATAAAGTTTTACTTCCTGTCTCCTTACACTCTTTCTCTCTCTCTTGACTAGATTGCCACCTCTAGTTTCAAATATATAGTAGGTGGAAAAAAGCTGCGTGCGGTGGTCAGAGTGAGCTAGAGAGATCACATCTGCTCCAAAGTGTCATTGAGCAGCAAGTTGACCCAAGCCAAATGGACCTTGAGTCTTTTTTACATATTGCGGACAATTTCTGGTCCAAAGTTTTGGACACAACCCAAAACAGACAGGTGGAGAACTTACTCAATCCTGATGTGATAAATTAATTAGACAAGTTTCAAATACACCCAAGGTTAATTAAAACCGGTTAGGAAGTGACTCAAGGACAGCCGATCCTGGTCTGAATGGGCCTGATAATTAAATCCAAAATGTCATCAAACCAAGCATACCCAACCGAGAAGAAACAACAATTCAAGCAGCAGTAAAAGTCATGTAATGTGTCGTTTTGTCACATGATGATTATGGCAGTATATATTGGGTCATCAGATCCTTTTGGAAATCTTCAGCTTTGTGCATTCATCTGGGTGGAGTGAAATACCTAAAGTATTAAAGCTGTTTCCTCTGTATCTGTTGGCTATTTCATTACGTGACACAATGATGTTTATATCGGGTGTATTGTCTCTGTAGAGAACCAGGAGTAAACGGTGTGCTTTAAATCTTTCTGCCTGGATGAGAACCCTGTGGGGTCAAAATCAGTTGGCGTTTAAAGCAATATGCCCCACTAAATAAAGGCTTTTAATGTGTTTTTGTGGTTACATTTCAGTCAAAAATCCTAAAGAACTAAACTTGTTCCTGCTGTGTTACCAGGTTCGTCCGAGCAAAGAAATCTTAATGGTCGACAGCGAGGTAGATTCGGCAGGCACTTTGTGGGCCATAGTCATATCCAGCATCAAATGTAGCTTTTTGTTAAACACGTTTTCTGATAGATGCAACAGTATAAGGAGAGACAACGGTCTTTTCTCTGGTCTCCAAAGCAATTTCAGTCAAAAGCAACTGGACTGGAGTAAAAGAAGCCATCTATGCAAAAGTAGAGAAAGCATCGCTAAAAAGAGGAGGAGGTCTGAAACATCATTTATCTCCAATTTACAATGCTGCCCTTTCATCCCTTCCCAGGAGATTCAACAATCTAACCTCAAAGAACAACTGTTCACAAATGGCCTCCTGTGACTCCAACGACTGTCGTTAAGACTCAATAGAGCACTGACGAAGTCCAAACCAACTTGGCACCAACCACTGCCACTCTAACGACGGTCGTTGGCACTTGGAGCACAAAGGGTTCCAGTGACATCATCGGCCTTGTGAGAGGTTAAATACCTGGATCTCCACACCAGTTAGTTAGACCAGTCGCAGCCTGGTCAGATGTGAACATGAACTGATGAAGCCTCTTGGGTGAGAGGTGAAACGTCTTCCTAGACAAATAACCAAGTCCAGTAGTTTTTGACTGAAATTGCTTTGGGGATAACAATGACCTGGACAAAGGAGAATATTCACAGACTCTTCTCTCTGGTCTTTTTTTAGCACTTGGCCTTTTCAATTCACCTAAAAAGAGATTTTAGCTAACTTGATGGATAAGAAGCAATTCATCCCAAAGCATGGAACTATTTAAGAAGCATACATAAGACGAATTAAAAACAAGAAAAAAGCTCAGGAGAGACAGATCTCATGAGCTAAATAAACTAGTATAAGTGAGTGTGGTGCCTATTACCAAAAACCTAATGTAATTTTGTACTCTTATTTAAAAAGCTCTTTCTAATTTTTCCCATTTATTTAAGAAAAAAATGCTTCTAAAGACTAACTTGTCAAGCTGCTCTTCCCAAAATGTGGAACATTGTTTGTCCACTTAGGCCAACTAGCCATCAATAGATCTAAAATTTGGAAACTAGGCCTGAATATTATAAAGTGCATCTCTGAACAAATCCAATCCTCAATCCACCTCAATATCACCATCATATGACAACACAGCTCTACGCGAGGCCAGTGCTGGAACAATCCAGTTGATCTTCACTCACAACAACACTTTTTCTAGAGAACATTGGGCTAACATATGGATGAATAGGTTCATCCGAATGGGATGAGCCTGAACATGCAAATTTTCAGTGCATGAATCTGTGCGGATGAGAGGACAAGGCTATGTACAATATCCCCATTAAAGGGCAAACCGTGTAAAAATACAACCATGGTGAAATGGTTCCTATTTATCCCAATTGAAATTACGATCCAAAACAATAGACAAATGCAAAGGTACAACAAATAAAATGAACATTAATGTGGAGGGAAAAGCACACACTGACAAAATTCAGCATTTTGCATGTTTGTTTGGCTAGCATATTCATCATGTTTATGACTTACACATCTTTCATATTTCGTCTTCACTTCTGTCTGCAAACTGCAAAATGGTAAGCACAGATAAAACCTTGAGGCTAGCATGCTAAAATTGGCACAGCTAACATTGCTATTAAGTTAGCTAAATTTTGTTTTTCAGGTACCAAGATGTTTAAGGGAGATTCAATATTAATTTCAGTGACTGTAAGGAATGCTGGACAGTCCTACACTACAAAGAATAGAAAAATCTGACCTATTACAGCATCCTGGTTGGGGCTCTTCACTGTGGATCCATTTTCACCATCTGCTCTCAGGTTCATCATCTGCATCTTTGTGTTTTTGTTGAAGGACAAAAAAAGAAGTTTTGGACATTTGATTTTATACTTCTGCATGTACAGTGTAATTTAGTTCTTTTTCTCTATAATGCTTCATCTTACTGTAAATTACAACAGTAATCCTTGTGTGGCTCTTGCTGATTTTGTTGTCATCCCTATGTTCCTCAGGTCCTATGTTCCCCAGTCGCATAAGCCTATTCCTCCGCTGATTTAATTTAGCATTTTGTTAGGGTTGGGGGGAATGTTAGGGTCTACATTAAGCCTATTTGCTATGGAATTTGGCACTGATTGTGGAAAAAATAACAGACTGGGGAGCATGGGACCCTTTCTGTGAACAGCGGGGAGCATCGGACCCTTTGCTTTCCGATTACATTCAAAGCGTGGAACAAAGGACACGGGAACCATAGGTATGCTCCCCTGACTTTCAACACCTTACGTTGACAGTGCCATAATATGTATATGTATGATTAATGAATCTGCTACATATTCTGTTTGTGCCTTTTTGCCTCTATCCTTATTTTGCACGTATGGTCTTTCCTTTGACATCATGTTTCAATCATTAATTATATTAACTGATATGTGGCACTGGATACTATAATCTCAACATGCTCTTGAGAGTTTGGGAGGTAGGAGGAATTAGGTTTTTAAAAACAAAAATTATATAGATGTGTCCGCTTGATACTTTTTAACTTAATGTGTTCACTTCTTGAATTATTAAATAAATGGGCTTAAATGGTAAGATTAACGACAGTGATAAATCTAAAAATAAGGTTTTGTAATATAGGCTAAAATGATGAAACTGTGTGTAAGAGGGTTTAAGGGACAGTGTGTGGATTCAGACTTTTTTAAAAGTACATTTCTAAAAAATTTCTACTTCCTCTTCAGCCTTTTGTTGTTTTTGTTGTAAATGTTTCTTTCTGCTGAAATTACATTAATTCACATTACTGCAACAAACATATTTGACATAGCACAGAGTTGGGGTACACATCTACTGAATGTATAAAGCAATTTTTGTGATTGAACCTAAAGCTGGCCTTTTACTAATAAAATAACTGTCCCTTAAGTAATGATTTAATTTACCTTCGGGTCCCCGATGATGTCAGTGTGTCCTTGTGTCTCATTCAGGGACATTCCTGGGCAGGGCATTGAGATGCATGCCCGCACTGCATCATGAGACTCTCTTATCCCCACAGAGCTGGGAGAAAACAGTTTGTCAACAGATCACTACATACAGAGATCCTGTGATATTGACTCAATGTGCCGAGGGTGATTCGACTGATAAATTTCACTGTATCTTTTGAAAGCTCTGAATGAAATGTGTATGAACTGGTCTATGGGCTAAGAATACTGACAGATGTGTCTAAGACCACTTGAGAAAAATGACTGAAGTCATCTGATGCAATGAATTACTTCATGCACCATAAGCTATGAAGAAGTCTGCCATAACAAGCACTTAAGGTTTAATATTGAGATTAAATTTTTATGGAAGTCAAGATCTCAAAGGAACAGGTATTATCTTAAATGCAACAAAAGATGAAATTCATTAGTGATTTTATGAATTTCTTACCAGTCTTTTCCATCACTTTTTCTTCTGTCCTTTTTTTTGTCAGATTTTGTCTGCTTTCCTCCCAGAAGTGATGTAATCTTTTGCTCCCTCTTGTCTTCTTTTACTTTTGGTGGATCAGTCTTTTTGCTGCTTGGAGCAGGAAGCTTACTTTTACGAAAACCAAACCAATTTGCCAAGGTTGAGCCAGATTTTGGCTTTACTTCACTGGTTCTCTCCTGTTCCTGAGATTTGTGCAAGTTTTCCTCTATGCCAAGCATCACTTTCTCTTCTATTGTGGTTATAGTACTTTGTCTCTCTGGTTCTTCAGAAACTGGCTCACCAAATGCGCTTGAAAACTGCTGCTCAATTTGAAGTCGCCTAGCCTGCTCTCGTTGGAGTTTAAGACTTTGAAGTCTTTCACTGGAGGACCCCAAATGTGAAGGAACTGTAAGGCCCTCTTCAATCAAGAAGTTGTTCAAAAGGGATCGATTCATTGGACAATGGTAGCTACTGGAGCAACTCATACTTCCTGGAAGGACATCACTAAGAGAGTTCAAGGAGCTTCCTGACTGTGTTTTGATCTGAGTACGGACCTTTCCAGATCTGTTGAAGCTCGGCCTGTCCATGTAGCGTGCACCAAAGCTCTGGCTACGAGCCTTAGCCCCATTCATGCCCATTACAGGCTTAAGGGGAGGTCTGGTTGACACAGAAACAGACCGTTTAAACAACCAACCTTCCTCATCAAATCCCCAATCTAACATCACACCACTGTCTGATGCAACAGGTTGAACTGAGGGCTCAGAATCCAGTGAGTTACAGCGGGTCTCAATTTTTCTGCGGACTTTGTCATGAGCTCCGCATTCATGTATCATCTGGGGATCACACGTAAAAGTCTGAAAGGTGTGGATACTTTTGGTAGTAGAGTTCATGTCATCCTTGTGTCTTCCAAAAACTAGGAAGGTATTGGTTTCCTGTCCAGCAATTGCCTCGTGAGATTTAGCATTTACAGGAAGAGCCATTTTTACATTTCTTGAGGTGGAACTCTGAGGATTATTGGCAATTCCGTGGTAGTAAACATTAGGATATGCCTGAGGCAAGACTTCTGAAAGTTTTGGTTCACTAATGCTCTGTTGGGATCTCTGTAGAATGTTCTGACTTGGAAATATAGAGGGAGCACCATGTTCATCATGGCATTTGATAGTTCTGTCCATAGATAGCTGTGCTGACTCTGAAGACTCTTGAACTGGGACAGGTGGCAACTGGGATGAGTGGGTATGGTAGAGCTTGGCAGGGATATCTTTCAGTGGTTTACCATCAGCACCTATTTGTGGGGCGGCATGTTGATTGTCCTTTGTTGTGTTGGATTGTTGCGGCTGTAAAATAGAAGAAAGCTTTGCTTGTGGCTTGGTAGTGCTCGATATTTTCTTCCCAGTAGTAGAGCTTTTAGCCTGACCTGCAGATTTATAAGCTTTGGGTAGGCTGTCAGAACTGGGCCTAAGGACAAGAGAAGTAGTTCGACCTGGGGGCGGTGGTGGGGATGGGGACCTGTGTTCTGAACAGGAAACATTACAGTGTTGGTCTTGGCGTCGTTGTTTTCGTGGCGAGCAGGGTAAGTTGTCATAGATACTCTCTTCCACAGACTCGTTGCTTGATTGAAGTGTAGTGATTTGCAAAGGTGATTTTGTTGGGCTCTTTGAGCATTCACTGATCCCTGGAGGCTTAAATGTCTTTGAATTTTTTACAGGGGAAGCAAGGGGAGAGCGCACATTCTTGAGAGACTTGGAACTTGTTGATACCGCAATGTCCTCATCTTTCTCGACTTGAGATATTGATCCCTTGCTTGAACAATGTGTTTTACTGAGATTTGTACTTTTGATAGGAACACTGTGCCCAGGAGGGCTTGACTGTCCTTTGGACCTGTGCCCTTTAATAAGCTTTTGGTGTAGAGGTGAATGTGTATGCTTAGGTTGTTCTTTCCCTCCATCCGCACTCTTGCTCCGCAGAATAAAAGCCTTCCTTGCTGAGTCACAAGGCTGAGGTTTTGGTTTCCTCTGTGGAGATTCTGAGATGACGTAGTCCTGGCTTTCACAGCCAGCTTGACTAGCCTGGTCTCTGCAGTGAGGAACCTCCATTGAGGAGCTGCGTTGTCTGGCTACACTTACACAGCTCAGAGCTCTTGTTGCAGAATGATGAATAGAAGAGCTCACATCATGTGGCCCTGCTTCAACTTGTTTGACTGCAAGTCTGCCCTGTTGTCTTTTGACATGATCCAGTCTGGATTTACGGTCAGTAGATCTTTCCTGGTTATTGTTTCTGTCACTTAACTTCATGCCTGAAGGCTTGTGTTTTTCTAGTGAGTCTTTGTTTTTTTCCTCCCGATGCGTAAGGCTATCTGTTGGGCTTACACCAGGTTTTACCGTGGGGCCCTCCAAAAATAAGAAGTTGTCTGTGACAGGTGAGGAAAAATGACCAGAATCCCCTACAAGTTTAACAGGGTCTTCTTGAAAATTATTGTCATCATCCCTTGTGACCTCCAGTTTCTCCAAGTAAACAAGCTCTTTTATTGGTTGGTCACTGGATTCCCTACTTTGTAGTTTAGCTGAATCATCATCCGCATCATCAGAATCTAGGGCAGCAGTCCCTGCTCCAGCCTTGAAAGGTTTACTTGTAGGGGCTACCTGCTTGGCTGTACTTCCTTGTTGGCCACACTTGATACCAAATGAGTATATGCCCTCGTTGGAGGTCATACAATCTCTGCAGTGCGGTGAAGATGCAGTTGAGGATGCCTCTTTGGAGCTGCACATTTGGAGACGCTTCAGGCCTTTCAGAATGTGGCCTTCTTTCCATCCTAGGTCTGTCTGCTCGATGGGTGCAGAGTGATTGCTGGATACTGAACCTGTACTCATCCTTTTGTCCCGGCTTGCGGCACACTATGCATTACAAGACATATTTACAATTATTGAAATGGCATTTGCAGACTTGTTTTAACCCTAAATGCCAAAAAGACACTAAAAAGTACTTAACTTTGACAACTTTCTAATACTACAAATTAAAGCAAGATAAATAAAAGATGAAAGAACCCCACCTGCTTGGAGAATCCACGTCCTTCTGCCCAAGTGTGGGAGCCACTTGAGTACTCACTACAAGCACTGGATAGAGACAGTTCACTCCCACTGCCGCTCCCGCTACTGCGTGGACAAGTTAAACTCAGCAGGCTGGGCCACCTTCCAACAGGAATACCTGCTTTTCCATTCCTTTGGACTTCCTGGAAAATAAATTACGTAATGAATCAACAGAAATGAAACAAACACTATAAATAAACGGATGCAGTAGCAAAAACTTCACGTTATACAATAATTATCAATGAGTGCAATAAACATCATTACTGTAGGCTACACTGACACAGCATTGGCAATAAGAGGCATATTTATAGAATAAACAATATAATGTATCACTTGTAATGAAGATTGTAATTACAGCTTACATTCGCACCAGTGAACTCAACATTTGCTCATCCACCTAATCCCTGACATTATAATCAATTGATTTTCTTTGCCGTCTCAACGATATATACACTCTGAGTATGTCCTATGGCTTACAATTTGTCTCTGTCACAGATCTGAAAGAATCGATATGCTGGAAACATAGCTGTCTCTTTCCAACCAAAGGCTAATTGAGGAATGGAATGCCATTTTCCACTCCACTCGTTAGATGGCCTCTGCTGTAAAATGCAATGTGTTTTAATGTACCTCTGGTCTTGCAACAAGTGTACCATGAAGATTTTTGGGGAGTTGGTCAATGAGACATTTTAAAGTGATTCCTCTGTTCTGACATGATTCCTGCTTTTGTGTTAGTCAGAGTCTACAAAATGAACTAAAATCAACATTCACATAGTGTTTCTCTGGCTCAGATGATTCTTAATAACATATCTCACTGGCTTCTTAGAGTATTTTGGATAAATCTGGCACGTCTTTTCTGCCAATGCCAAAGAAACCAGTTGCCAACACTGCGCCTGTTCATCATAAGTGGCAGACAGAAGAAAAGTGCATTATAAGCTTCTTGATTGAGTAGTTTAGTGTTATGGCAGGCAGAGGTATAACTCAGAACTTTGTAGAAACTAGATATCATAGAATGCTATCACTAAAAAATGTGTTTGGCTGATACAAAATACTTTGAAAGAATTTGAAAGAAATGTTGAAAGCCTTTAAAGGAATCTGCCGTGGGTTGCTTTCACTGAATATTTGATCACATGCATTTTATTTTGGAATTGAATCCCTTGTTCTATATTTGAAGCAGAATTCCCTGTAGTGGTCAAGCTGCCATCTGTCTATCTAAGGTTTATTGATTGACTTGATTGGTTTATTTATTGATACTATGGTTTTTTTCAGTGGTTTACATGTACCTAGCTTACTGTAAATATAAAAAAGTAGAAAAAAATAAAGTGGCAATGAAAACAAAAAGCAAACAAACAAACCTCTTAGTGCTGAAGTGACTGTTAAGATTTAAATTTTAAAAGTTAGTTCTATTTTTCATTTGAGAACCCATTTGTGCTCCGACCATCGCAGATAATTGATTTGATCTGTTTATAATATCACACTATTTTAATGTAAGCTATTTGTAATTTCTTGCTTTATTGTACTGCTCATACTGGTATGGACATGGTATTCAAGTACTTTTCACCAAAACATATTTGCAGGTCAGACAACCAAATTATACAAAATGCAGTGCTTAATATTGATATATAAACATAAACCATATAAGCCATAATTTAAGTCACACTACAGCCTGTTCCCCTATTGGCAATAAAAAATGATTAATAATAATGTAAAATCTTACACAGATAACCTAGGTTTTATAATCTTTAATCACAGGATATAGGATGGACTGAGACAATTGGGTTGCATTTGATTTTTGTCTTCTTTTTTTTATTAATAAAATGCAAGGCATCAAAATGCACTGAAAAGGCAGAAGGAAGAATTTGTCATTTGAAAAGTGTTTGTCTTTACTTCATGGTTTATATTTCCACTAATCTGTGAAGGCCATGTAGAAAGACCATTGTGTTTCTAGAAACTGCTGTCACTACAGTATTTACTGGCATTCAGCAGATGCTTTTTGCAGCGGTGCCATTTCAAATCAGCGAGACCCAAAGGTGTCAAAAGTGTTGTGACCCCATTTAAAATAGCATTGATCGTTGGCAAGGCTGCCATGACCAGCTTCCTCTCAAAGTCATTAGTGTCATCTGTTAGCAATAATTAATGTGAATAGGAAATAATTGCATGAGGGAGCCGGGGACTAAAGTGATTTTGTCCGTCCATTGATATTCAGCTATTATTTGATTATCCGTGCTAGCCTTTATTCTACGAGCACTGTGGGAGGAGGCCACATTTGACCATGTTTGTGCGGATTAATCTAGGAAGTAATTACAGTCAGCACATCAAGGAGTATCTGAGATTTGAGTGATCCAGTTTAACAAAACCTTCACTCAGCATGCCACTGGTCTTAGTCAAGGACAAATTTGATGGCAGTGGAGATGGTTTTTCCTCTTCATATATAGCATTGTTTTCCCACTGTGAGACAACCTTTCTTAATATTTCATTTCTGTTCCATAAAATTTAGACATTTTATATGGTGAAAAAAGATTGTCATTTTTTTATTTTAAAAAGTTGCTGACAGCCTAGTTAAAAGAACACAGAATAAACACTATCTCAGGTTTGGCAGAAATCATCCATTCTCTAGATATACCCAAGCCTACATTTGCATTCTGCAAGTAACTTTCATCAAAGTAAGTAACGAGTCACACTGGATGTATTCAGCATCAAGTCAAATGTGTAGAAGTGACCTATTTTTAAATACAATATCAACTGACATATCTTTTCAGTATTTCAGTCATTCAGAAACTGTGTAGGTTCTGTAAATAGAGAGATCATAAGACCATTACTCAAAATCATTTGAAAGCTCAGTTCCAGGCTTTTTCTACTGAAAAGTACATCTAAGTTGTGGCTAAAAGTAAAAGTAAATGAATAATAAATGTATGACTAATCTACTAATGAAAGTTCTAAATTGACTTGGTTTTCTAACTATTTGCATTTTCTGTCTGGCTGTGGAAGATTTGAGACCAGAGTGGATCGCTTTCTACTGCATCTATTTGTCTGTTGTGCTATGTGTGTAATGTTTTTAATTTTTCTTCATATAATCATTACTATCATTATCATGTATCATTAGTAGCATTCTAGTTAGGCTTTTAAAAATGTATAATAGAAACAACAAACCAGGCTGGAGGTTCTGGCAAAGATTTATCAAATTGCATTATGGGTCAGATTTTAGAGCTTGACCCAAGGACTGAGTCAGGACATCTCTGCCTTTCTTGCATCAATTATGACTATTCATAGTCCCACCTTTCTCTGGCAGGTCTCACGATGTTACAATGCATAAATTAGTGAACTGCTGTAATACTCCTTTTAAGGTTCTCTGTGTAATGTTTAAAAAACTGTTATTTGTGACACCTGTGGCTGTTGGTGAACTGCAGTCAGCATCCTGATGCTTGCACTCTTGGGCTCACACTCCAAGCGCGATTGAGTACCAGCCGAAACAGTGAGAGATGGAACGTGAATGACCTGTATCATGTTGATAGTGCTGTAAAAAAGCCAACACCAGGAAAGCAACAGACCGCAGGTTCATGCCACACAGCCAAGCCACAGCAAGTTGGCAAACTTATACTGTAGCTCAGGTTATGGTGACCTAACGTTAGAAAGCAAGCTAAAATTAGCCAGCTAGCTGTAACTTACGCTACGCTGCATCGATCTGGCTTCGGTTACTTCGTAACGTTAGCAAGCAAACTAACATTAGCCGACATCACATATCACAAAGTGTTTCCTTTCCTTTTTATCACAGGAGGAAAAGGGTTTTGAACTACCACATCACAGAGTCCACACATGCTGTGCCTCCACACTGCTGCAGCAGACCCCCAGCCAGCATTAACCTGATCACCAGGAGTCTGAATCCAGACCACCCGGAGTCTGAATCCAGACCACCCCAAGTCCGATTCTCTGCCGTATCAGCAAACCAGAAGCTTTTATTTCACAGGACAGCTGCCAACCTTAGGTGTATCTCAGGGCTGCTGCTACAAAATGTATAACAGAAACACAGCGTGTGGACTCTGCCTATTTATGTTGCGGACTCCATTTCTAAGCTCACCTTCGCTAATGTTGCACACTGTTGACTGTAGGGGAGCTCAAGAAAGGCTCTAGGGAGCACACAAAACATCAGTTAGTCCACAGGCTGTTTTAGGCAACCGAGAAAGTTGACAAATGATTCCCACAAACCTTTAATACTGGTTATTACAACAGAGCTTCATGGGAGGGATTATATGCACTTATCAACACTGTGTATATATCACGGCCTGAGACACCCTGGCATGAAGACAACCCAAGAGTGTGAATAAATCATACTACCCCTGCATCCATCCAGCCTCCTCAGTCAGAATATTACAGTACCATGTCAGCAAGTGGGTCTACAGTTTAAGAATACCCACATATCTTCATAATAGCATATGCTCTGTGGAGAGCATAAATTACCAAGGCACTTCAACAAAAAACTTTATTTTGTGAAAAAAACAGAGAGCAACGCTTTCAGATACCTCCTTATTGGTGTTAATCTGCACCGGGTGACAGTTTACTTCATTGTTAGACACACCCTATTTATCTGCAGCTCTCCTGGTTACTTTGCAAGATGGAAGCTGCTATAAGGAGACCGAAACCCTGAGACAGCATGTTGTCCAGATGAAGGCCAAAGGGATGACCCTCTCAGCCATCAGAGAGAGGTTGGGTGTTCACAGTCTGTAATTTCAAGAAGAATGAAACTTTACAAGGACACAGATTCATTTAAGTCCCTCAAAAAGGCCGGTCGTCCACGTTAAGTGCACAAGAGGACAGGATTATGAGAAGACTCTCAATGGAGAATCAGTTCAAAACTGAAGATGGAGTTGGTCTCCAGTTCAGTGCTAAACAGGACAAGGATCTGTCTCTGTACACAGTCTCGTCGTTTAAGACAATTTGGACAGAAAGCCCACTCTGCAGTGACCAAACCTCTCATCAGCAGAAAGAATAAAAAGGATAGACTTGCCTTTGCTGAGGGGCATGTTGTGTGGACAGAGGAGAACTGCTCCAGAGTGCCTCTCAGTGATGGGAGGACGTTCAGTTTATTTGGGTCTGATGGGGAAACGTGATGTTGGGCGTAGGACTGGGGAGAGACTGAACCCAAAGTGTGTAAAGAAGTCAGTTCCATTTGGAGGAGGAAGTGTCATGGTTTGGGTATGTTTTCTGCAGCAGGAGTTGGGCCTCTTGTACAGCTCCATGGCAGGGTGCATGCAAATGTTTATGTGAACCTCCTTCATCAACATGCAACACCTTCACTGAAACTGTCTCCCAATCAGCTGCAACTTTCATACAAGACAATGTCCCCTGTCACACTGTGAGACAGGTGAAGCAGTTCCTTGAAGCTAAGAATGTTGAAACAATGAAATGCCCAGAGTCCAGATTTAAACCTCATAGAGAATCTCTGGAAAATCCTTAGAGACAAAGTAAAGTCTCAGAAACCCACTCCATTTAGTGAACTGTGGAAGAGACTGAGTCAGAATGGACACAGATCAAACCAGAGCAGTGTGAGAAACTAGTGATGTCCTGTGGGCGCAAATGTGCTGAAGTCATTCAAAGCTGTGGCCTCTACACTTCCTGTTAATTAGTTAATCCTAGAGAAGAAAACATTGTTGAATTCTTCTCTTCGGACACAATTAACACTGTTCTCTCATTTTGATCATTTTGATATATTTTGTTGTTGTTGTTGAGGTGCCTTGGTTATTTAAAAAAAAACATGCTACTGTAGTACAGCAATGGTATAGCCACAGTGGATATTATATCGGGGGGGGGGGGGGGGGTTAAACAGTTGAAAGCACCATGGAGCTACTAACAATGTTATGTTGTTTACTTCTTTTCTTATATCTGTTACTTATTTTGTCTCTCTTTCAAACTCTGTGCAGACTAATTTGGAAGGATGATGAAAACGAGAACTGGATACAGCGGTTGAGGCAGGCCCATGTTCGTTCGTATGAAGGTTGCTCAGTGGTGCATGAAGCCAAAAAAGTTATACCGTACTGCTGTGTCAAAAATGACCCGGATGAACAGCAATGGGGATTAAAGAATTTAATTATGCAGCTCTTCTAGACTTGACCAGACAGGAAAGTCAGTGGACTGAATGAAACCATTGCTGGTTTTAGGGGTTTCAATGGAATTTGGAGACAATAACAAAACAGAATATTGGTATCTTTATTATTTAACTTGCCTTACACACAAAAGTGTCAATAGTAGTGTGCTTTGAAGAAACATTCACAATTCACAATTCAAATAAGTTTTAAGTCTCCTTTTTTTCTGGTAAGCATTCACTTAAAACTTGGGGTGAAAAAAGTGCAAAATCATGGCTTGTTGGCGATACTGAAGTGGTAATTCACCGTTAAGCAATTTTCAGATTCACTGCCACTGAACCAGGCTGCTGATCAACAGACCATTCAGACACAAGGACAAGACACTTTAGCTTCCATGGGTATTTGAGCTCACTTTAAATTTCACAATCTCATCAAAATTCGTCGATGCGTCGCCCTGAGCCGCCCAAAGCAAGATTACACTCACTCAGCCGCTCTTCAGACCACAGTCTTCTCCATTCTAGTCTTTCAAACAGTTACCATCTTCACTGCTTTCACCTCATTCACTATCACACGCACCGACTGCCACCTCATCCACCTCCTTGTGCTGTGATGCACTTTGAGTCTGCATTGTGTATGAAAAGTGCTATACAAATAAAGTTGCCTTGCCTTGTCGTCAGGCCCCTGCTCATTAATACTTCTTGCTCATCTACACCTTGCTGTCTTTCTTTTTCATGTCATCTTCACCTCCTCTGCCCTCCTTTGTCACTGCTGCTCAGTGTTTTGCCTTATAGGCTGGCTTCTAACTAGATGCACCCTTGTATACTTCGGCGTAGGCATACAGAGAGAGGAGGATAGAAATGGTGGAAAACGAGCAGACCCGCTAGCCAGTAGCACTGCATAGTGAGATGTACATTTGTTTTAAATTAGAAAATGTGTGCATGTGAACCCTATAGGCAAGTGAAGAAAGAGATTGTTTCTGTTGTGCATTGTGTGTTTGTTGTAAATATTCCTAAAAGCAAATGCACTTTCCGGCACTTCAACAAGGGTAAATAAATCACAGCAACAACATCAAAAGCACTTCATCAGGATAAATAAATGTGACTTTATTCTATATTTGCCTTTATCTTTCGCTACAGCCCTGAGGAAAGAGGCACCTGCTGCTGTTCAAAAACCTTGCATTCCCGTGTCTCTCAAGTGTTGCTCTGCCACTGAATTCCAATAATAATGGGACAGATGACCCTGTAGCAGATCCACCAGACTTTTAACAGCTGGAACACTTTGGCAGGGAGACAATGTCGCTGTTGTTAATAGTCCAACCATTTATTGAAACAACCAGGGACCCAGTCACAGTCTAATCATAGGAATAAAGTAACACATTGTCAGAGCCCATCTGTACAATGGATCATTGATTTCAGACGGAGATAGACAAAAGCAGGCTTCTCACTTCTAGCCAGCCATCGTTTGATATGTCAACCGTCATGAAAAGTCCAGCTCTGGCTTATTTCAGATGTTTCTGTCAAATTTGTTTTAAACCTGTAAAAGAGGTCTAAAATATGGAATAATATTTATATATATATATATATATATATATATATATATATATATATATATATATATATATATTATATAATATAACATCACACATAATATTGTGCTAAAACTTCAAGGCTAAAGCTGCATGACCCAGGAGTCCCAAGAGTTAGCATCCTCACCAGTTGATGGTCTATGTAGAAGACACGGAGCGAATTAAGGCATGGTGCAACTGCATACAAAGTAAGGGGAAAGGAGTGTATGCAAATTCACCCAGGGAGGCTCGAATGGAAGAAAAGACTTGGTTGAAAATGTTTATGAAAAATGTGCGTATCCTGGGTCTTTATGAATCTGCTTCATAAACATACAATGCTCAGTAAGTGGCTGAGCTATCACAGAAACACTCGTACAGACCCACTTCTCACAATTTGTTAGCTATTTACAGCTAACGTCTGTGTAGTTTGCAGCGCATCTTTATTCTGCCCAAACAGCCAATCCATCAACTGTACAGACATTAGCTAGCTATTTGGGTAAATAACTGCACAAATAACACGCACAAAAAACACGAATATTCAGTTTCTGTCTGAACACACCTTCATTATAATAAGTATGAAAAAGAAAAATTAATGGTGAGACATTTTTTCTTTCTAAAATAACCTTGTTTTGACGGATAAGAAAAGTATACATTTTCACTTTTAATGTAGTAAGCGAAAAGGCTTGTACACAACAGTCCGATGTTCCCTTCTTTGTCTGTGACCGGGGAACATCGGACCATTTTTTAGGAAAACGGTCAGATTTTCCGCGCTTTTCACAGAAAGGGTCCTATGTTCCCTGGTCTGTTCTTTTTCCCACAATCAGTGCCGAATTCCACGGCAAATAGGCTTAATGTAGACCCTAACACTACTCGCTAACACTGACCCTAACTGTAACCCCTAAAAAAATGCTAATTGAAACCAGCGAAGGCATAGGCTTATGCGACCGGAACATAGGACCCTTGGAAGATAGGGATGACTCTGTAACTCTGTTAGTAACCCAGACAAACTCAAACACAGTGGGGCAATACTGCAGAGTGGATGTGCTGGTCATGAACACGGCATTTTGTTTTTTTAACATAATCTGTAGTATTTCCCCACTTATATTTGTGCTTACTTGGATCTAATTTGCACATTCTCTCAGTGAAATACCAAGACCAGAAACAACAAGAGAGTTGACCCATTCCCTCTGTCTTTTTATCTTTTGTGTGTTATGCAATGCAGTGCATAACACCTCACTGTAACATCGCTCAGAGTCAGTCAACCCGACTGGGAACAGGTGTGCTGTCACAGTGATTATGGAATCTAACAACAAATTTTCTATTTCAATGATTCAAACATCATTACCTGTGTGGTATGTCTTGAATCAAAACCCTCTGGAATCACTAATGAGGAAAATGAAATGTCCTGTGTTTCATTTTTTTCTGCGTACTCTCTGCAGCTGGAACAGACTGTAGAGCCTAATGGACTTTTTCCTCTTTGCCCCCATTCTGTGAAAGTGAAAAAGCCATGATCTCTTGTTGCTGTGACCACACTCATTAACACAGGGTTATGCAGCAGCGTTGCCATGTCACTTAGGGTGCACTCTCACATGGCCAGATGGATCCATGCCGTGCTACAGAGTGTTTTTGTCCCTCTATGCTCATGCTCGTGCATGTCACAACGGTCAAAAGAACATGACTATAGCCAAAATGGCGGAGGTAAATTTAAGGACGCCTTATCAAAAACTGAGCCTCTCACTCCTTGGCACAACTATGCTCTGACTCTCTCCCCTGCCTCTGAACTCTTTTGACCATTTTTACCTTTGAGATGAAACTAAAAAGGAATGTTGTTGTTTCAACAACATTCTACAAGATCGATGGCCAGAGGAACTCTTCACGAACCCTAGAGAAGGCTGTGAAATGTGAGTTTAAACTGAAACTTATTAAACTAAAGATATTTCATCCACCAGCTCTTCCATGGACGAGAAGACTAATGTTTGAAGTCTTTGGATAAACAAAAACTGTCAAAAAGTGAAAGTAACCGTTCTGCTTCCCCCATAAACAAGAGAGCCCCTGCTCTCCCGAGAGAAGAGACTCCCACGCATTCCACAGCAAACCTGCCAAACTCCTCAGACGATAAAAGACACCAAAGGAAACCAAAAAGACTCAGTTTTGTATTTTCTAAAATAACGACAAAATTAAGTGTAAGTTGTAAATAATATGTTTTTTGTTAATCTATAAAGAAATATGTTCTTTTAGATATGACTGATGGTCCTGCGACATACAATCGACAAATTACAGAAATGTTAATATTTAAACACCATGCTATAGTACTGTGCTTAAGAACGGTCAAATCTAAAATAATGACTGTATTTTGATTGAACGTGTCGTGGCCTCATGTTATCATAGAAGGATTTTATTTTAACACGTAGATGTTATTGTGTCACTGACAACTACCTTCACAGGTTCCATTTTAGTAGAAAGAAATACTGTAAGTCATGCTTTACCTACTGTGCTTATTAACTGTTTACTCATATTTTTGATGTTTGATTGTCTGACTTGCTCTATGCATGTATTGTGTGTTTAATGAGAAATGAGCGATGGCAAAAACCCCATGTATTGATTTAACTTTGGTTTCAAACATTAGGAAATACCTCTTCAGTAACAGTCATAGTTGTGTTTCCACTGTGGTCGAATACTCTGAATGGCCGGTCTATCTCACTGAAGCGGCCCTAATTTGCATGTGAGTCGCTCAAGCGGCCATTTGAGTGAGTGTTTGTTGGCCCTGTGCAGGGACCAGGGCCTTTTTTTCTCCCCAGAGAGAAGCCTGGTTGCTGATCGGATGTTACTCTCAGCAGGATGTGACATGGATGGAACAGTCTACTACAATAGTGTAGTAGAACGCAGCGCAGAAAATGATCTGTGCATGTGCATCTTTGCACGGGCTTGTTGAAATGAGTGCTGCAGCGGACGGGTTGGATTCTGACCAGTCGTTATTTGCTGCATGCTCCCTCTTTCTCCCTCTCTGAACACACACAAACACACACACACACACACACACACACACACACACACACACACACACACACACACACACACACACACACACACACACACACACACACACACACACACACACACACACACACCTTAAATCTGTATTCCTCTTGAGAAAGGATGGCTGATTCTCAGCAAGTGCAGCCCTGTTGGACAGCAGCTCCGCTGTCCTGGCCTCTGATTTTCATGTGTGTCATTTCATGTTATAGCCTATTATGTTCTTTGTAATTATGTATATATTTATATTTTGGATAAGTAATTATCTGTTTTAATCACTCAGCATTTACATCTTGGTGATGATTAGTAAAGTTGTATTAACAGCAGATAAAGTAAATCAGTTAGTACTGTTTTAAGTAATTCAACATATGGTGTACCATATCATATGAACAGATCCTCATTTTACCTTCAAATTCTCTAACCTCTCTAAAAACTCCCAGCCTTTAGTGAATTAATCCTTTTGTCAGAACACAATAAATTGTTGCTTAGCTACGCAGCAGGTCAACACAGCAGAAAATCAGATCGGATTATTGTAATTTCCCCTTGTATACATGAGCAGGGGTTGAATGGGAAAATGACAGAGTTACTTTTCCTCCAGTACAGTAGGTGGCTCTCTGCCACCATACAGCTGATCTGAATACGGCTTTTTTTCTGGTTCACCTTTGTCAAAATCACAAACGGCTGACCTTTGGACAGAACCAGGACAGAAATGGGTCTTCTTGTTAGGCAAGGCAAGGCAAGGCAGCTTTATTTGTATAGCACTTTTCATACACAAGGCAGACTCAAAGTGCTTCACAGCACAACATGTCATGAATTCAAATGCATTACAGGAAGACAAAGAGAATAAAAACATAGACAATAATCAAAACAGTGCGGACGTTAAAAGTGCCAAGATTTAGCAGAAAGCTAAGGTGAACATAAAAGTTTTCAGTCTAGTTTTAAAAGTGGTCAGAGTGGGTGAAAGTCTCAAATCTTCAGGAAGTTTATTCCAGCTGTTTGTTGCATAATGACTGAAAGATGCTTTCCCTTGATTTGAGTTTACTCTGCGAACCACTAACAGATTGGTCTCAGAGGATCTTAGTGATCTAGAAGGCTTATGTAGTGGGAGCATATCAGTGATATACCTCGGCCCTAGACCATGAAGTGATTTATATGTGAGCAGGAGGATTTTGAAATCAATTCTCTGACGTACAGGAAGCCAGTGTAATGATTTAAGAATTGGTGTAATGTGCTCACATTTTTTGGTCTTTGTTAGAACTCTAGCAGCAGCGTTCTGAACGAGCTGTAGCTGCCTGACAGTTTTTTTGGGAAGACCTGCAAGGAGACCGTTACAGTAGTCTAGCCTACTGGTTATGAAGGCATGGACAAGTGTTTCTAAGTCTTGAGCTGACATGAGCCCTCTAAGTCTTGTTACATTTTTAAGGTGATAGAAGGCCGATTTTGTTACTGATTTGATGTGACTGTTGAAATGTAAATCAGAATCCATAATAACCCCAAGATTTCTGGCTTTATTTGAGGTTTTCAGGGACAGTGATTGAAGGTGTTGGATGACTTTAGACCTTTCTTTCTTAGCACCAAAAACAATTATCTCAGTTTTATCCTCATTTAGTTGAAGGAAATTTTGGCACATCCAGTGTTTGACCTGCTCAATGCACTGGCACAGAAGATCTATGGGGCGATAGTCATTTGGTGATAGCGCTACATAGATTTGGGTGTCATCGGCATAGCAATGGTGGTCGATGTTATTATTTTGCATGATTTGTCCTAGTGGGAGCATATAGATATTAAATAAAGTCGGCCCCAAGATTGAACCTTGGGGGACTCCACACGTTACGTTGGTTTGTTCTGATACAAAGTCGCCAATGGAAACAAAATAGTTCCTATCTTGTAGATATGACTTGAACCAGTTTAGGACTGTGCCTGAGAGCCCCACCCAGTTTTCCAACCTGTCCAAAAGTATTGAGTGGTCGACAGTGTCAAATGCAGCACTGAGGTCCAATAGCATTAGTACTGAAATTTTGCCAGAGTCTGTGTTAAGACGGATGTCATTTATAACTTTAATAAGGGCCGTCTCTGTGCTATGAAAAGGTCTAAATCCTGACTGGAGGTTGTTGTGGCAGCCAGTAGAAGCCAAGAAGTGAGTTAGTTGTTGGAGTACAACTTTCTCAATTATTTTACTTATGAATGGTAGATTTGAAATTGGTCTGTAGTTGTTGATAATAGAGGCATCTAGGCTCCGCTTTTTTAGAAGAGGTTTAATGACTGCAGTTTTGAAGGCCTTTGGGAAATTGCCCGATTGAATAGAGTTATTAACTATTTGCAATACGTCTGTTGATAGGCAGTCAAAAACATTCTTAAAGAAGTTGGTAGGTAAAGCATCGAGACAGCAGGTGGTTGGCTTTAGATCCGTCACTGTTTACACTAGAGTTTTAGAGTCTATGGCATTAAAGCTTGCCATCATTCCTGTGTTATTTTGGCCTAAACGGGGTGGTGATCCAACTTTTTTGTTTGAGATATTGATGGCACGTCTGATGCCTTCAATTTTATTAGTATAAAAGAATGCAAACTCATTGCATTTCTGTGTGGAATGGAGTTCGGCTGGTATTTGTGTTGGGGGGTTGGTCAGTCTGTCGACAGTTGCAAATAGGGTTTTGGCCTTATTAGTGTTGCTGTTTATGATATTGGAGAAGAATGTTTCTCTAGCACTTTTTAAGACTAAATTGTAGGCCTGGAGCCTCTCTTTATAGATGTCATGGTGAATATGAAGTTTTGTATTTCGCCAGATTCGTTCAGCCTTCCTGCACTCTCTTCTCTGGGCTGTTACAACAGCAGCTTTTCTCCAGGGTGCCTTTTGCTTACCAGAAATCGTTTTAACTGTAACCGGTGCAATGACATCTAAGATATTCACAATTTTGGAATTAAAGTTGTTTACAAGATCATCAGCATGGCATGGGTTTAGAGGTGGTAGCGAGGAGATGGCATTTTTAAAGAGTACATTAGCATGTTCATTGATGTAGCGCTTTTTGACATTCTTTGATTCTGTTTGTGTCTCCGGAATTAAAGAAATATTAAAGAAAACACAGAAGTGATCAGACAATGAAAGATCAGTCACAAGAACATCAGAAACATTGAGACCTTTTGTGATAATCAGGTCCAGGGTGTGTCCTTTACAATGAGTAGCCTCTTTCACATGTTGAGACAGTTCAAATGTATCTAAAATAGTAAAAAGTTCCTTTGCACCCTTGCCATTCGAATCGTCAATATGAAAATTAAAGTCACCAGTTATAACTAGGCAGTCAAAGTCAGTGGAGATACTAGACAATAATTCGGTAAAATCATCGAAAAAATTTGCTGAGTATTTAGGTGGCCTGTAAATAATTAACAGAAGAATTTTGGGAGAGCATTTCAACACAGCACACAGGTATTCGAATGATGTAAAATCACCAAGTGACATCTGTTTCCCCTGAAATATGTTTTTAAATATAGCAGCAACCCCTCCCCCCCTTTTCCCAGATCTACATACATCAATAAAGTTATAGTTGGGGGGTGATGTCTCGATCAGAATGCTTGCACTGTTATATTGCTCCAGCCATGTTTCAGTTAAAAACATAAAATCAAGTTTGGAAGTAGTAATAAAATCGTTGACCAAAAATGATTTGTTATTCAGAGACCTAACATTGAGCAGACCCATCCTGATGGTGTTATTGACAGGCTTCGATGTTGACTTTGATTTGGAGAGGATAGGAATGAGATTGTTCAGGTTAGCAGGGTGTCTACGTTTCCCAATGTTCACTCTCTCGGTCGTCACAACAGGAATGCAGAAGGTGCCAAGCTTTGACGTAGGCAGCCTTGGGCCCAGCTGATAATGTGGTCTACTGCTGAACCCTGTTTTGTATCAATAATATTCAGGACTGCTGTCAGGGCGGGGCGGGGGTGGCCATGAGGGGGGGGAGGAGGAGTGGGCAGCGTCAGAGCTGGAATGAACTACTGGAAGTGGACGTTGAGGGAGTAGAGGGGGTTTACGTAAGAGGGGCGGAGTAGGGCTGAGGGTTTGTGAAGCACACTTTCGTGGAGGGGGGGGAGGAGGTGGGAGGGAGGTGCCACTGAGATAACGCTGAGGGGGGGATCGCTGAGGTCGGTCAAGGGGAGTAAAAATAGGAGTAGGGCGGGGAGTGGGTGGGGGTAGCTCCCGGAACTCCAAAGGGGATAAGGGGGGAGAAAGGCTTACTTGAGGGAGGGAGAAGGATGGAGACCTGGATTTAGGCTTGGGGGGTGTGGGGGAGGGATCTTCAAGCCCATTTGAAATGAAAGGGGAGGTAGAGGGGGATGGACACGTCTCCTCTTTGCTCCGGTGTCTCTCATGGTCAGCGCTCTCCTTTTGCAATGGCGGTCCTCCTTCGACGTTCATGATAAGCTGTGTTGTGTCTGTCTTTTCCGTTGGTTCCTCTTGTCTCTTGTCCTTGGCAGTGTTAATAGATGGATGACGCAGGAAGTAAGACATGTTGGTCATGAAAAGCTTTACTCCCAGCTTATTTAGACAAAGTCCGTCTGCCTTAAAAAGATGCCTGCGGTCCCAGAAAAAGCTAAAATTGTCAATAAAATGCATCGAACGAGCAAGAAAAACGCTGGAGAGCCACTCATTCAGCGAGTAAAGTCGACTGAATCTCTCAGCTCCTCTCCTGATCGGGGGTAGAGGACCACTGATAAACACCTCAGCATTCACAGCGCTGACTGTTTCAAAGAGTTTATTGAAGTGCTCTCTCAGCTCACTTGATTGTTGTTTTTCAATGTCATTAAAACCAATGTGCAGAATGATATTTTTCACATTTGGGTGTTCAGCCACAATATCCAGGATTCTTTTTTCCAAGTCAGACACCGTGTCCTTCGGAAAGCAGAGTACTTTGGTGTTATTATTGCTTTTCATATCTTTTACAGAAAAGTCACCCACAATCAGATTTTCAGGCCCACTTGTTAGCTTTCTCGGTGGTTTTAAGTTAGCAGGTCTTACCCTTCTGCGTGGTGATGGTGGGTTATTCAGGCAATCAGAGGGGGATCCATTGTCCGACAACAGTGGAGCAAACCTGTTCTTTAGTTGAACACTTGCTTGCTGGGGAAGTTTCTTGGTACTTTTCCTCTTCTCAGCTGTCCGCTGCTGTGTCCTCCGTGGCATGGGAGTTGATGAAGCGCTATGCCTGGATAGAGATGGTAGCGCAGGCCAACCCGTCAGATCAGAGATATCGGGGCGCTGGGTCCTCCCGGTTGTCCGTTCTCCCTTGTCGCAGGGAGGTGGTCTTCTCTTTGGCTTTGCCCCAAGTATGTTCCAGGGAGGATTATCGCTGGTAGATTTATTACCCTGTTAGTGATGTTAGTGATGTTAGTTACCGTGGCAAAGTCCTCCCTCAGTTTTCTTTGTTTTACGGCGTCCTTGCTTCCTGGTTTGTTCTATTTCAGGGTCAAAAGCCACATCTGCGGAGTGGGGAGTTATAACAGAAATCCAGCATGCGCAGACGCAAAACCTGACAGTAATCCGGGAATGCTGTTTGCATGCACGAATAATCAGGGTACTGGAGGAGTAATCTAGGTCTGTTACCGGGGTATGAGAACTCTGGTTTGTGTGTTACAGTGTACAGTGTTTACATGGTGTTTGAGAAACCGAAGTAAGCCCTTAGCCCCAATATAATCGTGTTTTTAATCAGCATGTAAACGCAATCTCAAGAAGACATCAATTAAATGCCCCAAACTTTTATATGTAAGGCTTGAACTCAAAACTTTTGTTTGTGACTTTGCAGGAGACACATATAACAACTGTAACAACAATATCCAAGCTTTAGGCATGAGATAATTATCTTGCTCTACTAATGTAGCCTCCTAGATAACTGGAAATGCTGCATTAGTGAATCAAAGGCACATGAAATCAATCTTGCCTAGTGAAACAGTGAAATCATCTCATTAGATTTGTAATTCACCGTCCACAGTAACAAACACACGCCAATAAAGCATTTTCTATCATTTCTGTCTTCCATCATTGTCTAGCCTGAGAATGATCTAATAACTATTTTAGTCTTTAATAAGAGGAAAGAGCTGGTTTCATCAGACTTTAAGCAAAAATGTCAGCATGTACGATTCTTTCCAGCAAAAGCAGTCAAGCAGCTCTGCAGTGATATATACAGATTGCCTCCAAAGACAGAATCGCACTTTTAGCAGAGTCTTCAAGTTTGACCTTTACAGAAAAGGTTAAAGATGAAGGACAGATTTTCCTGCTCTGCTAGGCTCGCAGCAACTTAATGACCTGGTATGGGAATTCCTAGACTTTCCATGACAACTTCCATGAACCCCGAAAAAGAAATTTCTGTGTTCATACATTTTCGTCAAGATTTCTTGTTAATGACCACTCTGCCTGTGATATCAAACTGGTCGAACACAGGGTCCTCAGCATGTTTCCTCTCCTCTGACTAACTCAAGCTGTCTGACAATCCAAAGAGACCTTTAGAAACAAAGCAGCTTGAAACTTCCTGCCTTCTGCATAATGACTATGACCACAGACAGAAGGGCCATTTCATTAAAATGTGTGCAGTTTAGAAAAGTCTTGGCTGAAATTCAACCAGCACTCTGGTCAAGACCACGTGGATCTATGCTTTGTTTGATAAAGCGTGGGTTTGTTGGTTCTCCAAGAGGTTTACATTTACATTTGATTTATGCATTACACTGTGGTCATTGGAGAGACAATATGTATCCCTCTACCGTGACCAGTAGTTTCCATCCAAATGTAACAGATTTTGACTGAATTTCCAGAAAATTGACGATAAACAGCAATTCACGTCTATTACTGTTGTGCACATTTTAGGGCTAAGAGAAAAAGAGTTCTAACTCTACAATCTGAAATATTTTCCATGCTGCATACATGGTCATCAAACCTCAAGCAATAAAACCATGTATCAGTCTGAGGAAGGTTACAGTCTCCTCGTTGGCATACACAGATCATTTGTTTTCATTTGGCGCCATTTTTCGTTTGTCCAGTTGAGCAGAAGCTCCAGTGAATGTTTACCATGCTTCATGATGCACACACAGACAAAAAAGGGTTCTTAAATGGTTCTATAACAGACTCTGGTTCCTCACGGTGCCATAGCATGAAGTTTAGGGCAGACACAAACGATTATTTTCATTATTGATGAACCTGCAGATTTTCTCAACAAATCACTTGTTTAGTCTAGCCTATAAATCATTACATAGCAGAAAAAATGCCCCCCAAAAAAGTCAAAGTCCTGCATTCAAAATGTTACTTAAGTAAAAGTGCAAAAGTATAATTAGATATTGATCCATATAAATGTCACTTTAATATTGCAGCTGATAAAGGTTGACTTGATATTCTGCTGTGTAGCTTAATCTATAACATTATTTGCTGAACATTTGTTGATCATATTTTGTATTAAGAATCTGCATCTGTAAAGTAACTAAAGTTACTAAATAAATATAGTGGAGCAGAGGTAAAAAGTAGCATCAAAGGGAATTACTCATGAAAGGTACCTTAAATATTGTACAAATACAGTACTTGAGTAAATATACGTAGTTACATATGCTAACACTTCTTGGAAAATAAAGGGTTAATGAGCTGGGCTTGAACATCCATTTCAGGGTTTTTTCTTCCAGTATTCACGTCAGCGTGTAAAAAGAATGATCTGTCTGTCAAAAGTATCATCCATCATCAATTATTCATGGTAGAGCTGACCAGCTGACCAGATTCACCCAGGAAGTTTTACAACAGCACATATTTCTATCCAATGTAACACACAATACATCTCTGTTGTAGGGCTCTGCAGAACATGTGTATGTGTTTGATATACTGTACAGTAATGTAAAATTCAATTCAACTAAAAGCAAAATGAATTCAAGGGGGTAGGGATTCTTTGAGGATTCGGGCCGTATTCGGGCTGTGATGGTCGGTGTTTCACGTTCTATGAATATGGTACTGTGTTGAATATGAGTTTAAATCAGAGATCATAAATGCTGCCTGCCTGAACTTGACTCCCTGAGCAGGTGTGTTTTCCACTAGATACTGACATGGGAGTGCTTGCACTTGACTCCTGTGTTCTTGGCTAGAGACTCACCTGCTGTGTCAGTCTCGACCCTCTAAAAAATCCTGTTCAGTTACAAAACGAAAAACAATGACTCCCGGTCCCGTTTATCTAGTAGCGTGTGCTGTAAGCCTAGCTCCCCGGTGGTGGTGCTAATGTTGCTAATTCAGTAAACGTCAGCAAAATGGAAGTAACTGCCTCCCCCCCAACGTCACATCAATGCCCTTTTTTGGTCAGAGGAAATGAGGCGGAGTCAAAGTCTGACAAGATGGCGACTCAGGAGTATGATTGGATCAAGTTTAGAGAACCGACCTCCTTGTAGAGGCTACGTCCATACAGTCTATGGTTTTACCCAATAATCTCCAGTGCTCTATGCTCTAAGAGCTCACTCTCCAGCTGGATGAGAGGTCTGACTCACCATAAGGCTAAATTCTGACATGATCTGTATAAAAGAAGAGAGTGGTAAGGAATGGTGCTGCGTGTATAATGACCTACAGCTCACACTGACACTAAGCACACTATTGAATGGAAGAATATAAAGCCTAAATGATTCAATTTCCAACTCTAGATCTGACAGGAAATCCGTCTAACAATTTAAATTGAATTGCACCCTGGGTAAACTTCCCTCTTTGTGGTTCTTTTTTAAGTTAGTAAGCTTTGGAAGTAGAGCACTGCTCATGTAAAATTCAAACAGCCTTGAAGCGCGGTAGGTCTGTCAGTGCCTGTTTGTGTCCTTTGTGCCATGTGTTCCTACCTGGGAGACAGGATTCGTGTTCATTTTGACGTGTTGTTGAAACAGCACACTCAGTATACGGTTTTGCTGCTCCAAGTCAAACACACGGGTCCGCAGCTTCACACACTCCTCTTTCAAGTCCTAGAAACCCCCCGAAGAGGAGAGAAATTAACAAATAAATGCAACTGATGCGGATATTTCAGAGACCTACACATTTACCATATAACAGGAAACAGTCATGCAAGATATACATGGCAGTGCTCTAAAATGTAATCTGATGTGTAAAAAATAACTGACATTCATCAGCACAAACAGATGAAGTATTCAAAATACCAATATGTGGCCTGGCACATTCATTAATATAGTTACCCTGAACAAATGACTCATAGTCAAAGATGTGTGTGGTTGAGTAGTTTGAAGTGCTCCAGTACTTGATTTGTTCAATTTATTTGATTTTACACTTAAACTCTGTTAGATTTATCTGATGGCTGTAGTAAATATGTTACTTTGCATAACAAAAAACAAGCAAAACAAAAAAACACAAATGTTGGCACTGTATACTATTAGCCATCATTAATTTTATTAAATGATATCCATGTAATAATATTTGAGGCAAGGCAGTGATGTTGAAGTCAGTATTTTTAGATTTTGTTTAGATTTTTTTTTACTTTAGTTTGAGTCTGACTCAAGTTCATGAGATGCAACCATATTGCATCAAATGAATGAATGTGGTAATGATTTACGGATGATAAAATACTACAAGTTGCACTTTTCATAGCAGAAACACTTATGTGCTTTGACAACAACACGATCCCGAACGATGGGAAAGGAAGGGTCTCAGCTCGCTTACAGGCGTTTGTTTGTTTACAGTGCAATCGACAGACTGACTCGGAGACTGTGCTGTGCTTGACAGGACGCTTTTACATGTTTACAGTGGTTTACTGAAGCCTAACGTTTGTCTAGAAGACCAAGAAGAGAGCGACAATGAGTCATTGGTTGATTTGGAGCAGCGATAAAGTGAAATGCCTTTTTTGTTTTGTTTTGGATTTTGTTTGGTGAAAATTGGGAGTCAAATTCTTCCAGTAAGACTTCTTACCAGTGAGAGAGGAATTGCTCTGGAGCTCTGATGAATGGTGAACGTTGCCGAGGGACCAAGGGACAAATGCAACAACTGTATCATTTTAGCCCCTGAATCAGAACACAGCTAACAGACTATAGGTGTGAAAACACACTTAGATTTTCTTTCCCTGTGGAAGATCATGAGGTTGGTCACATGCTGCTGATCTTTCTACATGTTAGTGACATGCAGTTACTCATCATTGTGACAGTTGTCATCTCTCTGACTGATTCTAATGGCTGACAGGATTAACAATGCGTCAATACTGCAGAGACAAAGACAAACCTTCTGTGTGAGGAGGGCCTGGACCACCTGGTTAGCCACCTTAAAGAGATGTGAAAAGACAGTAAAAATATGTTAGAATTGTGCTATGAGTCTAATCATTATTTGAGTGGATTTCGGAACTGAGTTTTGAGATGCAGAGCGACTTAAATGGAAATGACCCAGTACAAACACCAACAGAGAGAATCTAGCGGCATGTAAGATGCTGTGAGGACAAATTGACAGAGTGTTGCATCACAAAGTCAGATTTGGTGAAATCACACAGCAGCCGTCTGCAGTTAGCATATCTGACTTTATTCTCAACACATAAATAAATCAAAATATAGCCGTAAAAATAGGAACAAGTCTTTTTTTAAGAAAATAAGTTTCATTTTGTCCCTGAGGCGGGAGTCAGAGAAAAGACTCACACACTGTTAGAATCTTCCAGCAATTTTAATATTGCAACGTTTCTGACTATGCCTGACAAAGATCTACCTTAGATCGAAATGTTGAATAATTGAAATTGCTGGGTGCTTTTAATACAATGTGTGGCTCTTTTGACTGATTCTTGCCTCAGTGTGATTCTATGAACCAGCCCTGTTAAACGGTTTTGTGATTGTGTACCTTACACTTACACATTTGGTTGATGTAACGGGGGTTATCCAGATTTACAGATTTACAGAAAGAAGAAGTTTGCTTGGTTTTTATTGCGAATGTAAAACAGCATATAATCTGAAACGCCTTATTTCCTGCTTATTTTTTTTTCAGAAGCAGAAGGACGCGTTATACCTTGACTCTGGAAGCAAAATGATTTCCCTCCACCTCTTTCATCCATCTATCAAAACGATGTGCCTCAGCTCATTCAGACCATGACAGGAAGCCTTCTGAATGATTCCCCCCCCCAAAAAGATTAATGTGCATAATAAGATTGAAAAGTAGCAGAAGAGAAATTCATCCCACAGCAGCAACTCTGAAATTTCTGTCCTCGACCAGAGAATGTTAAATTCTCACGGGGCAGCAATCTCCATGGTAACAAGCCCATTAGTGAAGCCTGCCTAAAAAAACTGTGGTAGTCTTGGTGGTTGGAGAGAGATGAAGGGATGAAAGGGGAAGAGATTGAGAGACAATCAAGGCGGCAGAAAAGGAGTGCAGGAGCGGCTCATATTGCTGCAGGGCTCTGTTGTCTTTCCACTTCAATTAGAAGTTCCCTGTTTCCTCTGTGGACTTCACTAGCACTTTTGATAATAGCAAGCCTGATAGTAATATATGATTGTCTGATCCCTGACCAACAGATTACTCTGGCCTGTTAAAGTAAGATTGTTCAACATTTTGGGAGATTTTCTTTTTCATTCTCCTTTCAAGAATAAAGGGAGAAAAAAATCCCACATAAAAATCACAATTTGTTTATTTTACATTACAGCAGCCTGTGGGTTCTGTGACTGCATGATGGCCGATGCGTTCCTCCTCTTTTGCTCTCCACAAGGATTGTTTAGCTGCATGCAACCAAAGCCTGCTTAAACGTGATTGGTAAATACAACTAATGGAAACCAGACTGTTACTGCTCTCCTAGATCTTGTCCTGATGCCTACAGATTCTGCTTTCATATGTAGAATCTGTTTATAGAGATAAGGCTGAACACATCCTAACTTTCTTGCAAACAGTCAGATGAGATGATTGATACCACTCTCTAAATAAGCTTATATGCTCAATAAGGGCCCATCCACACAGAGGCGCATTTTCCTTTAACCACACAAATTTAGTATGGAGCTTGAAAACAGTGTCTTTTGAAACCAGGTCCCAGAGTGGGAAGATCTGAAAATGCCCCCTATGGCGTTGTTGTCTGGGCGGTGAAACCTCATACTTTGTAAATGATGCAGTTATTACCTATGACCTCTAACCCCCGCAGCATCACATAACAACAACAGTGCTGCTGTGTGAGAGGAGAGAGACACGGACCCACATACTGAACTGGACTCTGAGCGACATGCATGGGAATGAATTAGGCCGACCACAGATTTCTCCCTTTTCCCTGATGCTCTGAATAAGGAGCTTAACTGCTCTCTAGTCTCTTTTTCATAAATCAAGCTCTAAGAAGGTGTGGAAAGTCTTTAAATGAAGTGAGAAAGTGGCGCCTGTGAGTGCTTTAGTACAGGGAAGGGGTTCCCAGCAGCACCCTCTGCTCGTTGAGGACACTAACTGAAACAGCCAAAATACACAGACAAGTTGTACCAGACACTCCTTCAAATGGGTAGCAGGTTTGAAATGTTTAATTTATTAGCCTTAACTCTGAAAACATGTCAGTAAAAGCAATATAATAGAGCTTTTTGGGAATGTAGGCTTACTGGTGCAGCAAAGTCTGGGACACAATTTAAAGCTTAATACTGTTGCAGCATACTATAGGATAGCAACGCGAATCTTCACTGTTTAAATGACCCGAGCAATAACACATTCTTCTTCTTTGCAGTGTCCATGAACAAAACAAGTTGTAAGAATTCCTGCCCAACTCCGGAAATGCACAATACTACTGCATATGTAAAAAAGTTATTTAAAGCCTACTGTAGCACCAGAGGGAGCTGTAAGAAGTCTGATACAAGTTTAAAAGTTAAAAAGGGGTGTGGAGTGAGCTACGAGTCCTCTGTCGCTCCTCATCTCAGCGTCAGGCTAGCATCATCAGGCTGCAATAGCTGCTATTAGCATTACACACAGATCTCTGACAGATTTGTCTGTGGTTGCGTTGCATTGTGGGTAATACAGCCAGGTTTTCACATGAAGGAAGAAGAGTTTGTGGAATAAAAAGGACAATATCTCTGGTTCGACTGCATCAATTTAGATACTTTAGAAAACTGCCCAGTGTTATAGGAGTGCAGAATTAGTGGAGTGAAGGGGGTCATCCCCATGTTCCCCGGTCTCATAAGCCTCTGCCTTCGCTGATTTAATTCAGCATTTGGTTACGATTAGGGGGTAGTGTTAGGGTGTACCTAAGCCTATTTTTCCGGGTAATTCAGCACTGGTTGTGGAAAACATAACAGACCGGGGAACATTGGTGAGCATCGGAGAAGATCGGACCTTTTTAAAAAAAAATGGTCCGATGTTCCCCGGTCACATACAAAGCGGGGAACATAGGACCTGGGGAAAATAAGTACGCTCCTGGGTGGAGCACTATTTAATGAATAAGCTTTAGAGGTGCTGGTATGCAGATTTTGGAGATTTTTGGAACTAGCCATCTCCCCTCGCTTCTCGTCTTTATGCTAAGCTAACCGCATCCTTGCTCCTGCTTAACCCTACCAACTTTCCTATATCTGAATAATTAGATATCAATACGACTGAGAAGCATATAGTCAATGTCTGACTCTTGTTATGATGATTTTCTTATTTTACACGCCCGTAGAATGTGGTTTCTCTCAACCCCATTGGATTACAGTAAAGGCAATGCTAGGCTGCTTTCTGTGTACACAGTACTGTATGCTGATAGCATTATGTTGACATTGTGGAAATATGATAGCAGTGATATTTTTCACAGTGACAATGTTTGCTAGTGCAAATCAGTACTGTCATAAGATATAACCAGTATGGATGGATAATTTCCAGTACAAGATAAAATAAATGTTAATTCTGTATGAAAAGTCATGGTGTAACACTGGAGCGTAACCTTGAACACAGTTTACACTCACCTCATCCAGACAGCGTTCATACTGCTTCCTCTGATTGTCGTTTTCCAGTGACAGAGCAGAGTTCTCAGCCTGTACAGACAAAACACAGAAAGATAAACTGCATTCATTAGTTTTGAATGCGCAGCCATGTCAATATCAATATTTTCAGAAAGAGTTCACATCTGAGCTGAGAGTTCAATACACATAATAAATAATACGGTAATTCCTGTGAAAAACAAATGTGCAATACCATAACCGTGAGCTTTTGACGATATTTTTTTCTCTTAGACAGCTTCAGAGAAATAGACAGATAGATCAAGAGGCTCTCTCCCTGCGGCACTGTGGGATTTACAGGTTCACTGGAGAAAGATGGTTCTCAATGAATGATGCTTTAAATTTCAGGCATCCAAACTCCATCCTGCAGACCTTCACTGTGTCTGTAAGGCTTGAGGTACCCCAGGTATAATTCAATTACTGACAGAGCTTTTGCACAGCGGAGGAACAGGAACCATTCTGGGAACTCAGGAGGTGACTTTCTACTGAAATGATTAATCCAGTAAATCTTAAAAGTTGGGCTACTTGAGATAGCTTGTTTGTAGTGCTGTGGGCGACTCCTCGGAACAACAGGTTCACAGAAAATTGAAAAAAAAAAAAGGCACGATAAAGACAGAAGTCAGCTCAACATTTTCAATCTAACCCAAGGTGATAGCTGAAGATTATCACTGCAGTATTTTAACCACAGACTCAAAATAAATAAATAATGGACTAGCTCCCGGGTCTGAAAAGGTAAGTCAATGCAAAAGTGCCATAAACCTGCATTCTCTCTAATGACCAGCAAGGGGGAAACTCCACTGACTCCAAAAATAAGTCAGATTGTATAGAAATGTACAACAAAATGACCTTACTTCTAACTTTATCAATGAGTTTTGGGCTCAATCACCAGTTTCAAGTCATCTTTAATACAACATAATGTTCATTTTGTTATTTCTAGTCCCATTTCGAGTAAAATGGAGGATAACGCAGGGTATGCTTTAGGGCATGGCTACGATGACCATAGGATCATAGGATAGAGGCTTACTAATGCATTACTCAAGCAAAACGTCATCCAGAGTAGGTTCTCATCACCATGGGTTTTCTGAGGGAAAACAATGCCCCTCATAGATGTCAATAGCAGAAGAGGAAGCTGCAACATATCTCAGTGTTTCCCTATATTAGGGGGGTGCTGCGCCCCCCCAACAGCACCCCCTGCCCCCATTGAACGAAACTGAAACTTATCAGAGATCCTTTATTATTTAGTTTGAGAAGATGATTCACTCCTACAAAAACAACTAAAACAGAATTAAACAAACTGAAATTATTTCTTTATTTTGTTGTGCTTGAAACCATAAAGTGATTTTTGATTTAACTTTGTTCTGTTTCTGCTGAAGAACATTATTTGGACCTTTTGGACAATTATTTAAAAGACATTTTCTGATGCTGAGTGTAGCTCATTGTGCAATACACTGATTTAAACTGAGTTTGCATTGTAGCTCTGATTATTGCTGTATACTTGTGATCCTTCTGTCTGGTGATTTGTAACACCTTTTAACACGGATTTGTTTATCCATGTGGGGATTGACCTTTCAGTACGAACCTAACCATTAAAGTGTCTGATTAAGCATCGACTGGCACGCGAACAAAAGAACATTCAGGTAATCTGCTACAGTGGAAACACATGGAATACCATGATTCCTTTTTTTTTGGTCACCCCCCAACACTGTAAATCTGGGGGAAACACTGTATCTGCAAATGTCTACTTTAAACAAACTTTAAACTTATAATGATACGCCGAAGGGGGACTATGTAGTTACTTGCACCAACAATAAATCCAAAAACTATGATATCTGATTACATCCCCTTGCCATATCCTAAGAAAGATCCAGATAGAAGGGCTTTACAAGGTAGACCAAACCAGTGTTGTGTTGAAGTGTGTGCCTCAATCCTATAGTTTCCTTCTTATTATAATAATGGCCCCCCTCTGTGGTTAAGTTTAGGGCATAAGGTTGGTTCTGGTTAAAGGGATAGTTCAGCTTTTTTAAAGTGGTGCTACATTCGGTTCTTATCCATAGTCACTGTATTACCTACAGTAAATGTAGGTAGGTTAAAGTTTAGATTCTCTGCCTGACCCGGCCGGAGGATAGTGGTGGGAAATATAGGCCCGGGCTGGGCCTTTGATCGAGTGCTTGCAGGTTTTTTTTTGTTTATTTAAATCATTGCTTCATTGGTCTAATCTGGGGAGAAAGCTATACCATAAACAGAAATATTATAGGCCTATATATATTTAGCAGAATAGGCCTGAGTAACACGTGTTTCGCCATATGTTGCAGCGCTCAATGTCTCCTCTACTCGCCCGCAACACAACGGGCCTGCTGCTCTGCTGTGCAGCTAAAGTGCAACATGGAGCTTGGAGATGTAATGGATCAAATAAAGACAGGTAAATTAACTTTTATTGAGTCTGGAGGAAAGTCTGAGGTATGGAGGCATTTCCTTTTCATGGTTCTTGTTTTTGCATTCAGATCCATATGTGTTCAATTCCATTCTGAATAATTCCATTCTGTAGTTAAAGCAGCTCCCAATTTTATTTGAGAACATCAGATAGCACAGCCCATTGATTAAAAAAAATTGTCTGGTTGAAATCGGGCTCATAATTACTGTTAATGTGTGGGGCCGGGCTCGGGCTGAACATGCACAGGCTCGGGCAGAGTCGGGCTGGATTTTCTGGGCCCGATCTAAGCTCTAAGGTAGATGAAGGTTAGCATGCCACCAGTTTGGAGAAGCAGACAGGAGTATAAACTGCTGTGGACTGGGGGCAGCAGTAAAACACACTTTATTCCACCTAAATCAAATTGAGAAGGTTTTCACCGCTTTACCTTGCAACCAGACAGCCCTTTCCCTTGGCACAACATTCTCTCAATGTATTCCTATGCACAAGTGCAACTGTGCTGTAAAAAAAGGGGGCACGGCCTTGATGTTTTGCGAAGTACACTGTGTAGCTACATTTAAATATTGAACTTGTTTTAAGGTGTTTTCGTCTTAGAGCTGCTAACTTCAAGTCATAATCCGTAAGATTTGAGATATCTTGTGTCTAGCAGTCTCTTTGGTGGTAAGATGTAACCGCATGTGAGCCTGTTCTTTCAGAGCCTCAGTTTTTTCACAGTCATTATGTGTCCTATGTAAACTTTATTGACACACATTCTCCTCTCAACTTCTGGACTGTCCCCTATATGTTACCCTCTTAAATCCATACACACACACACATGTTCCTATTACACTTCTGCCCTTACTACAAGCCTGACTCACAAGTCACAAGACTCACCCCGATTTCCAAGTACAAGTGAACGCAGCATAACTGTTGTGACGAGCTCCACCGACAGACCAACAGCTGTCAGTAACTTTACTAACATGGCACATTTGCATTTAGAGAGGAATTGTCTCCACAGACACACAGATAGTAGAATACTCAGTAAAGAGGCAACAAGTGCTTTCATTAGTGGGTCATTTGATCAATCACCATTGTTTTAACTCGCTCTTTGACAGATAGGAACTTAAAAGACATTAACAAGATGAAAATCTTATGGATTATAACTTTAAAGAGAAACTGCCAATTTTCAAGCAGCTCTGTCACTGCAGTACATGAATAGCACTGAGAGTGCCCCGCTAAAATGCTGTATGACTTGTGTCGAAGATCACTAAAAGTTTCCCTCTTTATTGTTTAGCTTAGCACAGTGCCACTGAAACAACAGTGACTTCCATCGCTCCTCCCAGCATCAAATATGGTCACTTGTGGCTCCAAAAAAACAAGATGGCGGGGGGCCAAATGCTTATCTCAAAGCTTCAAAATGCTTGTCTACAAAAAAACGAGTAAGGTCACAGTGGTAATGTCCATTCTGTTTTAAAGTGTCTATTGTGAGACTGATCCTAAATGAATCACCTAATGAATCACACAAGAATATGGATTGTTGTCTTTTTTCAGGAAGGAATCTTAGGGCAGTGTTTAAAAGGCCACGGCTCAGCCTGAAGACTTGCAGTCGGTGTGAGTAAAGGTCAGGGGAGCACAAGTTATGAGTTTGAACTTTAAGTGTTTGATCCTTATACAGTATGTTATGTGACTGAGCACTTGCTATTGATGTGATGGTACATCGCATTTTCAAATGAGCATGACTGATGTTAGACAGTAGACTTCAATTTTTATTCATTCATCAATACATATTAAGTTATATATATATATAAGTTATACACATATTAAATACAAAAAAAGTTTTTGCCTCTGCATGATGTATTACTTCTGCAAAAAAAAAAATATCCTGAATGTAAAAATAAATCACTTGCAAAGATATGTGTTTGGCAATGTGCTCACCACCATGCCCACTCATCCCTGCTTTTGCAGAGTTAACATGGTTGATCTGCAGCGAGCATCGCATCAATCAGTGTTTTCGGCTAAAGTGTCAAATTCCACTGAATATTCGTTTTCGGTTGAGGAGCTGAGAGGAGTCAACGACTTTGCCTCAGTCAAAAAGCACAGCAAGTTCAGTTTGTTTTTATTATTAATCTTTTCACTCTTATTTGTGGTTCTTGGAGCATTTTTTTCATTTTTCATGGTAGATTATATGTGAGGCACCCAAGTGTGCCCTAATGACTGGAAAGTAGTTTCAGACTAAATGGAAAACCTTGTCTCCGGTTCAGCGTTAAAGTTTAATTACAAATGTGGATCAAATAAAGGCAGCCACCATGAAGAGGCAACGGCATGAAAGCCACAAAACACACTCAGAATGATCCATTAGGGTCAAAGAAGACAAGTAAATTGATGAAATTTAAGATGGCACTTCATTCTAAAAGATCATAACTAATGACAGAGTGGTTATGCAGGATTTCTCATGTATTAGACCACAGTATTAACACCGGGAATTGAAAAGCACTGAAATGGTGATATGGTGGCCGGTAAAAATTTAGCAAGAATCCATAGTTACTTCAACTTGAACACACATTGTGAGATTTTATCAGGATGCAGGATGCAACATTAAAGCCTTTGCAATAAATGTGGTTTGATTACATATGCTGCATGCAGTCATTTGATTAAAATAATGAAAATGTATTTGGTGTTTGTTCAGTTCATTTTGAACAATTTCCAATCTTGAGCTGTCCTGGCAAGTTAAATCTTCTCTGGCAGGTTTTGGAATTAGGAGCATCTTCTTCTTTTTTTCCGTTACTTGAAAGCAGATTTATGGAGGCTTATTTGCTCATTTAATAATGATAATGATATTCTCGAAAATTAAGTCACACAGACTCTAAAGATAAGTGTGTTATGTATATGCTTTCAGATTTTGAGTTTTAAAGCGAATTGCAGAAATCTGTTTCATGATGACGATGAAATTAAGTTCTGTGCAGGGCTGCATGAAGTCCCCATATGGTATTTAATATTGACTACAAGCCCCTAAGCTACACTAAGCATTCCTGGACATTCATAGTTGAATAATACATAACACAAGAATGAGCAGCAAGCAGCAAAAGTGAATTTCTCACTGTGATGATGCAGGAGTTCAGTATGTAACTCAGTGATTCTCCACGTCTTAGTCCTGCAGACACTTCACAAATTGATGTTTCTATCTGATCTGCCTGGTGAGACCATGTATTTACCTCTCAGATCAGTCTGGTAACGTGGGACAGAGAAAATCTGGAGCCGTTTGCCAAGCGACCATCCAATCAGCGTTGGTTTTGAGGCGGATTTAACGCAACAGTGTGAAGCAAGGATAAACGACTGTTCAGTGCAAACAACATGCCGGCTTCCGCGGATGAGATGAGCGCAGCTATCAAGCAACTTTTATCAGAATTAGAGAGTATTTCTTCTCTGAAAGAAGAGCAAAAAACGGCACTGGAGGCTTTTCTCTGTGAAAAAAATGCAGATATCCTTTACCGACATGTTGTTTAATTTCTAAGCTTTGCCTCTACGCTCTGTTAGTATGTCATACACTTTGTTGATCTGATTGGTTGATTTGCCCGTCACCAAGGGTGATAGACAGATGGTTTATCCAATCAGCAGTCAGTATTTTCTCCCCTTCCCCAAAGATCTCCAAACCAGAGTTCCCAGGTGGATATGCAGAGACAATGAGAATCAATCCATCTGGAGGAGTCAGGTTATGTTCCTATCGGCCTGAGTACAATCCTCATCACTGACCATATGTTTTTAAAACAACATCAACAAATGTGACCATCACAAAAGCACATCTAGTAAAACAAAATATGCAGAATTAGCTAGGTGAACCCTGTTTTGAGATGGATTTTACCTTTAGGCTATATGCTTTACGGTAGATAGAAGAGGGTGATCAATAATGCCTGTGAGACCTCTTAACAGATGGAAAGTCCTATTACCTTTAGCAGGGAAGGTGTGACAGAGAGAGAGAGACTGTACGTTCACTGGAACACTGGCTGCAAATGTTAACTACCCTGTCAGCATTTTAATTATCACCTCCTGGATATGAATAACTCCTCTGTAGCCTCCTGTTTCTGTCTTGCCCCTTGGGCCGCTCTTCAGCATAATGGGAGCTCATTTTCATAGATGGATAGAGGCACAATGAAACACTGATTGGGCTTGTTTCTCATCTACATGGCTCACTGGTATTTTCACATGAAGCTACACAGACGCAGGTGCTATGAATGGCAAGTGACAGTGGTTAATGATCAGTTCATTCAAACAAGTTCATGCTTTTAATTTTATAACTGAAACGCTTCATGCTACAGCGTTCCTGAGGAATTGTTTTCTTACCTTCAGCAGCGTTTGGATTATTTTTTATATATCTTACATTTCACTAATGATTTGAAATACCCTGGCCCTCAGCAAGCAAGTTCCACCACAGTCTGGCACAACAAAAATAGCAACTTCAAGCCACAGCACAGGGGTCTGCAGTGGATCTCTGCAGTATGCCTGAAGGATGTGATGGCCAAGGCCAAAGTCAAGAAGAAAGATGTAAGAATTGGGCCGAATCATCTTAGTGGAGGGCCAGATTTGGTCCACAGGCTACAACCTGCTGACTTATGCTATAGCGAAAATGACAAAGAAGTGCTAATGAGTTTATCGATCCAAAACAGCCAGTCAAAGTGTCAGGGGTGAAGTAACGCCATGCTATGCTTTTTAACAACCCTACCTATCCCATAATCCTTCCTAAATAGGACAACTAAAAGATCCCTTTGGGATGAACTCCCGCAAGGAAATTGAGATTCCAGCAGCTAAAAAAACACGAGGGAGGTCTAAAAAGTATAGGATAACCAATAATCTCTTAGCTAAATAAATACAGAAAATATAAAAAACAATAAACAGTAAACAATAAACTCAAATATATATGAGATAGATGTCAGATAAGTTAAATGTAGAGGAAATGTATAAGATCAGACATCTGTATATGACAGAAATGAGCAGTAAAATTAAATGATTGCACTTAAGTGGTGGATAAAGTTATTGCACAAAGAAGAAGAAGATAAGTGTCCAGGTGTGTAAGAGTAGATTATTAATTCCATAGTGAGTGGCTCCCACTCCTTCCCTTCTGATGTATGTATATAAAAACTAAAAGCGATCACACAGACAATCATGTAACCAGCACAATGATGTTCAGTCTTTGAGCTGCCCAATTATCTGCCCGAGTCTTTAAAGATATCTAATGAAATACACGCAATTAAGTGACATTCTCAATATATCGATCACTGTGACATTTCAGAGATGGGGAACAGGAAGGGCAGTGGGGAAATCGGGAAGAGTTGGGGAAAGGGTAAGAAGTGGGCCGTGCAATCCACTTTACCTCCAGGGCTCTGAGTCGCTCTAGCAGGGGATTGCTGTCCTTTGAATTTTCCTCCGACCCTCCGCCGGCCTCAGGCAAAGCAGGCATCTCTGCTGCTGTGGCTGTGGGACCCTCCAGACTGCCCTGCTGCTTCCACATTTCCTCCAGGAGTTTGTCCTGAAACGCAGAGAGAGCGGATCAACGAGGCATGCCTTAAAGTCACAAAGAAATAAAAACAAAAATTCTTCATCTTAGCGGGCTGCAGTTATACCAGCAATAGATCTTAATAAACAACACATCAAATGGTCCCACTACTGTATATGTAAAACTCCCACTTCACTTCGAAGATCATCAACCCCGACTTTAATTCGTAACATTGACTCAAATGCCTCCTTTACTGTCTGTCACTGGGAATCAACACCTTACTTTGAAGTTTCTGTTGTTTGGTAAAGCAGTTTATATGATCCCACCAATCTGGTGCTATTTTCGTCATATTTCTACTGCATGACTTTGGTTGTAAATGCTCACAGACAGGGTAATGTTTGCTTCTTAATGAATTTCAAGAATAAAACATGAGCCACTGATTGAAAAGGAGGCTGTGACATAGGTAATAATGAGCCCCGGTAATCACCTCAGGCAACAAAAACAGAATACCACATTTTAACGGACCAGTCTGATGTGTATAGAGGTGTGTGTGGTTACTCTGTAGCAGCCTGGTGTCATTTGGACATGGATCATTGAAAGTAAACAAAGTGGACGGCCGTGTGTGATGGCACTGCACTCTGGTGCAGCACTACTTAGACCAGAAGCTGCAGATTTAGCAACATGTATATCCTGCTGCCTTCAAATGCTGCAGCGAATTAATGGACTGAAGGAGAGGCTATTCATACAGTATAAAGCAGCTGTGGACAAACTCAAATCAAATCAAACTTCATTTATAAAGCGCTTTCCACACACACTTAAGGCAACACAAAGTGCTTCACAGAACAAAATCCATACAAAAAGAAAACCAACAATACCAACTCTCTTCCCCCGATCCACAGACAGAGCAACAAGTTATTTTCAGAAAATGAAAAAAACTCAATTCAACAGAACTAAACAAGTACGGACTGAATAACAAGATACTGTTAGAATCATTCGTATTCATTTACTGGCATTCTGATGCTTTCAGCATTATTCACTTATTGCTGTTCATGTGCTCAAAGTATTTAGTTTGCTCTTGTTGATAAGTGGCAGCAGAGTGACGTTGCTCCAGAAACAGATGTGGTTCCAGATGTCTCAGGGCGATGTTAAGACCCTTTTCCACCAAAATAATAGCAGCTTGCTTTGCACTGCCTCATTTGAATGAACCATCCACCTGTTGCCTTTCCTCCCAGCTGTGCACTGTGCACAAAATACCACACAGTTGGACAACAGAAAATTCAGGACCTGCATGTTTTAGGTTTCTCCCTGCTGAAACACACCATTATCAAACCTGTGACCAGCTTCAGCTGCTTGATAACAAGCAGAGTATGAGACTCAGGTGTGTTGGAGCAGGGAGAAACCTAAAAGATGCAGGACAGTAGCTCTCCGGGAGCAGGATTGGAGATGCCTGAGCTATGGTAAGAGGCTTCAAGAAATGTTACCCCCTTTAATGATCTTATACCTTGAATTGTTCATGCCATTGGCCATTATTTGAGAAACTGCCAATCTAATACAGGCTTTTATTGGTGAATTTATAGCGTTTTGTCAGTGCCTTCTAAAATATGACAATTCATTCCAAAACACTATATTAGCAGTTTTGATCTTCCCCTCTATAACGAGGCTCTGAAAAAAATTTAGTAAGGTAAAACTAGACAGGCTGGTGTTAAGTCAAATGTTGGCACACTACTCACACTACTTCTGTCTTTGCTACTCAGAGAGGAAAGGCTGATTTGCACAGCTGCAAGAGGTCCTCTGTAAATTTAAGTGTCTGAACAAATGCCCATAACTGATGTTGTTCTGGTGAGAGCAATCTCTCCGGCTCACAAGCTCAGACCATGGAAGTATAGAGAGAAATGGAGTACTGCAAACAGCGTTGGAGCTGGGGCACAGGTCGCTCCTATGTAAGTTGCTGTGTTGTACATGTAGCCAAAAAGGTCCCACTTCCATTCCCTGTGTTAAAGGACCCACACTGGTGTTTCATTTAACGTTGCCTCCCAACTGTTCTGTCTCAGGCTCATTCCCATGAATGGAGGAAGGGAAATAACTGAATTAATAGCACTATAAATAAAATTGAATTGAATTGAATTGCATTAAACAATACTTTTACAACTTTTAGCATATAACGATTTGAATAAGGTGCTGTTTCATACTGGGAAAGTGATGAACCTCAGAAAAAAATATCCACTGATTTACAGACTTCACTTTTACAATGTAAGTCTCAGGGGAAAGTATTTTTCTTCCCAATGGTATCACATGACAGACCTGGAAGCTGTGATTACATGGATTATAGCCACTATTATAGTCAAATTTGCATCAAAGCAAAGCTCTGTTCCTGTGGGCTTGGCTCAGACAAGCTGGTTGGACATGTCCTGCCCAGTATGAAAGGGCAGAGAGACAAAGTTGACAGGTTGTTGGTGAAGAATGGGAGGCAGAGCCTTCAGCTACCAAGCTCCTCTCCTTTGGAACCAACTCCCAAGTGTTATTCTGGAGGGAGACACCGTTGCCATATTTAAGAGTAAACTTAAAACTTTCCTTTTTGATAAATCTTACAGCTAGGACTTACGAGCCCTTAGCAATGTTGTTATTTTTAAGCTGATTTTGTTCTGCTTAATTATGCTGCTATAGGCCTAGTCTGCCGGGGGACAATACTTTTCCAGATACTCTGAGCTTTTCTCCTCTCCGTCTGTATCATTCATGTCTCATCAATGCATGTTACTAATTCAACTTCTTCCGTGGAGTTGTTTGTGCTTTGTCGTCTCGCAGGTCTCTGCTGATCGTGATGGTGCCTGCTGCCGTGGTCCTGCATGACGCTTCCTGCTACACTATATATAACTATTACTCACTATTAATCATTATTCATTTATCATTTATAAATTTTAACATTTGTAGCCATAAATACATCACCAGCTGTTATTGCCACTACTCATCAATGATCATGTTTGCCACCATACTTATTATCATTGTCATATTCTGTCACCTTAGCTGTGCTTGGTTCTACTATTCTACTGTATTAACTGTTATAACATATAAGTCATATTCACATTACTATAGATGTTATTATAGTTACTGTAACTTTTGTGGATGCTTGCATCTCTGGAACTGTCTCTCTGTCTTTGTGTCTGTCTTTGTCTCTCTCTGTCCATCTGTCTGTCTTTTCTCTCTTTTTTTTTCTTCCTCCTGAACCGGTGCAGACAGATGTCCGTCCTCCACAGAGCTGGGTCTGTCCGACGTTCCTGTCTGTTATAGGGAAGGTTTTCGTTGCCACTGTGTGCTCAAGATTGCTGTTTCTGCTTATGGAGGAATTGTTGGGTCTATGTAAATCATAAATATTATCATAGAGTGTGGTCTTTACCTACTCCATATGTAAAGTGTCCTAAAGTAACTTTTGTCATGATTTGGCACTATAAATAAAATTGAATGAAATTGACAGTGGAAAATTTGTGAATTAGTGAATGTGATTCAGACCAAGCTTTGACTGTCCTTCAAGTTGTTCATGTGTGCCTTAAGATAATTTATTAAATACGTATGCATTGGCTTAAATTTCTAATTTTGACTCTGGCTTTAAGTGCTAACTTCAGGAAATCTATATGGTTTTAAATAATTCAGGCTTCATCTCATCTTACCGGACGTCAGTATAAAAATAGCAAAAACAAATACATGCAATTCATTACACTGTAAGAATATTTGGGGAAATGCCAACTCGACATGAATAAACTACATTGCACCAGTGGGTAGTCAACATTACCAGTATGTACAGTTTAGATGCATAAAGCTCAAGTTCTAATATTTTCTTTTGTGTGACTTATCACTGAGGCTTCATAGTTGTTTGCATGATATTAGATGTAATGTTTGCATGGTGTTTATTGGCCTGTAATATAGGGTTGCATTAATGAACACTTAGCATTAATGATAAGTGCAGGATTACAGAAACCAAATATTAAAAAGCCTTAATTAAAAAAAGAGGAAGATGGATGGCAGCATAAAAAGAATAGGGGATGGATAAGGCTGAATTACAAAAGACCCCCTAATAATTAGTATTGTGAATTACAGACCTTGTTTGGTATATGGTTCATAACTTCTTATCATCTAAAGTGTTCCCTCGGTCACATTGTGGGGACTCATAACGATATGGAGACAGGTCCCCACAAAGTAAACTATTTAATTTTAGGGTTAACACGTTTTTGCTAAGGTTACACCGTAGGGCTCTGCTCAGACAGAGTGCATTATAGCTGACAGGGGCGGGTTTTTGTAATTGTTTCAATGAGATTGAATGGTTTTGCTCGCTGCCTTTGCTTTGCTGTGCAAAGGCAGCGTGTTTACAGGAGTGACCTGAATGCCTTGAGTTGAAAAATCTTCAATTCAGAGCAAAAAAAAGTGCCTGACATAACTTAGCTTCACCGCAAAATAACGGCTGAAGATGAGTGCCTCTGTGTTTGCCTGGTAGCAAGAATAACAAAAGATGTATCTGGCAAAACTCTCTCTGATTGGGGCGTCTTCAACAAAAAAAAACAGTGTGGTGCACCTTGTGTTTTTAACCTGCAAAACACGCTCTGTCTGATCAGGGCGTGAAACATCATACTGGACTGTATTAGTGTGAACTAATCTTTCATCATACATTTTCTGTAAATAGGTCAAAGGAAAAAAAAAAAAGCTCTCAAGAAAGTTTTTTTTTTTCTAGTGTAAAAAGTCAAATCAAACAAAGGATTTTTCTTTGATAACAATCAAAACAATGCTAACTATGATAAGGGTTAAAACAATGCTAACTATGATAAGGGTTAAAACAATGCTAACTATGATAAGGGTTAAAACAATGCTAACTATGATAAGGGTTAAAACAATGCTAACTATGATAAGGGTTAAAACAATGCTAACTATGATAAGGGTTAAAACAATGCTAGCTATGATAAGGGTTAAACAATGCTAACTATGATAAGGGTTAAAACAATGCAAACTATGATAAGGGTTAAAACAATGCTAACTATGATAAGGGTTAAAACAATGCTAACTATGATAAGGGTTAAAACAATGCTAACTATGATAAGGGTTAAAACAATGCTAACTATGATAAGGGTTAAACAATGCTAACTATGATAAGGGTTAAAACAATGCTAACTATGATAAGGGTTAAAACAATGCTAACTATGATAAGGGTTAAAACAATGCTAACTATGATAAGGGTTAAAACAATGCTAACTATGATAAGGGTTAAAACAATGCTAACTCTGATAAGGGTTAAAACAATGCTAACTATGATAAGGGTTAAAACAATGCTAACAATGATAAGGGTTAAAACAATGCTAGCTATGATAAGGGTTAAAACAATGCTAACTATGATAAGGGTTAAAACAATGCTAACTATGATAAGGGTTAAAACAATGCTAACTATGATAAGGGTTAAACAATGCTAACTATGATAAGGGTTAAAACAATGCTAACAATGATAAGGGTTAAAACAGTGCTAGCTATGATAAAGGTTAAAACAATGCTAGCTATGATAAGGGTTAAAACAATGCTAACTATGATAAGGGTTAAAACAATGCTAACTATGATAAGGGTTAAAACAATGCTAACTATGATAAGGGTTAAAACAATGCTAACTATGATAAGGGTTAAACAATGCTAACTATGATAAGGGTTAAAACAATGCTAACTATGATAAGGGTTAAAACAATGCTAACTATGATAAGGGTTAAAACAATGCTAACTATGATAAGGGTTAAAACAATGCTAACTCTGATAAGGGTTAAAACAATGCTAACTATGATAAGGGTTAAAACAATGCTAACAATGATAAGGGTTAAAACAATACTAGCTATGATAAGGGTTAAAACAATGCTAGCTATGATAAGGGTAAACCCTGAGAAAGGCGCAAGCACACGTGCGTTAGTGTTTTTTAAAAATTGTACCCACTAAAATCAAGGAATTTTAACTTTCTCAAACCCACCTGAGTGCCTGCACTTATTTCTTTCTGATATGTTACCCTCTGCAAGAGCACCGGGGGTTTGAGGGGCACCGGTGGAACCTGTGATCCTGTTGTTTATGGTACGGGTAAGTATGCATTTCAGATAAATGTTCTGAAAACATACTGTCTAGCAGTCAGTTTTTAAACTCTACAGTGAATCCCTCTTTCATAATTTCTTAGATTTTGTAGACACATAATGTGTAAAAGAAAAAAAAAACATAATCCTGCCACTTACATTATTATCTTGAGAGAGCATATCATAAACTTGAAACATCAAGCATCATCTTAAAAAGACTGGGGAAGGTGAGATCAATAGTGCATCTAATGGTAAGTCGTCCTTGGGGTTTTCATAAGTGTTATATCTGCAATTCAGATGCTGAAAAGTTTAAATCAATTCTTCAGATATTTTACAGTTCTGTAATTTAAAAAATAAAATGCAGTGCAAACCGATGCTTCACTGTATAACCTTTTTTTCCCAATGTACAACCAGTTTTTCAGTTTCCAGGCAAGATTTAATTTGATTCAAACCCAAAATGGTGAGAGCAAGAACAATATAAATATCACATCAGTGTTAGAAGACCAAAATGATTCCAAAGGGCTTAAATACAGCTGGTACCTTGTATGCTTTCATGAGGTCCAGTGGGTCCACCTTGGGCCCTTCCAGTGAGTCCTGGTTCTGTAGTAGCGATTGCACCGTCTCCTCCATGCTGCGTTAAAGAAGAGAGCAAAGTGGTCAGGGTTGCACTGGAGCAGGAAGTGCTAGAGAATCATACAGCATGATGGATGAAACTTGGAATCAAATGTTGGGGTTAATATTTGAAAACCACTTAAAGGCTCAAACCAGTCACTTTTGACCATGTACTGTATAATCACACACACAGTGAGATACATTTTGTGCATTTCTAAGCTGATCAGAATTGAAAACATATCAATATTAAAATGCAGTATATATAGAAATATTTTCATGGATGGTGGGTGAACACCTTTGTTTACATTTTGATCACTGACTTGTCTTTTGTTCTTTATAAGTTACCTTTTTCACATTGCACATTATTTGATCCTGTGTTAACATAAAAAGACCAGTTAAGCGCGATGATTTACTAATAAAACAGTTCAGTAAATGATGATTTACTAATAAAACAGTTCAGTAAAATGATGATTTACTAATATAACAGTTAAAATGATGATTTACTAATACAACAGTTCAGTAAAATGATGATTTACTAATATAACAGTTAAAATGATGATTTACTAATATAACTGTTCAGTAAAATGATGATTTACTAATATAACACTTAAAATGATGATTCACTAATATAACAGTTAAAATGATGATTTACTAATATAACAGTTAAAATGATGATTTACTAATATAACAGTTAAAATGATGATTTACTAATATAACAGTTAAAATGATGATTTACTAATATAACAGTTACAATGATGATTAACTAATATAACAGTTAAAATGATGATTTACTAATATAACAGTTCAGTAAAATGATGATTTACTAATATAACAGTTAAAATGATGATTTACTAATATAACAGTTAAAATGATGATTTACTAATATAACAGTTAAAATGATGATTTACTAATATAACAGTTCAGTAAAATGATGATTTACTAATATAACAGTTAAAATGATGATTTACTAATATAACAGTTAAAATGATGATTTACTAATATAACAGTTAAAATGATGATTTACTTATATAACAGTTCAGTAAAATGATGATTTACTAATATAACAGTTAAGTAAAATTATGATTTACTAATATAACAGTTTAGTAAATGATGATTTACTAATATAACAGTTCAGTAAAATGATGATTCACTAATATAACAGTTCAGTAAAATGGTGATTTACTAATATAACAGTTAAAATGATGATTTACTAATATAACTGTTCAGTAAAATGATGATTTACTAATATAACACTTAAAATGATGATTCACTAATATAACAGTTACAATGATGATTTACTAATATAACAGTTAAAATGATGATTTACTAATATAACAGTTAAAATGATGATTTACTAATATAACAGTTAAAATGATGATTTACTAATATAACAGTTAAAATGATGATTTACTAATATAACAGTTAAAATGATGATTTACTAATATAACAGTAAAAATTATGATTTACTAATATAACAGTTAAAATGATTTACTAATATAACAGTTAAGTAAAATGATGATTTACTAATACAACAGTTCAGTAAAATGATGATTTACTAATATAACAGTTAAAATGATGATTTATTAATATAACAGTTAAAATGATGATTTACTAATATAACAGTTAAAATGATGATTTACTAATATAACAGTTAAAATGATGATTTACTAATATAACAGTTAAAATGATGATTTACTAATATAACAGTTCAGTAAAATGATGATTTACTAATATAACAGTTAAAATGATGATTTACTAATATAACAGTTAAAATGATGATTTACTAATATAACAGTTAAAATAATGATTTACTAATATAACAGTTCAGTAAAATGATGATTCACTAATATAACTGTTAAAATGATGATTTACTAATATAACAGTTAAAATGATGATTTACTAATATAACAGTTAAAATGATGATTTACTAATATAACAGTTCAGTAAAATGATGATTCACTAATATAACTGTTAAAATGATGATTTACTAATATAACAGTTAAAATGATGATTTACTAATATAACAGTTAAAATGATGATTTACTAATATAACAGTTAAAATGATGATTTACTAATATAACAGTTAAAATTATGATTTACTAATATAACAGTTCAGTAAAATGATGATTTACTAATATAACAGTTCAGTAAAATGATGATTTACTAATATAACAGTTAAAATGATGATTTACTAATATAACAGTTAAAATGATAATTTACTAATATAACAGTTCAGTAAATGATGATTTACTAATATAACAGTTCAGTAAATGATGATTTACTAATATAACAGTTAAAATGATGATTTACTAATATAACAGTTCAGTAAATGATGATTAACTAATATAACAGTTCAGTAAAATTATGATTTACTAATATAACAGTTAAAATGATGATTTACTAATATAACAGTTAAAATGATGATTTACTAATATAACAGTTAAAATGATGATTTACTAATATAACAGTTAAAATGATGATTTACTAATATAATAGTTAAAATGATGATTTACTAATATAACAGTTCAGTAAATTGATGATTTACTAATATAACAGTTCAGTAAATGATGATTTACTAATATAACAGTTAAAATGATGATTCACTAATATAACAGTTAAAATGATGATTTACTAATAGAACAGTTAAAATGATGATTTACTAATATAACAGTTAAAATGATGATTTACTAATATAACAGTTCAGTAAAATGATGATTTACTAATATAACAGTTAAAATGATGATTTACTAATATAACAGTTCAGTAAATGATGATTTACTAATATAACAGTTAAAATGATGATTTACTAATATAACAGTTAAAATGATGATTTACTAATATAACAGTTCAGTAAAATGATGATTTACAAATATAACAGTTCAGTAAAATGATGATTTACTAATATAACAGTTAAAATGATGATTTACTAATATAACAGTTCAGTAAATGATGATTTACTAATATAACAGTTAAAATGATGATTTACTAATATAACAGTTAAAATGATGATTTACTAATATAACAGTTCAGTAAAATGATGATTTACTAATATTACAGTTAAAATGCTGATTTACTAATATAACAGTTAAAATGATGATTTACTAATATAACAGTTCAGTAAAATGATGATTTACTAATATAACAGTTAAAATGATGATTTACTAATATAACAGTTAAAATGATGATTTACTAATATAACAGTTAAAATGATGATTTACTAATATAACAGTTAAAATGATGATTTACTAATATAACAGTTAAAATTATGATTTACTAATATAACAGTTAAAATGATGATTTACTAATATAACAGTTCAGTAAATGATGATTTACTAATATAACAGTTAAAATGATGATTTACTAATATAACAGTTAAAATGATGATTTACTAATATAACAGTTAAAATGATGATTTACTAATATAACAGTTAAAATGATGATTTACTAATATTACAGTTAAAATGATGATTTACTAATATAACAGTAAAGTAAGCAGTGATTCATGCTGTTGGCTGTCTAGGACAAATAAACAAGAAAGGAAGGCACAGTGAATGATTCCATGTACAGTACTTTTTGAATGATATGGTGAGCCTCTACGAAGTTGTGATTTATGGTGGCATGGTATGAGTTGCATACAGGCAAAAAAAAAACACTGATCTGCAGCCCTATTCCAGATATTATCTGAAACTTATACAGGCAATATATGTTTCAGATACTGTTTCAAACTTTGTTTCCTTATTTTAATTGCTCAAAGCTTGTCCTTAAAATGCTTCAAAACGCCCATAATACTGCAGCTGACGTTTGTTTAAATGGCTTCCACTGTTTGTATAGTCTTGAGTTTGTAATTGTTTTCCCTCTGAGCTGTGTATGCTTGATAGACACTGACCATGTTCATCTTAATGCTGTACGCAGTGACATTTTGCCCTGTCACTTCCAGAGCAGCTTTTCCCTGTTTGATGCGTGTGGCACAGCCATTAGCACTAGCTGCTGACTGTGAGCACACCATTGGCATTCCTGCCCCAAGAAACTGCAGCTGACCTGAAACAAACCCAGGCAAATGAAATACATGGGGAGAGCTGGTGGTGGATTGGGGCATTTTGGTCTCAAGTTTAAAGTGGGCAAAAAGGACAACTGAGTCACTCGCTGTGAATGCTTGCAGTCTAAAACAGACTCAAAACTTTGCCGGTTGGTTCACTCTCACTGCTCTCACAGCATTATTTTCAACCACATTACTCATTTTTTTGCCCAGTACTCATAATCATGTAGATTCTTTAAATGCTTCAGCTTGTATGCATCTTCTTGGTGGTAAAAGGTCAGTTGAGCCAAATTGTATGGCCCTTCCTCGACTGTGATGAGACTGATCAACAGATACAATGACAGGCGCCTACAAGGCAAGCTGCATACCCGGTCAGAGGCTGAAACTGGTAAGGCTTGGGACTTCCATGATCTTCCGGCTAATCACCGCCGCTGTAGATACCAGGTGTCCGATCGGCTTGTGGTCGGCCTCTGTTTACACATTACGTGACACAATATGATTGACCTTGCGTCCAAATGTTCCTTCACAGTGTCAGCATTGTGCTTTCCTACACAGTGACAAAAGTGTATAGGGCATTTCAATTTAATTAATTTAGCTGTAAAAGGAAACAAATTAGCAGATGGCTAGCCGCCAAGATCCACGGAGCAGCAGAGCTTGGCGGCGAGCTCCTTTGGTCGGGGAAGTTCATGGCTTATCTGCTCACTGCTGCAACACAGAGCTGGTCTAAAATGGTCAAAATATCCTGCACCTGCCTACAGAACATCAGAAAACCGATCAACAGACAAAGAGAAAATTTAATAAATAAATATGACACAAACTCAGCGATGTAACAACACTACACAAATCTCTTTCTGCATCTTTTGGTTATGCTTCAAGTACAACTGGTGACATGGATCATTTCCTTACAACACTAGAGGCGGTCCTCCTGAAAGTTTTGGCTCATCACGTTCTTCATTAAATTGTACAAATCCACTAAAAATTCATGTTATTCCCAGCCATATTTCATTCATTGCCTCCACCTTGCCCCACTCACTCATAACTCACCCCATGCTGCTTTCCTACTGACTCTCACCAGTGCTGGTCATTTAAAATGAGGCAAACCACACGGGTCCTCAGCTTCCTCAGCTCAGAGTTGCTCTGTGTTTGTGATTGCGCGCTGAAGGGAAAGTGGGTCTCTTGGTCTCCCTGTGGACCATGTGGGAAATAATGTGCAGCTGAGTGCTCTCAGAAAGAGGAAAAACAAGCTCCTATCCTGTCTGGCTCTAACCTAACAAGGCCTCATACTCCTCTCATGACTGCAGTCTGGCAGGAGAGATGTCTGCGTTCGGATTTTCCCTTTGTGCTCAATGTCGCTTCAGAAGTGCTGCTGAATGAATGCCAATTTTTTGTTTTGCCTTACTTAGGATTTGGCAAAATGGTGCATTGTCGGGCTGGCCACATTGTAAAACCTCACAAGAGACAGATTCTGAATTGTTTCACACCCTGAGTTGGACTCCATATGACTTTATAAAATTGGTGGACAATCACAGATGTAAACAGAAACGGAAGCCCTGCCCTTTTCGAGCATTGTTGGCCAAAACCAAGTTTATCTCCTACGTATGAGATAAGCTTTTAGGGTTAGTTAGGCTGTTTTAAGGGGGGGGGGGGGGGGGGGGGGGGGAGCCGCGCCCGAGACATGATACAAAGGAAAGTGAAAGTCGACTTGGGTTAAACAGTTTAGATATATTGTCTGATTGAATCATATTGTGAAGAGACTGCGTGTTCCACATGAATACTTAATAATCATGCATGCTTTTCTTATTCACCTTTGACTGGTACTGTATGTCCACACGCGTAAAATTCTGCATGGAGCTGGGAACTGGCTATGAGGGCTCACTTCACTATCCGCATTCAGCGTTATTAATCGCTATATTGTAACGTTAGTTGTCAAGTTAGATGTGTGTGTGTGGGGAGGGGGGGGGGTGCAGACATCGCCAAAGATTTGTGATCAGTGAACTGCTAATTTTTCACACAGTCAACATCAGCTGTCAAGACGTCAGAATGTCTTTCATGTGTGACAGGATGACAGGAGCTGACTGTATGGACAAAATAAGCAAACAGTGTGCATCACCAGACATACACCAGACATACACACACACACACACACACACACACACACACACACACACACACACAAACACACACACACTAATCTAATAACGATTAACGTAGGTAGTGAAGTGAGCCCTCACAGCCAGTTTCCAGCTCTGTAAGTAATTTTACACGTGCGGACATCCAGTACCAGTCAGAGGTGAATAAGAAAAGCCTGTTTCTGTAAATCTTGTGTTTATCCTCTTTAATCACCTGAAACAGCAGTCTGCTGCAGTTCAAACACACAGACCTCCTGTGTAACAGCCATGTCCAGCATTTATTTGTACATCAGCTTTGTGTGTGTACTTAACTTGCTATTTGTTGTTACATTTTATTTTTTATATAAATTGCATTTCTTGCATCCAGGTGCATCATATACACATGATGTATGTTTATGCTGCCTGTAGTCATCATTATCACATCATCCATTGACATGAATATTAAGCAGCCATGTGAAACTTCACAATATGATTGCATCAGACCTTATATTGGCACTGTTTAACCCAAGTCAGCACCTATGCACAGTAGTTCACTAATAAGGCAAAACATTTTGTTCACGGGTGTTTTTCGGTCATCAAATAAGCCATCAAGACAATTTTTTTCGTGTAACAACTATTAAGGGAGAAATCCCGGAGAGTTGCTACAACACCAGCAGTGGCCGCGCAGTACGCTTTCCGGCCACGGACCACTTGGGAGAGGTGGGCTTTTGTAAAGCACGTTTGCACATGTATGAGCACGAGCATGCGCACGTGTACGAGCACAAGGCCTACAGCGGCTCTGACGTCATTTTATGTGCGCCGTTTTGGACATAGAATAAAGAAAGACGGACCATGCGCGGATATTTAAAACAATGGCAGCGAAAGGTTCACGTTGCTGTGATGCGGAGGTGGAGTGTTTACTGCAGATTTGGTCAGATGGAAATATTCAAAAACAGTCGGACAAGAAGCACAAAAACTCTGAGGTCTATGGAAAGATTTGTAAACAAAGCGACGCATCGCGATGACGTCCATCAATGCGTGTGACGTGTTACGGTGTGATGACGTATAGGCAACAAGAAGCATTCGCGCAAGGCCCAGGTAGTGTAAGTACAAACGGGCCTGGAGGGGGGGGGCAAGTACCCTAAAGCACAGGGCACAGTACGGACGGACAGTGTGAGTGCGCCTAATACTGCTCAAAATTACACCAAACCTCTGCAGTAGCATGAGAAGAGTCCCTAAACAGAAAACAAAGCACCAACAGTGTAGTTAGTGAAGTCAGAGTTTATTAAAAAGATGTTTTAAAGACTTACCTACTGGCCCCTGTACCAGCTCCTCTCATAGTAAAGTCCATTTAATTCGATTACCAAATCCAAAAGAAAGGAGCCCATTGGTGCTTTTTTTTCTGTGTAGGGACTCTTGTCATGATGCTGCAGAGGTTTGGTGTTATTTAGAGCAGTATTAGTGGTTAAAAAAAGACGTTTTAATGCCTTCACCCTGCTGCCCCAAGCTAATCACTGTTAGCCACATCCGACTGTTGCGACACTACCAGATTTCTCCGTTAATCGTTGTTACACGAAAAGAATTGTCTCGATGGCTTATTTGATGACCGAATTTGTTGAAAAAGGCCCTAGGATAAATTAACACCAGAATTACGCTCTACGAACAATTTTGACGCAATTGGGTATATTTCTGCTATTTTTTACTTCTACTTAACAAGACAGGAAGGAAATATTGTTTTTTTTATTTGATAACTTTAGTTACTTTCCGGATTCAGATTAATAAAACAAAGTATGATCAGAAACTATAATGTGTTGTTTTCCTATACACTCAAGATCAAAATTGGAGAACAAATTATAAATACGACCATAATGTTTCCCATCAGACCCAAAATAATTGAACGTCCTCTCGTCACTGAAGTCACTCTGGACTAGTTCTCCTCTGTCCACACAACATGCTCCTCAGCAAAGACAAGTCTAGCCTTTGGGGGACTCAGGTCAGCTGTGGGGGAGGACCCACAGGACTCCATCTAAGGGAGCTGTGTAGACACAGTATTCACTACCAGAGGGTAGCCTTTAGTGAATATGTTTTCCATGTGACATAAGAATTGGAACTTTTTAAGCTACACATAAATGCACATCACATTGGAGACAATTGGAGAAGTAAGAGCTCATGTGGTTCAGGTTCCTCGGAGGGCTGATACTGCATCCATCACAACCGACGTGTGGACATCTAGAGCCACGCAAAGTTATATCACTAGAGATTTGATGTCTTGATGCTTTTTTAATTAGATACAAAAACAGTGTTGAACAGTGTTTTAACATTGTTTCTAAAGAAAAGAGATTTTTTTCATGTATTTTGTTGTTAAAGATGACCATTTAAGTTTTTACTTTCTTTTTTCAGAGGGAAACAAACTCAAACAGAGTTTCTGTAAAGAAAGAACCTCTGAGATTTTTTTTCCTACGAATAAAAGATCATTTTATTTGGTCACAATTTGTCTGTAGCTCATTTTGATTAAAAAAAAAAAAGATCTGTTAGAAAATCGTATCGTGAGCAAAAAATCGCGAACCGTATTGCACTGTGAGTTGAGTGTATCGTTACTTCCTTAGTGATAAAGTTAATTTAAAATGCCACCAGATTTGATCAGAACACCAACAGTCAGGGTTTAAAGAAAACACCAATAACTTGGAGGGATCTGGAAGTGTTCTCTAATTTTGCACTGCTTTTTCACAAAATAAAGGTTTTGGTTTAAAAAAAACATAGTAGTACAGCAAAGGTATAGCATTGACTGATATATCAAATTCTCAATGTCAAAAAATAACATTTCAGAATAAAGAAAGAATGAATAACTTCTCTACTTTTGTTTCCTGTGGCTTTTGACAATTTGATTATGTCGAAAACCAAACCATGAAGATTTGGGACAGCAGTCCGATGAGTTAGCATTCTTTGTTAATGCAACCACTGCTTTAAGTTTGAACGGATGTTAGAATGGTGTGAGCAGCTACGAAGATGGAATGCAGTAAGGGACCCACACCCAACAACATCAAGTGGTCCCTCACCTACAGCTTACGAGTCAGGCAAAGCTTTCCTTTGGGGGAAAGCTGGGAATGGCTAGGAAAGCTTTGCAGAATCAAGATTCCAGGCCAACACCCGCCACCCGCCGGGGAACTCTGGGGGGGGTCGGGTGACTCAGGTCAGCTGTGGGGGAGGACCCACATGACTCCATCTAAGGGAGCTGTGTAGACACAGCTCAGTTGATTTGATGTTTTTTACTTCTATTTAAGCCCTCTGGTTTGGGGACTTATGACCTCATCTGTGATGTCAAAGAACCTACAGTGTGGGGGGAGGAGCTTTGATACCACATTGGAACCATGATATCATCAGTGCGGTCACAGAAGCTTGGTAGTGGGGGAGGAGCTTTGATACCAAAGCTGAACTATGACATCATCAGTGCGGATACAGAAGCTTGGGTGTGGGGGAGGAGCTTTGATACCACATCCTAACTATGACATCATCAGTCATCAGAATCACAAGACTGACAAGCTGCCTCCACTCTACAGAGGTTTTCACTTGAAAGACTATAAAATCCTTTCCTAACAGTTTGAGTGGGCACAAAGCTCTGAAACTTCACAAGCAATGAACTGAGCGCAGCAACAACCTTGCACACAGATTTTCAGCATCACCAACTGCAGCAAAGGTCCAACAAGGACGATCAAACAGCAAATCCTTCTGATGAGAACCTGTATCTCTAGAGATCGAATCCGTCCCGAAAGACCCCTGTCTCCGGAGAGACCCCTGCACGATACGGCCTCCGAGGTCGACGGCAATTCCCACAGATGGGGACACGGTTGTCAAAGGAGGGGCTAGGATGCTGCGTTTAGCTTTAAGTAGCAATCTAACCCGAAAGTCTAGGTGTTAGCACTAAGTCTTAGCTAAAACCTCCTCCCAACCAGGTTTGGGTGACAGCGTGAGTCACCATGGTGATACAGCGACACTAAAAGAGAGTGACTTTCGTGTCAGGCTTTGAGCGCAACATACCTCACTAACCCACCAATCGAGGTTCATAGTACACCCCACTGATGTAATATACACAAAGAGGTAGTTGAATCTTAGTAAAGATGTTTAAATTGAACTACTTAAGTAGTGGATCATATGTACTCTGTAAGAGTTGTTTCTAGTGGCCTCATTGGCAGTAAGATGTAACTGCAGGGAAATCTGTTCTTTCAGAGCCTCCATCTTCTTACACTGTCACTGTGTGTGTTGTTTTTTGGCTTATTTGTTAACTTTATTAAAACACATTCACCTCTCTACTTCCGTTCCGTCCCCAATATGTTATCCTCTTAAATCCATTACCACACACATGTTCCTATTACACTTCTGTTCTTGCTACAGGCCTGACTCAGAAGTTGGAATATCTGATTGGCGATTACAAGTGAACGCAACATGAAAGTTAGTGACGATCTGGGCCTGGCAGACCAACCGCTGCCAGCAGAGTCACTAACATTACATATAGCCCGCAAATGTTTCCACAGACACAGATATTGGACAACATGTGCTTTCATTAGTGGGTCATATGATCAGTCACCATTGTTTTTACTCACTCTTTGACGGATAGTAAAGACAACTAAAGAGATGAAAATCTTCCAGAGTACATCTTTAAATGCGGGTTATTATATTCAACGTTTCTGCATTAACATATATAAAAATGAATGGAGAGTAGAATTGATCAGATCAGATCCTGACTGAATTTGAGTTTGTGCGGCAGCTAACTGACTCCAGTCAGCGACCACCACAAATACAAACACAAATACGAATCCAGTTCTGTAGGAAACACTGCATTAGAATTAATTGACATAACACTGATAAACATCAGTAAACATAACATGAATAAAACCTGAACTCGGTGAACATTATCTCTGTCTGAGGCACGTCAGATTGTCATCGGCAGTAGTCGTTGTTTAACAATGAAGACCTCAATGGTTGCTTTAGACGACATATAAGAAGACTAAAGATTTGACTTTAACCATTATTTGAAAGTTATATTTTATATTTTGTGTGCAGTTCAGCTGGCTGACACATCACCCTCTGCCATCTAGGAGAGAAAAACAAACCTAATTTCTAATTTCCCTAAATGTCAAGCAGGGGTTCAGATATATTATGCATGGCAGGGGTGAATTAACTTACAGTCACAAATCATCAGGCCTAATCTCACAGCTCGCTGAGCATATGCTGATGACATCGAACTTGGATCATGAGGGGCCATCAGCAGCCTAACAGTTGGCTGGACATAATGCTCGTTATTATTTCCCTTTATGGCATGCTGGGTGGAGAGATCAATAAATGGGGACACACTGGTAGTCTCTCACTGCAGTAAGGTGACACTTCTTATCACATTTTAGTGTCAAGCACTCCAATAAAACTGAGCAGATTTTTCTTTCAAAGACAATCTCTACACTAAGTGGGCTCTCAAGTTAATGAAAATGTTGGATGTCACCGCAGAAGCCCAGCAGTTTATCACATTGGTGGTTGGCCATTGATTGATGTGTGCTATATGAATTATGTTTGTGCCTTGGTCGAAGAGCTCAGAGACACAATTGTGGCAAGGCACAAGAGCCTTGGTGAGAGAGGTGAAGAAGAACCCAAAGATCGATGTGGATGAGCTCCAGCAATGCAGTGGGGAGAAAGTTCTAGAAAGTCAATCATCACTGCGGTCCAACGGAAGCCTCTCCTCAGAGTTTGTCAACAAACACATGAAAGACTCCCAGACTGAGAAATACAGTATGATCGTCTGGTCTGATGAGACCAAGGTTGAACTTTCTGGCCTTAAGACCAGGCACCTGTCATCACAATCCCAACAGTGAAGCATGCTGTGGGGAGTTTTTCAGCTGCAGGGACAGGCCAACGGTTGTAACTGAAGGTAAGATGAATGCAGTCAAGTACAGAGATATCCTGGAAGAAAACCTTTTCTGAGTGCTCAGGTCCTCAGACTTGGCCAAAGGTTCACCCTCCAAACGAAACAATGACCTTAAGAACACAGCTAAAATGGCAAAGCAGTGGCTTAGGAACAACTCTGTGCTTGCAAACTTGTTGCTTCATTCCCAAGAAGACTCATGGCTGTATGAGCTCAAAAGGGTGCCCCTACTCAATACTGAGCCAAGGGTCTGAATACTTATGACCATGTGATATTTCAGTTTTTGTTTTTAACAAACTTGCAAAAAATTCTTCAATTCAACTTAAAGCAATTCTTCCCTTTCTGGCATTTTTACACTTTTCTTTTGTAATCTTAAAATGCTCCTTATAAGCGTATGGCACACCAAAATGTAAAAAAAAAAAATTCCACCAGGTGTTGAAACTCAAATATATCCAATTCTCATAAATTTCTGATAAAAGTCTGACCGATCATTTTATTTGGTCTGCATAAAGTGATTTGCCAAGCTGTCATTCGTCACTCCTTTTCAGTTGCACTGCTCATGCTGTGTTCCAATGCCATTGGAAGTCCAAAACTTCATGCTTCCCATGGCACTTGAATGGAGCATTTCTCTCTCACCACACATGTCAGGGGAGAAGGGAGTGTCTGAGGTCAGGCAGGGGGAAGAGGATGATCCAATACAGAAATGCAAAGAACTGCAGCTCTGAGTGTCCACTAGGAGCAGTTTCTCATTGACCCCATGTTAAACAGGTCGAGTTACACAGCATAATTATACCTATTTAGGGCTTGTTGACAAAAAATTCTGTATTTCTGTAATTCTGTCTATTCTGTATGTTTAGGTCATATCGCGAGGACAACACTGAGGGGGGAATTTTTTTTTTTTTTAGTCACTTACACCATGACTTGCAGTACAGCCTGCTATTTATGACACATACACTAGAGGCTAATCTGGAGCAGCGGGAGGATTCGTTGTTTAACAGTCTATGGGTTGGGACTGTGTTGATCAGTTTCAATCATAATCATAAATGCTGGCTGCACTTCACTCCTGGAGCCGGTATGATCTCCGTTAGAGACACGGGAGTGCCTTCACTTGACTCGACGAGCCGGCGTTTTTTCCCCAAAACCGGGAATTGCACTAATATATTTTCTCTACATTTGTGAAACTCAACTCATGTTTATAGCATGAGAAGTTGTGACCCACTAACTGTGCTAGCTACCCAGCAGACGGACAAAGATAGCTGGAAAAAAACAGAGCTAAAAGAGTGAATGATGCTAATGTTAAGCTGTGTCTGCTGGGAACAAGCAACTGGCTAACGTGTTAGCTATCCGACTGTTAAGACATGATGTGACACCCTTTAAAAAATATGATTTCTGGTTTCAAGCCGGTCCGAGCCTCATTTCATAACTGTTCACATGTTTGGCCGGCGTTTGGACCCGGAAATTGTATTTTGAAAGGGTGTTCTGTCAGACTTAACAGACAGCTCTGGTTGATAATGTTAGTGTTGTGTTTTCAGCTTGTTCCATTGCCCCCAAATGACCAAAAAAATGAATTTGACACATACGGTTTGCATGAATCACAGTGTTGCATATCCGCTATGTTCTGTTACTTTCTCCAAAGCTATGACAGGAAGACTTTATGCATGTCCCATCATTTGCAGTTACTAAGAATGGCAACTATTTGTAAAAGTGTAAATAAAATTATTTTAATACAAACCCTCGTGCTAACATTTCATCTTTTGGAGGGCATACACTCATTCAGCATTTTAGGTAGAATGTAAAGCAGATACACCGATAATTAATTAAAAGTAGCCTATGCCAGCTATATTAGTATCTGGGCAAATGTTGAAATGCCTACCAGAGTATAGAAATGTGAAACAGCATCACCAGAGAGCTCTGACAAGTTTGTTTTTCTGTAAAACATCTGTCCCAGAACAGTTTTTTTTCACAATTCTTTGAAATTTATACTTAACAATAATATTTTAAATGTTATGTTTCTACTAGAAAATAAATGTGGGCCATGTATCATCTAATTTATTAATACACTAAATTTGCCTCACTCACCCACAATGTTGTTGAACTTGTAATGGACATTTAAAAAGAAAAGAAATGTATATATTTTTTGTTTATTCCATGCCTCTTTCCTCGTCAAACTGACCATAATGCAAACACCGAACTCTCAAGCACAGAAAGTTCCGTCTGAGTTTTGGGTGTATGTCAGTATCAGGTTAAGGAAGCAAAGATTCTTTCTCATTTCAGTCCCTACCATAGACAACACAAAAGCAGTGGACACGTCGCCCATTTGTTTTCAGACTACTCTTTCGAAGCATGGATATGCATATTGCGCTAAGCTAAATGCTGCAGTAGCTAGGTAGCTTGGTTAGCAAGGTGCATCCTTTATTCGGGGTTAAATGTTACAATTAACTTTCATGAGCTGAGAACACACTGTGGCTCTAAGAAGTAAACACGGGCAAAACCCCAAATCAGGTTCATAGCCATTTGATGTAAATACCATGGATAGTAACGGCTAAGCCTATTGTGAGTGACACGTTGCTGTCATAGTCTGCCTTAGTAGCAACTTGGTAAAATACAAAGCAAAAAACACTGATTACCAGAAGGTATCCAAGAATTGTTTACAATAAGAGAATACCAACATGATTCAAGAAACAATTGTATGTTCAATAAATGTTTAGTGAGGACCAGTGCAAAATATCATTGTATATCAATTAAGGGAGTAAATCTATGGAACAGCTGCACTGAGGAATTAAAGACATGTAGTACACTAAGTATTCAAAACTGTTTAAAAATAATATACTGAAACAATATGAAAATGGTTGAGCAGAAAGTAAGTAATGAAAAAAATAAATTGAATGAAGGATAAGCTTTGTTTGTTTTTATTGTGTGTGTGTGTGTGTGTGTGTGTGTGTGTGTGTGTGTGTGTGTGTGTGTGTGTGTGTGTGTGTGTGTGTGTGTGTGTGTGTGTGTGTGTGTGTGTGTGTGTGTGTGTGTGTGTGTGTGTGTGTCATTGTGCTGTATTGAAAATTGAAGAACATTAGTATCTATAGATATATTTGTAACATGTTTACTGATGTAATAAATCAAGTGAGAAGAAGGGTCATTTTCTTGACTTCTATAAAGTTGGACTTCTTTTCTGGAGCCAGTGGAGTCGACCCCTGCTGGACATTAGAAAGAATGCAGGTTTAAGGCACTTCTGCATTGGCTACACTTTTCAGGCCTGGAGGTGGCTACTTGGTCCCAGCCAAATGTACCTGAGCAGCTCTAGTTGAATATAGCCTACTGTATTTCAGTGGGTGGTGCTACCTGGAGAAGTGCTGCTGCAGTGTCACCATCTGCCGCCCACCCTGCTGAGACTTCGCCCTCTCCCTTCTCTCCACGCACAGATGTTGTTTGTTTTCCAGCTGGGGATTTATTATTATGGAACAGTCTTGGTGGCGTAGCTGCAGGGGAGAGGAGTAAACACAGTTATGTTGTTGTTAATCTTGCATATCATAATCCCACTGAAGATTTCAAAGATACAGTACATCTGTTCACTTCCCTCTTATATGAAAGAACAGCCTAGTGCACAGACTCTCCTCTCTCCACCTCACACTGTAGTTTTGGATTAGCTTCGACATGGGTGTTTTCCCCACAGGTGACAGGTTGTTAGTTAGACAAACTCCCTACTCGTGACATTTAAACAAGGCTCTGGGGTAATTTGTCTTTTTGGAACCAAATACCTGTAAATTTAAATAAAAAAATACAAAAATCAAGGATGCCCTCATACTGCTAAAGGTAGCATAAGATCAGGTGTTAATATTATGATTGTCATATTACCTTATGGCTTCTCCTTTGGGTGTTTACCTCTCTAAACATCGCTCAACTGGGGGGAAAAAAACTGTGCGGCAAAAGAAAATTGTTGTTTCTGTGGTCAGTTCTCGTTCTCTTGCTGACAGTAAATGTGGCCCAAGAACAGAATATTTGTGTCGATAAGTGTCAATGACCCTGATAAACCTGCATTAATATATTAAAGAGATTCCGATGTATTTCTATGAATTACTCTGTGCTTGTTTAGATCCTTGCTTTGCATTGACATAATGGGAATTTGCATTAAGTGTCACTCTATGGAGGGATACGAAGAGGCCAGCAGAAGTGCCGATCAAAATGATAATGGCTCCCGGTCTATTTCACAAATAATCAGCCTCTGCTCTGGCACTAGCCTCCAGCCATAGGTTTGGGACTCAGTGAATCGGCCCTATGGGCAGAAATATGTGTCACTAGAAACTGAATTTGAATCGTTTATACTTGAATTTGAATTGCTCAACTAGAATAATTGCATTGGAAATCTGAATCTGAAGCGCATCAACAGCGACTGAATGTATTAGTTTGGAGATGAATTCTAAAAAACTTGAAACATTTGCTCTGATCCCACCTGAAAGTTCCAATCTCTATATAGGCCACTTTCACATCCAGTTCTTAAGCTGAATGCTCATGAAAAATAATGTACACATGGGAACCTACAGTAAATACTCAAAGTCCTCACGTCCAATGGAAGATATGGTAAATACCAAAAACCGACATAAAGAATTGTGCAAAATGACCCCCTCATGTGGTAATTTCCACTGGGGAGCTCGTAGAATGTTTTGATCCACGAGTTCCCGAGACAAGATAACCTTTGACCTTATGAACATGGCGGAGCACAATGCAAAAGTCAGTCGTGAATGGTAAGCACTGCACGCTATTAAACGTTTACTGCTGCTGCTGCTGTCAGCGGATAGTTTTTGTAGCCTATACAATGTTCAACTTCAATACCATTGGTTAACACTTAGTATAATTTTTAAAAATACCGTTGTTGTTTGGTTTCCCTAGCTAGCAGGGAAACATTACACTACGACAACGAAAGCACTTAAACACAACGCACTGGTAATTTCCAGTTCACAAATGGGAAGGGACCATCTTTTCCATAGCATGTGAAGGCAGCATTAGCCACATACATGTAGACCTGCATATTTGCATATACACCAGGATATAAACATATGTTGGATACTGCTGCGTACATACAGAAGTAATACTCAACTAAGGACCAAAACAAAAACATAAAGGTGCCAGAGTGCATACAACATCAAAATAGAGCTAATATAGGTTGATAACAACACAAGCTCCTGTCATTTTGCTAAGGTGCTCCGTGGCAACCGAAAGCAAGGTGAGTATCTCTGACATACAGTAAACTTCTATAGATATACAAAGCAAACATTCCAAAAGAAAGTTGACACACTACAGTACATATTTCTGCAGTAAAATGGCACTGAAGTACAAAACGATTCTCTCACCTTTTGGCATTTTTGTGACACATGAAGATATTTCTCTCAATTTTAATGTGGTTAAAATTCCTTCCCTGTTTTTTTGTTTTAACAGATGTCCAGAAGGTCACACCTGCTCACATTCCTAATCAACATTATCCATTAAGGAATTACTGAAATGTAATCATTTTTCCTCATCAGGTATAGCAGAGAGGACACCCACGCTTGGCAGCATCTCCCCGTGCTTTGTGTTCAAGCTGAGACAGCAGGGTCATTACAACAGGTCATTCAATTAACACTCCCTGGATGGGTTTAAACAATCAGTCCAGACCTGGGGACTAGTTGGAAGATGTCAGTCACGGCAAAGTTATTGCTTTTGCACAATAATTAACACAAAATGAAGACAAAATCAATTTGCAACCAGTGTTCTTGACCCATCCTTGATGTCAGGGACAGAATTCAAGGAAGAACAATTATTTACTAGTTATTAAACTCAACACAAAGGGTATATTTTATCTGATGCTTCTTGGTTGTCTGTCCTTGGACCCAGAAGAGTGTGTGCCACAGTGAATAACAGCAGGTCTGCACTTAAGCTGATAAAAATAAGTGAGTATTTTCATTCCTTACATACAAAGTGAAGGACAAAAGCATTCAATCATACAAATAGCAGAACCAAAATTTAAGGGGCCTGATAAGCATGTGAACTTTGGATCGGCACTGCCATCTAGTGCTGTCTGCAGATTACTACACTGCACAGTTTCAACACAACTCATTCCAATGATCCTTCACCCGCTGTTCTCCTGCTTTGATTCATAAACACCAAACAAGGTGGAAACCTGAGGCTCTTATTTTATTTTGCATCCTGATGATGCTTAACATAACGTTATCACCATATGAATCATAATAGGCAACAGTGTTTACTCTAGAACCGTATTCAACCACAATTCTGAGGTACTTTTACTTGAGTATTTCCATTGTTTGTTACTTTATGCTTATACTCCACTACATTTTGGAGGCAAATGTTGTACTTTTTACTCCACTACTTATTTAATAACTTGAGTTACCTTGCATATTTAGATTACAAAACACAATGGCCCTCATTTATCAAATGAACGTACGGCAGAAAAACGTGCATACGACCATTTCCTTGCAAACTTCGGCATTTATCAATTTGGATGTGAGCGTGAGCTACGATCAAATCTCACGTCAGGTCTGAGATCGTGTACGCAAATTTCAGCCTGTGTATTTGCGGTGCAGCACAGCAAAATCTGGCTGAAAATAATTAACAAACCTCAGCTGTCATTAAGCATAAGCAGTCACATATTAAGAACAGATCAAAACGGATTCTTAAAACAAATGAAAAAAATAAAAATTGTGGTTGGAGCAATTGATTGTACTCATGTGCGTCTGAAGGCACCATCCATGAATGATTACACATTCATCAATCACCAAAACTACCACTCGATAAATGTACAGGTGATTTGTGATGCCAAGCTATCGCTTTTAAACGTGGTGGCCAGGTGACCAGGGGACACACACGATTCTTTTATATTTCTAAACAGCTCGGCTCCAGCCCCCCGCGACCCTGACAGGGACAAGCGGTTGAAGATGAATAAGTGAATGAATGAATGTGTTGACGCGCGGCTGCAGGAAAGCGCACTGCAGAGCCAAAGTCATCTCCTCGGTTAGTGGCTACCCTCGATAAATTGCATTAAATCAAACAAGGTATCAGATGATTAACATTTTGCTATGGTTCTTCTAGGTGACAAAGGTATCCTCTAACGGAATACCTAATAACCCCGCTACAGAGCAGGAGCGCAGGTTCAACAGTGCGCACACACGCACACGGGTCACAGTGGAGCGCTGCTTCGGGTTGACTGCCTCCGTTATTCTTTTCCATACAGCGTTTTTACGGGCCCCTTTTATTCCACTCTTAAGACTGACAAAAAGCATATCTTTATTTTGCTCCATCTCGGATGTCAGAAGCCCGATCTGTGTGTCGGAAAAGTTTCTTTTCTAACCTGCGTTCCTTCTCTCCATGTTTGACCTCAGTGGGCGAGGCCTCCGAACCAAGAATATTTAAGGGCGTAACATGTTAAAGACGATCGAATTCAGCCGCCGCATTAATCAAGGCCCGCTCATTTGTACGCTGAGATTGGTCAGATACGAATGTTTCATACGACCAATTCTGCTCTCAGATCTGCGCCCATTTTCACGCAAGATTGATAAATGAGGGTCATTGGATCAAACGATCGTCATTAACATGTTACGCCCTTAAATATTCCTGGTTCAGATTCAAGGTCAAACAAGAAACACTGGTAAGAAAAGATACTTTTCCAAATCAGAGATCGGCATCCTGACATCCGAGATGGAGCAAAATAAAGATGTGCTTTTTGTCTTAAGAGTGGAATAAAAGGGGCCCATAAGAACACTGTATGGAAAAGAATAACGGAGGCAGTCAAACACGAAGCAGTGCTCCACTGTGACCCGTGTGCATGTGTGCGCACTGCTGGACCTGCGCTCCTGCTCTGTAGCGGGGTTTGCCAGCGGGGTTATTAGGTGGTCTGTGTATACACTGACCACTGTTGTCATTCTCACACATCACAAAATCCATAACTTAATCAAAATCCATAACTTAATCTGAAAGAATACCTCGTATTTATAGTTGTTTAGAGTAGAGTCAAACTTTAATATCTACATGAGGGAACATGTCTTTAAATAGCAGTCAATAGAAATTCATATTTAAATGAAACACTAAATATAAAACAATATAGACATATTCACTGGAGATCAAAGTATTAATACTTGTTTTATTCTGAAATACTGTTATTTTTTATCGCTCATAATTTGATAGAATATCCACTGTGGGGCGTAGGACTGGGGAAAGACTGAACCCCAAGTTTGTAAAGAAGTCAGTTACATTTGGAGGAGGAGGTGTCATGGTTTGGGGATGTTTTCTGCAGCAGGAGTTGGGCCTCTTGTACAGCTCCATGGCAGCGTGAATGCAAATGTTTATGTGAACCTCCTTCAACAACATGCAAGACCTTCACTGCAACTGTCTCCCAATCACCTGCAATTTTCATACAAGACAATGTCCCCTGTCACACTGTGAGACAGGTTAAAAAGTTCTTTGAAGCTAAGAATACTGAAACAATGAAATGGCCAGAGTCCAGATCTAAACCCCATAGAGAATCTCTTGAAAATCCTTAGAGACAAAGTAAAGTCTCAGAAACCCAGTCCAGTTAGTGAACTGTGTAAGAGAGTGAGTCAGAATGGACCAAGATCAAACCAGAGCAGTGTGAGAAACTAGTGATGTTCTGTGGGCGCAGATGTGCTGAAGTCATTCAAAGCTGTGGCCTCTACACTTCCTGTTCATTTTTGAATCCTAGAGAAGAAAACATTGTTGAAATCTTCTCTTCGGACACAATGGTTACTGTTCTCTCATTTTGATCACTGCTTTTTCACTATATCTTTCCCAGCCGAGTCACCTATGGACTGACGTACTGCCGCCCCAAAGTCCTGCATTGGGGCTCGTCCGGGATAAAGCCTGTAGCTCCATACCCAAGAGGAATCCAGGCTGGAACAGTGTACCGAGTAAAGGAGGCATAAACTTCCTAACTGGACCAGTCCCTGCCTGGTCAGATGCGTACATGAACTGATGAAGCCTCTTGGGTGAGAAGTGAAACGTCCTCCTAGACAAATAACCAAGTCCAGTTGCTTTTGACTTAAATTGCTTTGAGGATAACGATGACCTGGACAAATGAGAACATTCACAGGCAAACTTAAATAGTGGAGTAACATAAAGTTTTTCATTTTTTATAAGTTTTCTAAAATGTCTAAAAATCTGTCATAATGTATTGTGTGTAGATTGATTTGGAATAAGATGGATTTTATCTAGTTTAAATTGAGTCCATAATGCAACAAAGGACCAAATACTTTATAACAGCACTGTAAATAAATAAAGTTGAAGTATGAAAATACTCAATCCACAGAGAAATGCACACAGCCCGTATTCAGAATCTGTCTTTAAACGAGCCATCAGGACTCGTGCACAGTTGATGTCACAATTACACTAAAAAAGTATGTAGAAAGTGCTGCTACAGTCATTCCCCGACTGCAATGACAGTGCAGAGAGCGCAGATGAGCGTTTTGCGCTGGGCTCACCGTGAGGTTGGGCGCAGTGACCCAGCGAGACTCAGTGAGCCAGTCAGCTTTGCTAGGCAATAGCAGCGCCGGTTTTCACCCCGGCAAAATAGAGAAAAAAGAGGAGAAAAACATTAATTTTGTTTATATTTTTGTGATAACAGGCATTAAATCTGTTTTTATTTGGCAATGTTTTTAAGTTCTTCTCACAAAGAAGTCTCTTGCGCTCGCTCTTCATGTTAAGGGGCCTTCACATGATAGGCTTTTTGTACTGGGCTCACCGCAAGGTTGAAATCAACGTTAGTATTAGAACAACCGTGTGACTGCTTATAAGCATTATGTTTTCTTCCCAGATTGTGATACGACTTTAATGTCACGTTAATAGTTTGTGAAACTCGGACCCACAAACATTAAGTGTTACCTCCATCTTTCTGTCACTCGCTGGTTGCCTAGGAAACGTAAACGTCACTCAAAGCTTTAATCTCATTGGTTGAGCTTTTGAAAGGTCAGCAGCAACTAGGTCAAAGTTCAACTGATTTGAACTTTGTTCAACTGATTTGAACTTTGAGCGCAGCGGCAGAGAGGCAAATCTGAGCGGTGCACTCGGCAACCTTGGGCGCTGCTCCTGCATTGGGTGCTACCGCCTCCTCCATGGGAAATGAATAGAACGGCGGGCGCAAAACAGTTTTACCGCGTATCATGTGTAGGGGCCTTTAAAGACACGGAGGGTGAATACCGGTATATTCAGACGGACAGTACGAGAAAAATTATGTCTTTTTTTAGCATTAAAACATGTAAGCATGTTCTAGTAGAAGCCCAAAAATACAAGTATGGATCTGAAAACGAGCAGAAAATGGGACCTTTTAAAATGAACCCTTTGAGCACATCATACGTTTCGAACTTCTTTAGTTGAGATACAGTTTTACAGCACTTGAATAGGACTTTTTCACAGCAGATATTTTGATGTGCCATAACAGGTGGTTAATTATAGTAATTAATGTTACTGATGCCTGGATACCATTAAGGTGTTTCAGATTCAGGGTCGTTGTGCATTTGGGCTCATTCACTTTCCAGGCTTACTGGGACACTTGGTTACACAATTGTTACAGTTATTAGTTACTTTCCATTACAAGTCAAAAATGTCTGCTGTGAAGAAAGCCCATATGACTGATGTTGTTCTTTTAACTTTTAATCAAGGTACCTAATCTTTTTGTCTTCATACTTACAGAAAGCACCATCTTGTTCAAGTGTTCAAGAGTTACAAGGTTTACATCCAATGGTCTTATGTGACAACATACATTTATTTCTTTGCCAGTGACTCAACACTTTTAAACGCTCCCTCAAAATGTTCTTTTTTGTTTCATTTGTCTTTCTTTTTTTCACATTACATAGAGTACATTTCAAGTGTTTGTTTCTCAACAGTTGGCCAGTAGATGGAGTTCTTCATTCATTTTCCTCAGTAGTGTCATCACCTGCCTCCTCATACTGTATGTGTGTGAGTCATAAATGAGTCCTGTGACCTTCTCTTCACAAATTACAACAAATCTATTTTGGGAGGACCTAAAACAAAAATGAGTCAAACTGTTTCAAATTTGTGTTTTTTAGCTGAAATATAAACTATATAATATCCATATTATAGCATTGAAAATGTCATGCTGAAGATGTATGTTTCTGGGTTAGAAAATTTGTTGTAAAACCATGCATAGCTCATTTTGTACTGTGAATCATTAAAGAGTAGGTGTTGGATTTCTCAGGTGTTGAGTTTCTCAAATGAAACCTTTCAAATAAAGCAATGATGAGTGATGTTATTTCTATAGATCAAACTCTTTTATGTGTCCCTGATGTATGAGAATGTCAAGTACACATTCACACTGTATGTCAAATATTGAACTATTTAACGGGCTACTGTAATCGCACTGCGCCCATAACACTGAAGGCTCTCCATTCTAACAGTGACACACAGTTCTTTGGACAGGATCTCACCAGTGTACTAATTTAACGATTATCAACAAAGGTCAGTTTTGTTTTCACTTCACACAAACAGTAGTAGGTTTCATTCATTCATGCGTCTCGCCTGGGGAGTGAAATAAAGACTTTCATTCACAATAGAGATATGAAAATAAAGAATTTATTCAGATACAAAAACACAGCCTGCAATAATGTGCCTGTTGGAAATATACTAATAAGTTTCAACGCATGTTAGCTGTTAAATAAATGTAGTGGAGTGGACAATATTTCCCTGAATGTAGTCAAGTTGAAGTCCAAAGTAGCATCAAATGGAAAGTACTTTAAACTGAAGTAGCCACTTTTAACATCCTGATTTAGATAACGAGACTGCTATGGCTGGAGCAAGTGGGACGTACTGCACCTTGAAATAGCAGCAGCAAACTGACAAATGAAAAGCAAATGAAGAAAAGATCTTCAGTGCTTTAATAAAGCCTCACAGTTGTAAGTATTAGCTAAAGTAAAACAGGGAAACTTAGAAATACCAATTTGATAATGCATATGCAGCATGAAGAGAGCAGCAGACGTTTGAATTTATTATAGGCAGAAAAGCACAGGTCTTACTTATAACATTAATAACGTATGTTCTAGTCAAGTGTCCCAGGAAGTCATGGCAGTGTGACCGTGAGTCAGCACACAAATTAAGAGGACCGGGAAACTGAAGCAGCTAAATGTAAATTAGCCATCATTCATCATACTTTACCGATTGTGTCTTGTCTTTGTCTTGTCTAGTCTACGCATGGGATAGTGAAAAACGCAATTTAGATTCCTTGTATGTCTTGTTCATGTGAAAAATTGATAATAAAGCTGACTTTGACTTTGACTGTATTATTTACACCAGCCCGTTCCCGGGGGCGTCCAAAACTGTGTTTGGTACTGACAGACAAGTCACCCTTTGAGTGTATGTAATGACCATGGCTTTCAATTGTAAATCTGCAGCATAATGAGACGCTCAGAGGAAGTGCCCCACAAGTAGGAGTGTCTGTAGGGGGACCAGGTAGGGGGTGGTGATGGGACACAGGTCTTTCACCCAGTAGACCAAGGTTCGTGTCCTGTGTGTCACTGTAGTTATTACACAAACTGCTTAGTTCAACCTCACGCACAACCTTTATCTCCCCTTTACAAAGTGGTTTAGTTGCCTAAAGCTAACCAAGTAGTTTTATTTGAATTTCACAAAGTCAGTGTGTTCCCTGTGTTTAAAACAGCGACTGTAGTGGAGCGTCACAGTTTGACATGCAGGGCTCCCAGTGTGATGCCAAGGGGTCCTGTCAAAAAGTCTGTATCTATGTGGGATGAGAATGGGTTGGTCCTACTGTGACATGTGAAAATATCTGCTGTGAAAGAGGACTTCTAATAAGCTCCAATACTACTGGAACACATAATCAGAATGTTCAGGTCGATTATGACTCTTTTTATTATGAATTTGATCCATGGATTTTATATTTGTAAAACTCATTGAGCCGAGAAAGGCCATTTGAAACCCCGTAATATCATCCTTACGTGAAGTCGCATGTGGGGCCAACGGGAAAACACTACTGTGCATCTTCAATGGGCCACATACCTCCCTTAAGTCTGATGTAACACTGTTTCAAAGTACAATTTCCCAGTCCAAAGGCTTCGTTGAACAAAACAAACAACTACGGCCCAACCTGTGAACAATTACCAGTGTTTACCCTACCATTATATTAGGGGGGCGCTGCGCCCCCCGCCCCCCCGCCCCCCTTGAACATCAGGTAAATGTTATGTAATCGTATTTTCTGAATAGCGTCAGATCCCAACAGGAGTCATTTAAGGATCCCTTTCCTATGGAACAGCTCTATACCTTGTCCTTTTATTAAACAAACTAAACAGCCTTATGTTATTGATCTTATTGTAAAGCGTCGGAGATTCACTTCTTCAAAGATGGTTTGTTAAATTGTTTGGGAAGATGGAAAACGAAACTGAAACTTATCAGAGATCTTTTATTATTTTGTTTGAGGAGATGATTCACTTCTACAAAAACAACTAAAGCAGAATTAAACAAACTGAAATTCTTTCTTTATTTTGTTGTGCTTGAAACCATAAAGTGATTTTTGATTTAACTGTGTTCTGTTTCTGTTGGAGAACCTTATTTGGACCTTTTGGACAATTATTTAAAAGACATTTTCTGATGCTGAGTGTAGCTCATTGTGTGAAACACTGATTTAAACTGTGTTTGCATTGTGGCTGATTATTGCTGTATAATTGTGATCATTCAGTCTGGTGATTTTTAACACCATTTAACACTGATTCATTTATCCAGGTGGGGATTGACCTTTAATACAAACCTAACCATTAAATTGTCTGATTAAACACCGACTGGGACGTTAAAAAAAAGAACAGGCAATCAGGCAATCTGCTACAGTGTGTTGGAAACACATGAAAACCATGATTCTTTTAATTTTTTTTGTCACCCCCCCTCCCCCCAACACTGTAAACCTGGGGGATACACTGACTACGATCACTTCTTTCTTCAGAGGCGCCTCTTTGTCAAAAGGCAAGCAGTAAAATTACAATGACATTTTTTTTTTAAATTAAGATCTGTTCAAACAACGGGGAACACAGCACTGCGGCATTGTAGAAATACAAGGCTTGGACATTACGTCATGACTGAACAGCTGGATAGATCCCCCTAAATCCTACACTCTACTCCTTTAAGTACCCTTTAAAGTAGACGGACTTACAGGATGTACAGTGCAGGTATGTCAGGCTTTCTCCTCCCCTTCTGCTATCTGATTATCACCGCCCAAGACTATTAGAATTAATTTAAAGAAAGACACACAAGCCAGAGTGTTTTTTTCACAACACTGTGGAGATCTGTCAATGCAAGACTGCTATCTATAGCCCGAACAAATTTATATGAATTTTGTAACTGTAATCTGATTGTGATTGAACAATAAAAGTTACACTGATCGCTGCCCTTCCAACTGATGACATAACCGTCCACATCTGAGCCTTTATTACAGCCCTGACACATCCTAATGTATTAGAGCGGTTAATGTTTCTCTACATTAGTGTAACCAAGACTAACAATTTGGCAGTTATTGTACTTTTCGATCACAATGACTCCAACACAGAGCTAGAGTGTGTGTACTTGGGGACCTTTCAGAGAGGAAAGCACTCCAGTGTAAATAGTGTAATTACATGTCTTCCTTTGGGTGGGTGCGAGGCTAAATTGGTGTAATCAAGGCAGCAGTTCAGCCTCTGGTATTGATGTTGGAATGAATTAAGACAGGACCTCACTAAGATTTTGCCCCCTGGGTATTTAATGAACACATACTTCTCCCCCAAGTCACATCCTGCTGATATACTGGCGAGCCAGTCTTGTGACTGTGTCGTACAACTCACACTGGGAAATGAGTATGGTAGGAAATGTAGCTTAAACAGGGGACTCTAGGAACTTAGACAACAACTCTGCGTATTATATTACCTTTGTTATCCTAGCTTTCCATCAGAGCAGAGAACCATGAGTATGTTATAAAAATATGAAACCTATTGAATTTCTGTCCTCTTGTATTGTAGTCTATATGCACTGCTACTGCTCATATACAGTAGTCTACCACAATTTGAATTAATTTCTAATTTGTCGATTTTCTTTTATGGTCATGGACTGTTTTTGGTCTAATGCAGATTCATCAAATCAAATCAAATCAAATCAAATACACTTTATTCTCTTCATACTTTGGGTAGCACAAAGTGCCTCATAGAGAATAAAAGAAAAACAAAATATGTCACGAAATCTAGCTCCTTATGTGCGCATACTCAAAAACAATTGGCCTGTAAATTTGTGTACATTTCAGGCACTTGTTAAAAACAAACAAAACATTTTTGTCATTGTCATCCTCAACTGTATTTGTGTATGACATTTAAAAGCAGAAATTCAACAAGACTGTTACTTTACAGCCATGCTAACAGCTCTGTGAGGCTGAGACCAACAAATTCTCAGTCCTAACTCGTCACAGCTGTTGGGACCCCTAAATGTTAAGTTGTCCATGCTCTGAGTACCCCTTTAGCATAATTTTTCAATGGGCAGCATAGGCAACAAAACTAGACTACTTGGTAAGGTTTAGTAAAAGAAGAGTTTGGGTTAAAATAAGTAAATTTGTTTTGTAACTTATGTCTGTGGCATTACTTAAGTGTGTTATGTTCGTAACTTAAGTTACATAGGTTACGTACATCAGTTAAAACAAGTCAATGGGGACTTTTGTTTTCACATGGGACATGAATAGCAGTCTCCTGGGTGAAAGCCTTGTGTTTGTTAGACACATCCATCCACCCTAACCTCCTGCCTTCACTGACTTTGTTGCTATTTAAACTACGTCAAATCACTATGCTGAGGTCAAGCAGTTTGTGCGTCTCATATGTTATGCTAAGGGCCACTCACCAAGCTGCCATATTTGTCGAGTTGGGATTCATAGGTGGTCTGAGGTAAATGTCATGCTAACATGATCACAGTGACAATGGTATCCTGTTGATATTTAGCAGACATATTGTTTACCATGTTTACCACATTAGTTTAGCATGTTAGCATGCTAAAATTGGACGATAAGAACCAAACACAAAGGCAGTGAGAATGTCACTTGTATGTATCTGATCATAAACTAACTCAGTGACTAAAATTCATTCCGAACATGAACATTGTGGCAATATATCCAATTGTTCTGCAGATATTTCTGTAACATCCACAGTCAACCTTCCCTTGGTGCAAGAGGGAACGCCAGGGATCACCAAAGTCAGACGGATTCATTGACCATGAATGTCTGTGCAACATTTGATGCCAATCCATAAAGCAGATGTTGAAATATATTTCACAGAATAAGTGAGAATTTTGGCACCAAAAACTATTAGAATTTATCCTCTAAGAGCCTTAAATAGCCATAGAAAATGTAATGACAGTCCATCCAATATTTGTCAAGATATTTGACTTAACTGTTCAAAACATGTCGGTTCAAAGGGGGCTGATTTCTTGGACTGGGGTGTCGGGGCACCTAACACCTATAGGTTTAGATATGAAAAATACTGAATTACTAACAAAATTCATATATCCCGAAACAACTTGCACAAGGCCTTCAATGAACTTTTTGCAACTTACCTTACTATACTTCAGATGAAGACAATGTCCGACTACATTGACCTGGTTACATTGCAGATTCAGATTTTACTCACAAACTATCACAATTAACATATGCTGCATTATTATCCATTAAGCTCACCTACGTACAATATGTACTTATATTCCGGTAGGGGTCTCACTATCAAAACAATGACAAAATACAAGACTTTTTGATGACGTTGTGTAGCATGGAATCATAGGAGTTGTTGTCTTTATTGGCCACCACCATTGACACCGTCAATCTATCTGATGACTCATAATAAATTCAGAAATAATGTTCACAAACGATATATAATTAAATATTAATTTATGTCCTGCCATTCTAATGAAATAGCCGCCGTATTTCCCACAGAATCAGATTCTATTTGTGGTGGTATCTGACCGGTTAACAAGCAAGCAAGCTAAGATTAGCCAGGTAGCTGTAACTACCCTGCATGGATCTTGCATTGGTTGCTTTATAATGTTAGCTGATAAAGTAATGGCAGCTGATATTGGCTGATTTGCCAGTTAGATCAGGGAGTCTGGATGAATTCAAAGTATTTTGCTACATTAGTGAATTTGTGTTTTGTCCTCATTAGCGAGCAAGTGAACATTAGCCATCTCATCTCATCTCATCTGTAACCGCTTATCCGGGATCGGGTCGCGAGGGGAGCAGCTTTAGCAGGGGACCCCAAACTTCCCTTTCCTGGGCCACATTAACCAGCTCTAACTGGGGGATCCCGAGGTGTTCCCAGGCCAGTGTGGAGATATAATCTCTCCACCTAGTCCTGAGTCTTCCTCGAGGCCAGGCTAGACGTGCCTGGAACACCTTCCTAGGGAGATGCCCAGGGGGCATCCATAATATGACATTATATTCCACATGTCAGCATGTCTCCTCTAGGATTTTGTCAGTGTCACAAGGAAAGGGTTTTGTTGTACTGACTGATGCCAAAAGACCACTTTGCTGGGAGAATAGCAGACAGCAGCTCTGGAGACCGGAGAGGGTCTGCTCTTGGACCACAACGCCTCACCTCTGGATCAGCACATTGTCTGCTGCAATGGGGTTTGTGCTAGCTGTATTTATTTATTTATGTCTGTGGCTCTGGCTCAGAGTGGCCGTTCGCTCTGGCAAAATCTCCTATCTCCAGGGCAGAGGGAGTGTGCTGTAGCACTAGCTAGTTGCCAACGTTATGTGGCAAATTAATCTTGGGTAGCCTATAACTGCTTAAAACTCTGTAGTACACATGCCAGGCCTGGATGTGGCGCTGTAACTATCACAGAAATACACCAACATGGAGAAGACGCTGTTGTGTAGAATCATAATACAAACACTGGAGAGTTTATCTTCCCAAATCCTCCTCCATCCTAGAGAGAAATGTGTCCACTGTTTCTGGTATTAGTGGAGACTTTGTTTTGGACTCTGATGCACCAATCACTCTGCAGTTAGTGTCCTCAACGAGCAGAGGGTGCTGCTGTGAACCCCTTCCTCGTCCCAAAGCACTCACTGTTTCACTACTTTTTGCGACCTTCTTGTGGCTCAGAGTCCAGTTCAGTAAACAATCTATGGGTCTGTCTCTCTCCTCTCACCCAGCAGCACTGTTGTTGTTGTTATGTGATGCTGCGGGGGTTAGAGGTCGGAGGTGGGGCGATGATGCCATCCTTTAACAAAGTATGCGGTTTCGCTGTCCAGACGACAACACCACGGGGGGGGGGCGTTTTCAAATCTTCCAACTCTGGGACCTGGTTTCAAAAGATACTGTTTTCAGGGCCCGATAACGCCGGCTGTGTGTGGATGGTCGGACAAAACCATACTAAAGCTGTGCGGCTACAGGAAAACTTTATTGGTACATTTGGTTGGTAATTAGAGCCATGTGGTTGTTTTCCTTGGTTTTCAACGGACTTCTGCTGATACAGACATCAACTCAGAGTTCTAATGCCAACCAGTGTTGTTAACTCCTCAGGAAAGTAGCTATTGGCTGTCCTAAAAGTCGCTAAATTACCTCATGCCTAATTTGCATAATTGGCCAATTGCATGTGAGGAATAACGTTGTGGGAGAGACAAAAAGTGAGTAAAAAAAAACCCACCCTAAATGTGTTTACAACTACAATTGAACTTTCTTCTGTGATTCTTTTTCTCTAGTTCCCAGATTAAGCGAGAAAGTCTCCGAGTTTGCAACACTGATGCCAACCTCACTGTGGCAAGGAAAAGTCAGGGGATCAGAAAAGTCATTAGGCTTCATCCTCTGGTGACCATGAATGTCTGTAAAGCATTTCTTGGCAATCAATCTAATAGTAGATACTTAAGTCTGAACCAAAGTTGTGGACCCACAGACAGACCAGCACTGCATTCCCTAGAGCCATGCTGTTAGCATGGCTGGAAGGACAGGTTCAATAGCTGAGTATGTTCAGCAGATAAGCAACCCACATATCTGCAATAAAATGTGTAACTATCAAAAAGCCAGATATACTCAGAATTGATAAAAGGCAGGTTTGCTAACTCAGATTATGCATAGTAGCTAAAATAACAAAAAAACAAACCCACCCATGTACTGTAGCGTGTAGCTGATGGAGAAATACTACAATAAACCAAAAATAACTATATAAGAAACATATCCATCTAATTCACTCTAGTATTTGAGAGGGTTTTAATTTATCTGGTAAACATGGAAATTGTATGCCTCCCTCTCTCCTTTCATTCCATAAATAGTCCTTGGATGAGATATTTTTAGCACAAGGCTATTTTTCTGTGCGTCCTTGATGTTGTGAAGGTTTTTACTCACTGTAATGCTGTTACCATTCTGTCGTTCCCAGTCTCTCATCTGGCTCTGCAGAAAATCTTTATGGAACCTTCAGGTTCAATCTTTGATGAAGAGCTTTTTATTACAAAAAAAAGAAAAGAATTATAACTTTTATGTATTTAGGGAATGATTTAGCACTTTCTCAGCTCCACCCTGCTGAACACTCTAATACTTAAAGCCATACATGAAGAAGGAAGGCAATAATAATACGACTGAGTTTTAGAGTAGATTCATCAGCGGATTACTGTGTGTTTGTGCTGGTCTAAAAAAAGAATAGCAACATTTTATATTTAATCCAGGATCTTTATATCACCATTTTGAGAAAGCCCCTAAAACAGTATTTTGACCATCAACTGACCCATAATATAACCAAGTGGCAAAAATGTTTATACTAACTAATCAATATGAAGACAACATTGTATCAAAGTGGTTCCCTATAGTAAAAAATATGCAGAATTATCATCCGACTCTGCATTTTTACTGAGCTTTTTAGCCTGTTTTAGCCCCATTGTTTTGGTTTTATAGCCCACAGGTATACTCAATTAACCTGACTTGTCAGATGGTTTGTTACACAGAAGAGAGTAGTGGCCTCTCGGGTCGTCATCACCCCTGATAGCCGGGGAGCATACTTATGTTCCCCGGGTCCTATGGTTCCCGCTCTGTATGTGACCGGGGAACATAGGAACCTTTTACAAAAAAAAGGTCCGATGTTTCCCGCTTTTTCCAAAAAAGGTCATATGTTCCCCGTTGTGTATGTGACCGGGGAAAATCTGACCTTTTTTTAAAGAAAGGGCCCGATGTTCCCCAGTCTGTTTTTTTTCCACAATCAGTGCTGAATTCCCCTGCAGATAGGCCTATGTAGACCCTAACACTAGCCCCTAACCCTGCCCCTCACCCTAACCCGGTTTTGGCGTGATGGGCACCGCGTTTCACACCCTAACTAAATTAAATCAGAAGAATCAGAGGAATCAGAATCCGAAGAATGAAATCAGCGAAGGTAGACACTTATGCATCTGGAAAACATAGGACCCTTTATAAGACCCGGGGAAGATAGAGATGGAGCATTACTTGGAATCTGACAACATGGATATTTGTGTGACGTGAAGGAGATTCTCGTTGGATCTTTGTTATCATGAGAATTTGGCTGCTGTGCAAGGTAAATACTGAACGGTTCTGTCTAAGATATTCACGTCAAACAGAAAGCCATTTGCTGCCAAAAAGCTCTTAGAGTAGGATTATTGTACACTACTTGCACAGCACCAACTGGAATGGTTAAAGACTAGCTGGTGAACATAGTGTAGCATTTAGCAGCTAAAGAGATAGATGTTGTTTCCAATGAGTTGAGGGCTACAATCTACACTGAGCAAAAAGGAGAGGGGATATTGGACTTACATTTATCACCAGACAGAGATCCAACTCCAAATAAATTGTCCATGTTTGTTGGATGTGTAAATAGGTAACTTTTATGCTGACATGTTAGCAATAACAAAACACATGCAAGGCTAGTGTCTATCAGCTTGTTGAGTAGCTTTTATTTCCCCAAGTGGCCTAAAAAAATATTTATAGTTTACACTTCCTACTGCGACCCATCAAAATAGATGACATGTCACTGCAACTGAGGCTGACGAGGAATAGCATCAAACCCAGCTGATTAAAGCTGATGTATTTTAGCATGTCCACACTATAGGCTAATAAAGATAGTGGAGCACCTGCTGTCAAATTTGTTAGACCGTCACACCTGGTTGTTCCAATACAATGAACTGGGATGTTGTAAATAAAAATAGAATAATGATTTGCAAATCCATTTCGAACTATATTCAATTGAATACACTACAGAGACAAGATATTCAAACTAATGTTCAAACTGATAAACTTTTTTTGAAAATATTCATTAATTTTGGATTTGATGCCTGCAACATGTTTCAATAAAGCTGAGACAGGGGCAACAAAGGACTGGGAAAGTTGAGGAATGCTCAAAAAACACCTGTTTGGAACATTCCACAGGTGAACACCCTCCCTGAAAGACTCAGTCGTTATAAAGCAACAGTTTAAGAACAACGTTTCTCAACTTACAATTGCAAGGTATTTAAGGATTTCATCATCTACAGTCCATAATATTATCAAAAGATTCAAAGAATCTGAAGAAATCTGTGCACATAAGCAGCAAGGCTGAAAACCAACATTGAACGCCTGTGACCTTCGATCCCTCTCTACATTTAAAACCAACATCATTCTGTAAAGGATATTTCCAAATGTGTAACATAAACAACTCCTAAAAACACTGACTTCTCTGGGCCTGAGCTCATCTGGGATGGATTGACGCAAAATGGAAAAGTGAGCTGTGGTTTGATGAGTCCATAATTCAAATGTTTTTTAGAAATCATGGACGTTTCCAAAGAGGAAAAAGATCATCCAGAATGTTATCAGGGCAAAGTACAGAAGTCAGCACCTGTGACAGTATGGGGCTGTGTTAATACCCATGGCATAATGGGTAACTTGCACATCTGTGAAGGCCCCATTGATGCTGAAAATTACACACAGGTTTTGGAGCAACATATGCTGCCAATTAAGCAATGTCTTTTTCAGAGACGTCCCTGCTTATTTCAGCAAAACAATGCCAAGTCACATTCTGCACGTGTTACAACAGCGTGGTTTCGTAGTAGAAGAGCGCAGGTACTGCAGTCCTGACCTGTCTCCCATTGAAAATGTGTGGCGCAGAACCTGGACTGTTGAGCAACTGAAGTCGTACATCAAGAAAGAATGCTTGAATCTACAAAGCTTCAACAATTAATGTCCTCAGTTCCCAAATGCTTATTGAGTGTTGTTAAATGGAAAGGTGATGAAGAAAGTGGTAAACATGCTCCTTTCCAAGCTTATTTGGAACGTGTTGCAGGCATCAAATTCAAAATGAGTGAATATTTGCAAAAAAAACAATAAAGTTTATCAGTTTGAACATTAAATATTTTGTCTTTGTAGTGTATTCAATTGAATATAGTTTGAAAAGGATTCGCAAATTATTGTGTTCTCTTTTTATTTTATGTTTTACACAACGTCCCAACTTCATGTGAATTAGGGTTGTACAAAAGTAATCCTTTTAGCTCTGGTTTGCTCTCTACCAACATATGTGAAAAATATATTGGAGTTTATCTTTAAAGATGGTCAACTTTCTTCACCAGCAAGTTTCACAGTTTTACTACCATTTGTTGTTGAGTAGGTGGCATACAGTGGGTCCGGGTCCCTTTGTTGTTGTTGGAATGCTTCCAAGAAAGGTTGATGAGAGGGACTCCGACCATACAGTACATTTTCATACCTTACCACCAAAGCAATGAGCTAAAGGGGCAGGAGAGAAAATCTCCATAGGATCACAGATAATTCCTGGGAACTACTAGTAACCCAACAAGTAACCCCTATGATATCAAATTGAATTCATTGATGTTCATTTCAAAACTATTGATTACTGCAGGACTTCTATAATGGCATCTGAAGGTTTAAATTACCCACTACTTCCCCATGTTTTCCCGACCAGTATGGACACTCCAGCAACAGCCCTTCCTGTCCAAGCCTTTCTTTAACCTTTAGGCTACTGCTGACCCCTTTTATGCGGCTGCACAATGCCATCATCCAACCTCCCAATCGAATGCATTAGACTATCTGCTTCAATGCACCAACCATGGAATAGATGCAGAAACTGACAATGGTTATCCCCTTGCCCTGAGCTATCGTACATACACTCCTGTTTAAGGCCTTTTTTACATCCAGGTCAGGTCAGCCCTGTTGTTACGATAATACTTGTCAGATGTCCCCTGGAATGAAGCAATCGACTAAGTAACATCGTATGTTGAGGACATTGAGGTTGGATGGAGTATTGTAGCTCTCACAGTTGTAACAGAGGCAGAATTATGAAAATGAACAAGCCAAACTGATTGTCATATCAGTGGAGCAATTACAATAATGTGACAGGTCAGATTCTGTTTGTTAATTTTTTTGCCATGAGGGACAGGGCCTAGTTGTTCACTGTAATTCAAAAGACACATTACCACAGCTCTCTGTTGAGCCATTTCTCCTTCAAACTCTTTCTAGTCTATTTTTCCATTGAGCTATACAGCATACTATCACAGTATGATAGCCAGTCTGTTACAGTCGTAACCACAGGGACCACATTAGCCCTATAATAACAGACGAAAAGTAAAACCTTTTTTTTTTAATGAACGTACGTCAAAGTAATAATCTTGAAGCTTTTCATTTAAAATATATGTCTGTTGAGTTGCTATCTATAACTAGATAAGGTAACACAATGATGGTTGACCATATTGCCCACTGAAGAAAGCCCTAGCATTTCTAGTATTATAAAATGGGTGTCAGTTTGTGAGGACAATTACGGTCATAGCGGAAAGTGTAGGCAGAGGTAACGGAACAGAGTAGCTGTTGAACTCACTTGTTTGAAGCACTGTATTAACTGCGTGTAAACATTTTCTATGGCCCAACAAACAAAGAAAAGGCCGATGACTATTGCTGATGCAACTTCAAAAACAAGTGAAAGTGAGATCCAAAAAGACCTGCAATTACTTACACTTAATGCCACAGGTGCTGCCAAAGAGAACAAAATGTAGATTGTCCAGATTGTAACTTTAAAATATATAGCATAAACTGAGTATAGGTAAAATATGGAGATTGAGAAGAACACCACCATCTATTGTCTCAAGACCGTAGTCGCAACAACAAAAAGTAATTCTACCAGTGTTGTTGCTAGGTTGGTCAGACCCGGCCCAGTAGCCTACAGGAGACCAGAGAGTGTTTGAGCCTGTTTGAACCCATCCCCTCCAGCAAATCACACCATAAAAACAAGTGACTGACAGTTAGCATTACTGTTTGTCGTTAGCATTAGCCGTTCCAGCTAAGTAAAGATGAAAGTGATGTTAGCGTTCAAGGAGAAGCGTAGCCACGTGGGAGTGTGTTTTAATGGCGTTTCTCTCCTTTCTCTCAGTCCATGGAGTGAATGCTCGGCCTATAGTGACTCGTCTCCGCTCACTCAGCTGCTGGGACAAATAATGCCCCCCTTCACTGAGGCTCCGAAGCAGCTGCAGGATTGGCAAACTCCATTTCACCCAGTGCCAGCCTACAGTAGCTGCACCCAACAACAGACAACCCTGGCAACCAGCAACGCCCAATGCTATTGGCTTCTACAATGTAAACAGAAACAGACAGAAAGTCATTGTCAAACCTGCCCAAAGTTTCCGAGTGACCCCTGTGGGTGAATCATTATTTTTAATAAAGATTCTACATATTCAACCTTTAAAATGACAAACTGAAGAAATCTTTAAAGTCAATACGTGACACGATTTAGGTCTTAAAGTTCTAAAATTGAAAGCTAACTTACCAGCATATTTGTAAATGTAAAAAGCTGCCAGTATGCTTTCTCAGAAGTGCTTGTTAAATCTATGAGTAGCTTTGGAACCCATTACATTGTGCGGACAGAGCCGGTTCTTACTTTAGTCAAGTCTCTTGCCCTACCTTGAAGTTGTCTGGAGATTTCAGCGTCTACCTTTACAGACAAAGGTTTCTGAACCTCGTCGTCTCTCCAGTTAGACAACTTTGTTGCCATTTTTGTGTAAAGAACCCTTCATCTTTACTGTTAGAGTTTGTCTTTTTCATGTGGGCCACAGTGTGAAAGAAACGTCATGAACACGCCCATTCGCTCTCCGTGAATACACTGGAGAATGAGCGGCTGTTTTCACACACGCGCTCACTCTGAGATTAAACAGTCTTGAGCTGGAGCTGGAAGGGTAAAGACTGTTTGGTTTGTTTTGTTTGATTTCAGGTTTGCAGTGCTTGCGTGAAAGGTGCTTGAGATGGCCAGCTTTCCACCCCTTTGAATGTTGCAGTTGCAGGAACAACAATAAACACTTCTGATTTACAAAGTAGTTCTTTTCTAGCTTAATCCGGCCCTAAGTGTGAACCTAATAAGATCATGAGCAATACATAGAAAACCAGCTTACCGTGAACAGATTTATAATTCCAACCTTTATTCAGTTAAATAAACCCACTGGAATTAAAATGGTCTTTCTCAAGCAGCTAAATTTCACATCAGCAAAATTTCACATCTTTTGCTGCGAGGGAAAAGATGAGAGTTATGGAATCGCAAGTAAAAGGACTGAAGTCAGCATCCTACGCTCACCATAACATGCGTCTAATTACTAAATGAGATGAGACAGTTTTGCTCTTTGCTAACCTATTGACCTCTGTCTGACCTCTGGTCAAGTGACACCCACTACTTTGTCTGCAGAAGACCTGCTGTAATAAGATGTGTCTGATGGACTTCTTTAAGGACGCTGGATTCAATTCAAATGAACTGAACTGAGGTGACCTGAACTGACCAGACTGAGGAGGTAGTGCCTGAGTAGAATTTGTCTTTATTAGACTGATTCAGATGGGATCCGGCTAAATGAAATTGCATTATCTTCCCCAGTGTGAAGGAACTCATTTTCCTCTTGTCCATTTTTCCCTCCAAGCAGAATGAAGGCAAATGTTTTTAGAAAACCAAAAGGACTTTCATAAATTTTTCATTCAGGTCCTCTCTGCCGACCTAACCTTTCCTCGGTACTTTGGGGGAAGCGCAGTTACTTGTTGCTCACTATCTCCTAGCTCATACATTATACATGGAGCCTATTCTGCATAGTGCATGAATACAATATGGCATCAGTTCATCATCACAGCCAGACTATGGGACTGTTTGAAGCCTCTGAGAGGAAATCCAAATACTTTTTCTCCATTTGTGTTCAAGAGGGAGCAGCCGTGCGCGATAAATAGATATGGATGTACACGGTCGTAGGGATTTGTAACGTAATCATACAACACGCCGGCACGTGTACACACAAAAACCGTCAGCCTGACATTTGAGTGTGCATGTCAGAGCGGTGCATCCTTACCCTGCCGGTGGCTGTGTGTATCCACGGAGACAGATGTCAGAAGGTTGAGCGCCCTCCGCCGAGGTGTAGAGCATTCCTCGTGCGCATCCCATTCAAAGACCACCGGAGGAGTGATGTACGGCGAAGAGCCTGGACTCCACAATCTTGGTCAGTGCTGCTGGAGTCATCCTTATGGAGAAGAAGGTAGCCACATAGGGGAGAGCAGACGTCACAGGCCCAAGTGGATCCTAGCATCCAGCCGCAGTCGCATCCTCCGGCTGCAGTTGTTTTGGCTCCAGATGCAATGAATTCCGCTGGGACTCAGACGGCAGCCAATCCATGAGGTGCTCACATCCACACACGACGAGAGCTCTCTGCTACGAGGAAAAGACCACGTCTGCACCAAGCATCGCCGCCTCAGTGAAAGACTCTCTGTATCTCTCCTCCGCCTCTCTGCCTCTGCCTAATTCACTGCTTTATCGCTCTATTTCTGTCTATCTCTGATGCTCACCCATATTTCCACTTCACTTCACTGCTCTCTCTCTCTCCCTCCCTCCGTCCCTCTCTCTCTCTCTCTTCCTCTCTCTAATTCTCAGCTGTGTCTCAGTGCTCGCTCAGCCCGTGCCCAGAGGATGTTGAACATGTGTTCAGGGTGGGGGTTGGGGACTGCTGACTTCATAGGTGGCACGCTTACTTCTCACACTGATAGGTTAGGGAGGATGGCACTGGGCGCTCACATTTTGGGCACAGTAGCTTCTAACTGGCAGTTGCTTTAGATCAAATCTGCTTGGCCTATTCTTGAATCAAACATCTAAGCAGTCCTTCGTGGGATTATTGGATGTGATTAACCACACTCTACTTGATTGGTGGAAATCTGTGGGATAGTAAAATATGGAAGGAAAGGGAAGGAGGTGATTTCTATATGTGTCATGATACAATTACTGTCAGCGTACTAAATAGCCTTGCAGAACAGTCAGAGGCTCAGAAATGATATGCAGCACGAGCGTTGCCGCTTAACACTACTGCCTCTTTCTAGACAGACAAGACGCTTTTCTCTTATACGACAGGAGCAGAGGGAGAAGAGAGGATGTGGGAGGCAGAGTGTGTGCAGGAAAAGAAAATGGACAAACACAGAGAGGGGGGTAGAAAAGGGAATGGGAGGGAGAGGTAGGGGGAGAACAGAGAAAGCAGAAGAAAAGAAACCAGAGAGGGAGAGAGAGAACAGAGAGTTTTGGAATATTTATAGAAGGATGGAGACTGATGTTAAGAAATAAGCTGCTCTATTTCTGTGCTGTGACACACGGTCGCATCTCGGATGGTACGCTGTCAGGTGGAGTCATATCAAAGGGATCCTATGGTGCTCCTGCAGCATGCGTGCACATGAACTGCAGCAGCATGCAGGAGCATCCATGTCTCGATTGCCGCAGATTGCACGCACAAAAATAGATTGAGGCTTCAGTGGGAAAGTGTTTTGTGAGACGGATATTAACTCAGTTATCCGCTGTAGAAAGCGCACTTAATCAAGGAAATGATGGCCTTGTGACAATCATAATTCATTGGACCGAGTCACATCGCCAACGAGGGAGAGGAAGGAAGCAAAGATGGGGAGGGGAATTTTTGAAAATATGAAATTCACTGGTTTTATTTATAGTCTACTTTTTTTTTTCCCGGGAAGTGAGGTGCGTCTGCTGTCATACTGAAAATCAAAGGCTTTTCACTGTCAGCTGAGGGAAAATTAGTCGAGTCAAAATGGATTTTAGACCCAAGATGTGATTTCGCTTGCAAATTTAAAAACGCGTGTGCATACAAGTGTGTGTGTTTTTGTGGAGACCAGGATACCTCTGGGCTTATGCTGTGACCTAGATTAGGCCTTGATGCTCCCAAGCCTGGCAGGCTGAGTGTGTGTGTGTGTGCGTGCGTGTGTGTGTGTGTGCATTCCATAGAGTGAATGCGTATGCATGCGTGTGTAGATGCAGAAGAGAAAGGAAGACAGCAGAGAGAGAGAAAGGATGTGTGTGGAAGGAAGAGAGCTGTGTGTGTATTTATGCATGGAATAAAGCTGCATGGCTGCGCCGCTTGTGTGACTAAGAGCCTCAGCTGGATGACACACAAAGAGGTGAATGTTGACGCAGTAAGAGAGCTTATCATGCGCACACGCAGATGAAAATTGCACAGCTTCTGCCTCAAAGGGAGATTTTACGTAACTTCAAATACATAAGAATGAAAAATTAAACAAGATTATAAAAGGATAGTAAATTCAGACAGTGATGCGACAGCATACCAATCTCACTGGAAGATTTTGTGATTCATACTACTTTGGTTTGTGCATAAAGCTTAACAGATTAGCACCCGCTTTCTGCATGTAGGCAGTTATTGGCTCGTGAATCCCTCATGTTCTGTACATATGGTTTCAATTTAAACACCGTCAGCATTCTTTTGGGTTTTTAAAACTTTAAACTGACCTTGTCTTTGTGTCACATCCGTATACCCTTAGTTATTATTACCTAATGACTCAAATCCATACCTCTTTATGAATGTGCTGCTATTCAATGCATTATGGTGCCCTTATGTAAGAAATGAGTGGAATCATCTCGCCCCAGTTAATTCCTGACTTGTCCTCTGGCCAAATTTGCCTCGATGTTATTAAATGTTTAATCACATCGTGAACTTACTGTGTGTGGAATTTACAAGATGCTTAACGCAAAACAACTATAGAAATCCATACACTTCCAAACTAGGTTGTTGGTAAGTTTGCACCGTAACACGCTGCCAAAGCGCTGGATGTTTCTAGAAGAGTCAGTCTGTGACTTGTGATAAAAATAGCAGTTTCACACACAGATGGTAACTCTCTCACAGAGTCATGCATGGTAAGGCTGATGGTGGAAATGATGGGAAAAGACTCATCAGTAAACACGAGTGTCCTATTTGCTCCAAACAGGAAATGACACACACACACACATAAAAAAATTAAAATACCACTCTGGAGGCTGATATGCTGGGATTTATGGTTTTGGCCTTGGTTGGGTGGAGAAGAAATTCTGAAATAAAAAACGGGATATCTTTTACAGGAAGTGTCAGATTAGGAAGACACTGAGCAGGCCGGTCTGTTACAAACGTAATACCAGGATCAACATATTTAATCAATGAATAATTTATGTAAGTAATACTACTAAAAGGTATTACACACAATTGCTCAAAACCTTTTTAAATGCAGTTATTGGTGACCTTAATCAGTGCCAACGATATTAAAGATCAGATGTCAGAAAACACAAATCTATGGGTAAATTAAGTGAAATGCACTGAACAAGTAAACGGGTCAATGGTTCCAGTATAAACTGAATATTAAACGTACAATATGCCACTAGGGGTCTCTCAATCTAAACAATGACAAAAGACGCAGTTAGGTGACGTTGTGAAGTAGCGTGGGACCATTGCTGTCATTGTAGTCAGTTTCTACCAAGCCCCCACCACAGCGACTTCCTGGTTGATCCAAGAAGGAAGTGCCAATAACTGCAGTTCTCTGAGGGCAGTTTGCACAAAAGAGCAGTTTCTCATTGACCCCCATGTTAAACAGGCCGTTTTCACAGCATCATTTAACCTGTTTAAGGCCTGGTACAAAAAAAACATTCTAGTCTGTATGTTTAGGTCATATCTCCATGACAACTAGCCTGACTCTGCCAGATGGGTTGATTCTCATTGTCTCTGCATATGCATCTGGGAACTCTTGTTTGGAGATCTTTTGGGAAAAGGAGAAAATACTGCTTGTTGATTGGATAAACCATCTGTCTATTGCCAACATACGGGCCACATCAACCAATCAGTTCAATGAAGCGTATGACGTACTAACAGAGCATCCAGTCAAAGCTCAGAAAGTAAACAACATGTCCGTAAGCGATTTTTTTGCCGTTTGTGTAAAGCAAATTTATGGATAAAAGGCCCAATTTCAGGTGCCAACATATTCCAACAGAAGAATCCAAGAGAAAAAAGGGTAGGCGTGCGGCTAACAGAATTAGGGCTATCGCTGTCTGAAAATTTGTCTAGATCAGGTGGGATTTGTTTGCGTTGCTTCCGTTTGCTTGGTACACTAGAGGAGTTGGCCGTTGGCATCACACTCAAACCAAACTCAAAATCAATGCTGATTGGCCGTTTGCTTGGCAAAGAGCTCCAAATTTTCTCCGTTGCACATTACCAGACTGACCTGTGAGTAAAATACAATGGAGCTCAGAGATTAGGATGGGCTCACAAGGCTACATTGCAACACTGAGTGTTGAGTGTGGTGAACAGGCTGTTTTTTTTTGGAGGTTAAAGTTTATGAATAATTAGGGGCGTGGCCTCCTGAGTGACAGCTAGCCCCTGGCCCTCACTTCTCAGAGTTAAACGTCAGCCAGATGGACGCATCTCCCTCCCCCCAACGTCATGCCCATTTTTGGTAAGAGGAAATGAGGCGGAGTCAAAGTCTGGCAAGATGGCGACTCCCATAGGTGAGGTCTCCACTCTGATGTGAACGGACCCGGTGATTAAAACTGGTAAAAAAAACACTTAAAGTGAAATTCGGTCATCAAAAAAACCATCGACACAATTATTTTCGTGTAACAACTATAATGTAGATTTTCCGAAGAGATGCTAACAGCTGCCATGGCAAACATGGAATAGCGAGTTGGACGTATTAAAACGGCTTTTTTAACCAATAATACTGCTCCAAATAATAGTAATAATAAGAGTTTGTGCACATCAAAACAGAGCACCAACAAAGTAGTATGTGAACACAGAGTTTTAAAGACTTGCCAACTGGCCCCTGTACCAGCTGCTTCATTCAAGTCAATTACCAAATACAATCCAAAGGGAAGGAGCCCACTGATGATTTATTCCAGCAAAACATGTAAACGTTGTGGTTTGTGGCAGGGGTCGGGAGCAGCAGCTCTAGCAGGGGACCCGAAACTTCCCTTTCCCGGGCCACAATAACCAGCTCTAACTGGGGGATCCTGAGGCGTTACCAGGCCAGTGTTGGTGTGATATAATCTCTCCACCTAGTCCTGGTAGTTTGGTGAAATATAAGTTGATAATAGATGTAAAAGGTTTCGAAATGTCCCACACAGCTAACCGTGCAGCACCGAAACATTACGCAGATCCCAGGGGTCAGAGGTCAGGGGGCAGGGGCCGGAAGACGCACAGGGAAAGCTGAGTAGCCTGCAACTTGAAGTGAAGAGAGACAGAATGGTTCGTGTTTGTATTTTTCCTGGCTGCAAAACAAAAATGAAAGCTTCCAACCGAGTAACTTTTCATGGGCTGTCATTGCGATACGATGACTGTGCTCTGATAAACCAGTGGCTCATTGTTTTGAATCTGGACATTGACGCAGATGGAGACGCGTAGCTTTCCTTGTGAATGCCTCTATGTTTAGTTTTACATTATAATGTTGAACATAACGTTACCTACCTGATCAGTCTTTATAGTTTTGTTTGAGGAAATGTGTCAGTAGAGTTTAGTTTGTTGCTTGTTGTTACAGTAAACATGAGGAGCGAGTTCTTCCTAATATTTTCTATCTCTAATTCATTTCCTAAATGAATCATTTGTCTTTGAAACCTGCTTGTGTAGAATTTTATTAAATTTTTTTTAGGAGATTTGTAGTCATGCATTTGTGGGAAAACAAATGAAAGTCAAGAGATTAACCCGGTGCACCACCAGTCAGTACCTGTCTCCCTGGTGTGGTAAAACATTTCTCACAATATCTTCCTTTTTTTTAAGGGGTATCTCTCTTAAAACCTAATCCTGTTTTCATCTTCTGCAATTGCAGAGGCACTCAGCTGAAAGTCTCCAGTTAACAGGCTCACTCGTTAAACCCAAACACCAATTCAATCGGCTTTAAGTCTAGTTCTGAAGTTCTCACTTCTCAGAATGTTACAGTTTTCTCTGCCACACTGTTGCATCTGTGGCTGCTAGTAATGCAACCACATAAAAGTCTACTGTACTGGGCTATTTTCATCATTATCATGTTTTTGTTTTTTTGATGGCACAGAGGTCCGGGGCTATAGCCCTGAATGCCCAGGTCCAACAACGCGCCTGGGCTTATGCGGCCGGGGAACATAGGACCCTTTTTGGGGAACAAAGGGATGACCCCGTTGGCGGAGGTGTTGAGAGCAGAGCTGCTAAAGCTGGTCTAAAATTATTTTATTAGATCAAGATGGAGTTAAAAATGACCAAGGTCTAAAACATTGTTAAAAAAAAAAGGTAAAGTAGCTTATATAAAAAGTCAATTTATGAAGCTTCTAGCAACAACAAGGCTGATGCATGCACAAAGGGGATATGATGCCATTTACAGGCTGCCAAATATAAGGGAGCGTGACCGGGAATATAAATGACACATTTGAAGGCACAAATGTTACATATTACAGCTTTAAGTGCATGCCCATTGCCGTAAACAATCAAAGGAGCGTTACACCTACACATTTAAATTGACTGCTTGCTCACAAGCTTTGGCTTTGTCTGCATGCTGAAACAGTGTGATGGGGCTGCAGGCTAGTTAGAGAATGTTGCTTTATTTGCCTTTCCGAAGCCAAAAGAATACAAGAGCAAAATTGTAAGGGATGAGCGTGTTTGTTAAGCGTGTGTTTGCATAAGCTGCAAACATTAGCATCCCGGGCTAAGTAGCTTAGTAGTAGTAGTCCAAGTTCACAGTCCAAAAATGAACTAGTTCATAATTCTTTTCTTCAATATGTTGCTGCAAGCTATTATTTTTTCAATTATTGCCACAGTCTATGTAGGACCACAGGCAGCAATTATTATATCAGTTTTAACTTTTAACTGATGGCACCTTTTGGATGGTTGCAACCTTCATTAAGTTTATGAAAACTGGGTTTTCCACTCTACCCAGAGGCTGCAGGTCTCCGTCAGTAAACTGCACCACCCGGTCGCCTCCTTGCTGCTGTCGCCTCCATGCTGTTTTTTATTTGATGACGTATGCGGCGGTGTGACACTGGTGGCTGGTGTTGCCAGATTAGGTGTTTTTTTCCACTACATATTAAGGCCTGTTTACGGTGTGTTTTAGCCTGGGTTTAGCCTGGAAGGCTCTATAGAAATATGGTGCCCATTCAGGCACAACACTGATTAAAGCGACATCAAACAAAGACAAAGTACTTTTGTGTGAGGTTTTATTTTCACATATGGATCCTGCGCTGCTCTTTCCAGAACTCAGCAATCCCTTGAGACAGTGCTAACTCTGCCAGGCCCCTGCACTCACGGGGGGTGAACCCCACCAGTGCAGTGCTCTTCGTGCCAACCCCTTGCCTCCCTGCCAGCTCTGCAACCCTGGCTGTGATGAGGGATGCTGGAGCGTGACAGTACAGCTGGCTGCCGATTCTGAAACACGGCCATGGTTCACCTCCAGTTATGAGAGTAGTCGGGTTTCCCTTCACGCTTTCCACATTACAAGCTATTTCCACAGCGCCCTCATGTGGCAAAGCCAGCACCTGTACTCCAGGCATCCCCCCCGGGGTCGACTCCCTGATGGCTGTGGCGATGCTACGTCCCATGGCTATGTCCTGGGTGTCGATGGTGACGTTGCAGTTCATGACATATGGACTGGCTCCAACACCTGCAGAACAACAGCTAAAATCAGAACAAAGAGAACGCTTTCACAGCGCACCTTAAAGGGACAGTTCACCCCAAAATCTAAACCACATGTTTTCCAATTACCTGTAATACTATTTATCAATCTAGATAGTTTTGGTGTGAGGTGCCCAGTTTTGGAGATGTGGACCGTAGAGATGTTTGCAATCTCTCAAATATCATAGAACTAGATGGCTCTCAGCGTGTGGTCCGCAAAGTGCCATTGAAATAAACATTAAGTTGAAAAACTCAATAATATTGTCTCTTTCCAGAAATCATGACTCCACAGACCTGTTGTGAGCAGTTTCATGTAGGAACTATTTTCTTTCTACCAAACTGCACCCGATTACCATATCACCACGCAGAAGGAAACATACTTATGGACGAAAGGCTCAAGCTCATGACAGCATGAGATGTAAACATTAATGGCGTCCGCCTCAATTGAGCTGTAACGTTAGCTCATCAGTTAGCTATAGACTCATCTCCACAAGCTAACAATGTGGAAGCAAGAGCCTCTCTTCCATGAGTATGCTTCCTTCTGCGTGGTGATACTGTAGGCAGGTATAGTTCGGTTAAAAAAAAGAAGTTCCTACATGAAACTGTTAACAACAGGGCTTTAGAGTCATGATTTCTGGAAAGAGACGATGTTATTGAGTTTTTCAACTTAATGTCTTAAGAAGATAAACAAGAAACTGTCTACCAAACACCTTTGCACTAGAAATATCACCACATTGGCAAGGAATGTCAAGTTTTCTTGTGAGAATATGAAATTGACAGCACTGAATAACAGACTAGACATAGATAACAGAAGGCAATTACACCAGCAGCGGTTTTAAAATGATATGTCTGTGTTAAAACACTCACATGCTACGTTGAAAGTGTTTGGTGGCTCTAATCATTCCTTGTGTCCATAATGGCTGTGAAGTGAGCCCTCCCTAGTGTGCTAGTGTGACTACACGCTAAGAAATTGGAGGACAAAATCTGCAGTCCTCACTCTGTGCAAAAATCCATCCCAAAGTTCAGCTGAAGCTAATGTGGATCAGGAGGTATCACTGAACCCGAGCTCAGCAAGGACACAGTCTGCAGAGACACAAAGACTGACTTTGGTCACATAAACTTTAACACTGGAACATTCCCCTCTGATTTGGCTCAGACTTCTGAAGCCTCATATTAGCTTCAGCTCAACTTCACAATGCATTTTCCCCTAACACGGTCCCCGTGGTTTTCACTTTTCCACAGAACTATCACTTTGGTTACCATTTCTCACCCTGGAGGCGGGCAAAAAAGGATAGCTTCACGGTCAGGAATACTCAGAGCGACCAATAACTTTAACGTATGTGTGCGGAACCTATCTGAAAATCAAATAAATCAAATCAAGTTTATTTCTATAGCAGATTTAAAAACAACTGTTGACCATAGTGCCGTGAGCATGGACGACACAACAATAGCGGGTAATATAACATCCACTAAAATAATAAATGGCAAGGGAAAAATTTGAGGAATTATCAAAATATGTGCACACAACTAAAACTTTGTAAGATCAATTCTAAAAGTAAAAGATTTAAAAAAATATTAATACCACCATGAGCAACCAAAGGCCACTGAAAACATGTACGTCTTAAGTTCATTGACATTACACTTGTGGAGGGGCAACATTTAAAGTGATGGTTCAGCTGTTTTTGAAGTGCTGTTGAAGTGTTGTATGAGGCAGTTATCCATAGTCCATGTGTTACCTACAGTACATGATGGTTAGCACGCCGCACGTTTGGAGAAAGAGTACTGATGTGGAAGCTGCTGTGGATCACTTTCCTTTGACACTACATTTACTCAATATATTCCTATGCATAAGTGCAAATGTGCCAACCACTGTATTACTCCACAGACCAGCTGTTTGAGCATGACTTACCACCATTTATAGTCAAATACAAGAAAATAAAAATGAGTGATGACAGCGACGACAAAATGCTGTTCACTGTGGAGCCAAGAGGATCCTGTGTGAGCAGGAGAACACAGAAGAAGAACTTCTGCAGAGGGAGACTGAATTGCCGGAAGAAAGAGAGGGGAAACTTCTGTGGAAAGTGGAGGAGAGCCTGACTGACAACAAGGTAACGAGGCGAAAATATAGCATACAACTTAAAGCTGCAGTCAGCAAATCTGGCAGATCGAGCTGACAAATTTCAAATGTTCACAACTCTCTGGCCCCTCCCCCTCTACCAGGGTTTGAATCCTGGCTGGGGCCCTTCTGTGTGGAGTTTGCATGTTCTCCCCGTGTCTGCGTGGGTTCTCTCCGGGTTCTCCAGCTTCCTCCCACAGTCCAAAGACATGCAGGTGTTAGGTTCATTGATGACTCTTAAATCACCCGTAGGTGTGAATGGTTGTCTGTCTCTGTTCGTCTCTATGTGCCCTGTGATAGACTGGTGTCCTGTCCAGGGTGGACGCCGCATCACGCCCGATGTCAGCTGGGATCGGTTCCAGGCCCCCACGACCACGACAGGGACAAGCGGTTGAAGATGAATGAAGAATGGATAAAATATGTTTAGCTACTAACCAACATCTGCAGATAACACACTGACGATGGAGTACCTCATACAACCACACTTCAAAAAATGCTATTCCAAATCTTTGGAGCCTCGATCGTGGAACAGGAAGGTGCAACACCGAATGGTTTCAGTTTAGATTTAGCCTTTAAAAGTTCAAAGAAGAGGTACAACTACAGTTTCATAAATACAGGTACAAAGTCATCTACATTGAATAATCCCGGCAAAGAGACTAACTTTCCTTACAGGCTGTCTTGCCTACAGAGGCCGTTCTGGTACATCAGATTTAGCTTACGCTTTCTGCCAGCCCTGACTCACCTGTGAGACCAAATCGTTCCTGCGGCTGCGGCCCCATGTCGGGCCTGATGGTCTGCAAGTCTGCCGTCTTCTTGAACCAGCCCATCTCCTTCCTCCTCTGTGCCAGCCCTCGCTGAAGGGGGGAGTCTGCCCAGCCAAACAGGAAAGCACTGGTGCCCTGGACCCGCTCTGTGAGTCCCTGAGCCACAGCTGGGCCCCAACGCAGACATGTCAGTTAACCACAGGCTTTCTCGTCATCACATGCACACAACTTCAGCAACACGAGAGCAATGAGAGCGTGACAGACAAAACACACCTGAGGGCTTGTGATACAGACAGAGGGAAATACATGGACATGTGGACCGCTCATTACACGCATGCATAAATACAGTGCTTGTTAGTGAGTTCGCAGATTATTATTGTGAAATCACACCACACTGATTAGCATACAGAGTGCACACATCAGACATGAAGGCACACATCCTGGGTTATTATTAGAAGGACACATGGCTGCTAAGTCAGCTGTTAAAGTGTGAAACTAAGCAACAGCACAGGAAGTAAAGATGTCACATCATCAGCCACTAGACACTTTCCTAAACCACCATGGATGAAGTCATTAAAGTAGACATATACAGTATGTCTGGATACAAAGGCAGATACTTTATAAATGACTGTGGTATAGAGCTGGGTATCTCGATACCTTTAAGGTATCAACTGAAACAACCTAGTACCAAGCAGTATTGAAACTTCTCCTGTCGAACAATACCTGCAGTGGATCATTTTTGTACTCAGATCTAGAAAAACATGAATATTTGTATGGTTTTACTCACAGCCAATCACCTCAAGCACATGTGTCAAACTGATCCAGTAAAGGGCCTCTGTGGTGCAGGTTTTCATTCCAACAGCAAGGACACACCTGACTCGACTTACTCAGTCACCTGAACTTCCTTCACAGTTGATTTGTTGGACCAGGTGTGTTCTTGCTTGGTTGGAATGAAAACCTGCGGCCACAGCGGCACTTTACTGGATCACTTTGACACCCCTGAATGTGTTCTTCGATTTAATGCACCGTGTGATTGGCTCACTACTGTAGCAGCTACAACAATACAGTGTGTGGTTAGCATAGATGCTGCAATAGGATCAGTTATATCAGAACTGGAAAGTTTCCCTTCTTTGAAAGAAGAGCAGCTGAGTAGACTCAAAACAGGCTCCTCTCTGTCATAAACCGGTGCTGGACCAAATAAAAATCAAGGCACTGCTCCAGAAAGTTGCAGATCTTCTCCAAGCAGACGGCTGTACCATCTCCCCATATCCTAAAGTTTGTTACCTGACATCCTTGACTCCACCCTTTCATTCCAGTCACAGATCAAATCAGTCATCAAATCCGTCTTCTTTCACCTCAAAACATCTTCAGACTCCCACCTTCCCTCTCAGACTCTGTTGTAGAGACGCTTATCCATTCTCTTGTCGCCTCCTGACTGAATTAATTCAATGGAGTCCTGTTCAGGGTTTCCAGCACAACCCTGGACAGGCTCCACTATGTGCAGAACTCAGCTGCCAGGGTTCTCACCCACACCAACCCCGTGCAGCCCCCTCACACTCATCCACCTCCACTGGCTGCGTCCTGGATCACATACAGAATCCTCCTTCTGACCTACAAAGGCCTCCATGCCCTTGCCCCCCAGTACTTATCCGACCTCCTCCATCCACATACCCCGTCCCAGAACCTGCGGCCATCACACTCAGGTCTGCTCTCCATCCCTAGCACCAGCCTGCCAACCTTTGGGGACAGAGCCTTCAGCGTGGCAGCCCCCATCCTCTGGAACTCTCTCCCCACAGACATCCACAACACCCCCACCATATCGCCTTCAAATCTTTTTTTGAGTTTGTATGTCCCCGTTGTCACTGTGCAAAGCGTCCTTGGGTTCCTTGAAAGGCGCTATATAAATCCCTGTTAGCATTATTATGAGGCACAAGTAATGACTGTGCCCTGGAAGCTAATGGACAGATACAATATAGATCAACTCAACCCACAGGGAAATATATACAGTATATCTAAGTGCACTTACACACACATGCATGCACAAATGGTATCTCACCCCGAGCCTCTTTAGCACAGTCCTCCGCTCCCACCTCCTCCCCCAGGGGGTAGATGGGTATGAGGTCGACGGCACCCATACATGGGTGGACCCCCTTGTGGTCGCTCATGTCGATCAGCCCACAGGCTTTCTCGCATGCGGACAGAACCGCCTCCCCTGGAGAACAGAAGTGACATCACACATACTGTCAAAGCCAGTCCTGATGTGATCGGTAGGGAATGAAACTGTTCATCTAAAGCAGTTGTTTTTTTAAAAATAATAAAAAATAAAAGACTTGCTTAAGTGAAGCTGATTTATTTGTCTTTAGGAATGAGCGTAGGGCAAACGATGTTAAACCTCCACAGCTTTGGCTGTATGTTCAGAAGGTCTTGTTCGGGATAAGCATTCAATAAGACAAACTTTTCACTGTGAGCTTTGCCAGAAAAATGTTCATCCGGAATTTTTTTGTGTTTAAATCCCTGACAGAGCTTATTAAAGGCTTCCCCTCTCAGAGGATTGAAGAGCAGGGGACTGAGACTGAATCCCGGCTGCAGAAGATAACTGACTCTCTCTCAGGAGAATGCATATAAAACTGTGATATTTCAACACAATGCGTCAAAATGTAACGTTTGATACTTACGGATAGAGTCGATACTGGCCACAATGGTGATGACAGAACGGTTGTAGTCATGGTCATTAAAGATGTTCAGCACTGTGGTCCCTTCTCGTCTAACACCTGATGTAGAATTGTATAAAAATGTCCCAGGTTAAAATTATGTTCAGTGTAAGGTTACAGAGTCTTCTCAGTTCACTGCTATGAACAATATCAGAAACCATATGTAGCATCATGTTGGAGGACAGGAGGGGAAGTGCTTGTGGGGAACTAAAGGGCCCTATTCTGCTCATTTTCAGGATCATACTTGTATTTTGGGTTTCTGCTAAAACATGTTTACATGCTTTAGAGAGGTACCGCTAACACCGATTAGCTCGGGGCAGTACGGTGAAGGCATTCAAACGTCTTTTCTAACCACTAATACTGCTCAAAATAACATCAAACCTCTTCAGCAGCATGAGAAGAGTCCTTACACAGAAAACAAAGCACCAATGGGCTCCTTCCTTTGGGATTGACTTTGGTAATCAACTTGAATGGACTTTACTATGAGAGGAGCTGGTACAGGGGCCAGTAGGTAAGTCTTTAAAACACTCTTTTAATAAACTCTGGCTTCACTAACTACATTGTTGATGCTTTGTTTTCTGTGTAGGGACTCTTCTCATGCTGCTGCAGAGGTTTGCTGTTATTTTGAGCAGTATTAGTGGTTAAAAAAGACGTTTGAATGCCTTCACCGTACTGCCCCTGATCAGTGTTAGCCACGTCGGCTGTTAGCGACTCTCTGGGATTTCTCCGTTAATAGTTCATAACCATAACCCGTAATTTTCTCAAACTGTCCGTCTGAATATACCTGTATTCACCCTTTGTCTGAAACACTACGTTTTAGCGCCTGTCTCTTTAGAGATATAATCTGTAAGATTTTCATCTATTTAATTGTCTTTAAAGTTCCTGTCTATCAAAAAGTGAGTTAAAACAATGGTGATTGATCATGTGACCCACTAATGAAAGCACTTTTTGCAGAGTACTCCAATATCCGTGTCTGTGGAGACATGGAGGCTGGATGTAAATAAGCCGCCATGTTAGTGACGCTGCTGACAGCGGTTGGTCTGTCGGCCCAGGTAGGTTGTGCTGCGTTAACTTGTAATCGAAAATCGGGAACTTCCAACTTCTGAGTCAGGCTTGTAGTAAGAACAGAAGTCTACTCACACTTACCATTCTTACTGTGCCCAAGCACGATACAAGGCTAAATGACACTACAACTGTTTGTGCTTAAGCGCGGTACACTTCCCGGCTGCAGCCCTGTTAAGAAAGGTGGGCTTCAGCAAAGCATGATCGCACATGTATGAGCACGAGCATTAACGGGGGTCCTGACATCTGTTCATATGCGACTGTTCCCCGTGACGGACATTCAAAAATATGTCGCCGAAGGGTTCGTGGTGGTCTGATGCTGAGGGGGAGTGTTTACTGCAGATGTGGTCGGATGAAAATATTCAAAAACAGTCGGACAAAACAAAAACTCCAAGGGGTGGTGACGTAAAAGCCTGGGCCGTGGAGGGCAAATGTGAGTGAGCATCGCGACCTGCTTTATAATAAGAAAAGACAACGTATTTTACAATATGGGACCTTTAAAGTATTGTCGTGATGCGAAGGCGTAAATTAAGTATTGTGAGAATGAAGACTAGTCTGAGGAAGACTTGCCTCCTGAGCTCAGCTGTCTCATCAGTGCTTTAAGTCTCCTTTGGGTTTTTAATGTAGCCTGGAAATTAATGAGTGATGGGCAAAGGAGGCTTCGTGAACCATTTTCTTTATTTTCTTAGCTCTATTATTATATGTCTTATCCCCAGACTCATTTAATTGAATTGTATATATATACATTTAAAAAACTAAAATCGCACTTGCCTTCAGTGTCATACAAGGCTGCCTTGGCCACGGTCTCCACCAGGTCTTTCCTGCGGGCCTCGGACACGTTGAGAAGACAAGCCACCAGTCTTCTGCCCAGGGAGCTTGAGGCCATGTTTCTGCCACAGCTGCTGCTGAAAGTGCACAATTGACATGAGGTGCACTGACCAGACAAGGGGTGCCCAGTCCTGCTCCTGTGGGGCCACTGTCCTGTATGTTTTAGGTTTCTCTCTACTCCAACACACCTGATTAATGATGTGCTCGTTATCAAGCAGCTGAAGCTTGTCACAGGTTTGAAAATCGTTAGACTCAAGTGTGTTAGAGCAGAGAGCAACCTAAAACATGCAGGACAGTGGCCCTCCAGGAGCAGGGTTGGGCAGCCCTGGACCAGACTGAAGATGAAGAACAGTCAGTCATGTAAAATTCTCCACTCCCACCCAAATGAACCTGGACAGAAATAAAGCCGATGACCTTCTTAACCTGCACGTTTCCTACTCAGAGGCTTTGCTCCTACCACATCACTTATGATAGCTACTGTTAGCAAACCTCACATTGATCTGGCTGTGTGTCTAAATGACTGTCACTTTGCTGACTCCTCTCTTCTTCTGCTATTGTTATTATTATTATTATTATTATTATTATTATTATTATTATTATTATTATCCCTTTAGCAGTTACCATTATTCCATGATTACCCCATGTGGCCATCATTGCTGGTGTTCATCAAAACTGACAGAGGCTAACTTTCTAGTTTAAATGTATTTGTTATATAAATGCTTCTTTTTTTTAACGCACATTCCACTTTAAAAATTTAACCATAAGCATTTGTGTTTATTATTGAATTATCTTGTCCTTTGTGTTTTATTTTGGCTACATAAACAGATTAAAAATGGCCTTTAATGATGATGCCATAAGCACAGTTTGTGGAGCTGCACTTTACGATGGGAACAATAAAGTTATGCTATATAAAATACCTGTTTTGCTTAATTGTTGCCCAAGTCTGCAAAGTTGACCTTGATGACAGGAGAAGCTCCTGAAAATGGCCAATGGGCAAAACTAAATACCCAGGAAATAAGTTGTAGAGCGTACATTACATAGATGAGGAGTCTCCTTGACTGTAACAGTTTAATAATAGAGCTGATTAATGTGTACAGTGGTCCAGAGCAGCATGTGCGCGTAGTAGTGTCCCTCCATGTCAGTGCTGACTGTCAGAACATACACAACATGTTCAAAGTCCACGCTGGAGGAAAGCTGACTCTCTACATTTCACTTCAAGTCAAAGCGCGTGTATGCGTAGCGTACTTGCGTTACACTGAGCGGTCTTTCAGCACTGACATGTGCGGTGTATTCTCTGGTGTTGGACCCAGCTCTAACTTGGCCACGGCTGCAGCAAATCCACGCACATCCACATCCACATCCACGAAAACGTACACCAGCAGACTTTAGCGTGTGTAGCTGAAGATGAGAGAGTTAGGGCGAGATGGTTCACTCCATGTACTAATGGAAACGCTTCTTTACAGAAGGACGCTACACACACATATGTATGTATGTATGTATGTATGTATGTATGTATGTAGTGTATGTATGTATGTGTGTAGTCTATCTATGTGTGTGTGTGTGTGTATGTATGTATGTATGTAGTCTATCTATGTGTGTGTGTATGTATGTATGTATGTATGTAGTCTATCTATGTGTGTGTATGTATGTATGTATGTACGTATGTATGTAGTCTATCTATATGTATGTATGTATGTATGTATGTAGTCTATCTATGTGTGTGTATGTATGTATGTATGTATGTAGTCTATCTATGTGTGTGTATGTATGTATGTATGTATGTAGTCTATCTATGTGTGTGTATGTTTGTATGTATGTATGTAGTCTATCTATGTGTGTGTATGTATGTATGTATGTATGTATGTATGTATGTAGTCTATCTATGTGTGTGTATGTATGTATGTATGTATGTAGTCTATCTATGTGTGTGTATGTATGTATGTATGTAGTCTATCTATGTGTGTGTGTATGTATGTATGTATGTAGTCTATCTATGTGTGTGTATGTATGTATGTATGTAGTCTATCTATGTGTGTGTATGTTTGTATGTATGTATGTAGTCTATCTATGTGTGTGTATGTATGTATGTATGTATGTAGTCTATCTATGTGTGTGTATGTATGTATGTATGTATGTATGTATGTAGTCTATCTATGTGTGTGTATGTATGTAGTCTATGTATGTATGTAGTCTATCTATGTTCGTGTATGTATGTATGTATGTATGTAGTCTATCTATGTGTGTGTATGCTTGTATGTATGTATGTAGTCTATGTATGTATGTGTGTGTATGTATGTGTGTATGTATGTATGTAGTCTATGTATGTATGTGTGTATGTATGTATGTAGTCTACATATGTATGTATGTATGTAGTCTATGTGTGTATGTATGTGTGTATGTATGTATGTATGTATGTATGTGTGTATGTATGTATGTGTGTATGTATGTATGTATGTATGTATGTAGTCTATCTATGTGTGTGTGTGTGTGTATGTATGTAGTCTGTGTATGTATGTGTGTATGTATGTATGTAGTCTATGTATGTGTATGTATGTGTGTATGTATGTATGTGTGTATTTATGTATGTATGTATGTAGTCTATGTATGTGCGTATGTATGTATGTGTGTATGTATGTATGTAGTCTACGTATGTATGTATGTATGTGTGTATTTATGTATGTATGTATGTATGTATGTAGTCTATGTATGTATGCATGTATGTATGTAGTCCATATATATATATGTATGTGTGTATTTATGCATGTATGTATGTATGTATGTATGTATGTAGTCTATGTATGTATGCATGTATGTATGTAGTCCATATATATATATGTATGTGTGTGTATGTATGTATGTATATAGTCTATGTATGTATGTATGTGTGTATGTAGTCTATGTATATGTATGTGTGTATGTATGTAGTCCATATATATGTATGTGTGCGCGTATGTATGTAGTCTATATATGTATGTGTGTGCGTATGTATGTAGTCTATATATGTGTGTATGTATGTAGTCTTTGTATGTATGTATGTATATATGTATGTATGTAGTGTATGTGTGTATGTAGTCTATGTATATGTATGTGTGTATGTATGTATATAGTCTATTAATGTATGTGTGTATGTAGTCTATGTATATGTATGTGTGTATGTATGTAAGTAGTCTATATATGTATGTAGTCTATGTATATGTATGTGTGTATGTATGTATATAGTCTATGTGTGTATGTAGTTTATGTATATGTATGTGTGTATGTATGTAGACTATATATATGAATGTGTGCACGTATGTATGTAGTCTATATATGTATGTATGTATGTATGTAGTCTATATATATGTATGTGTGTACGTATGCATGTAGTCTATGTATGGATGTATGTGTGTATGTATGTAGTCTATGTATGTATGTGTGTACGTATGTATGTAGTCTATGTATGTAGTCTATATATATGTATGTATGTAGTCTATGTATGTATGTATGTAGTCTATGTATGTAGTCTATATATATGTATGTATGTATGTAGTCTATGTATGTAGTCTATATATATGTATGTGTGTATGTATGTAGTCTATGTATGTATGTATGTAGTCTATATATATATATATATATATATATATATATATATATATATATGTATGTATGTAGTCTTTGCATCATATGTATGTGTATGTATGTAGGCCGTGTGTGTGTGTGTGTGTGTGTGTGTGTGTGTGTGCGCGTGTGCGTGCTTGCTCATGCTTCTATTGCATGTACTTTGTGTAAAGATACTGTTATGGAGTTGTGCATATTTTGACAAGACTGTTAAATACGGTGTATCTATCTATCTATATACATAATGTAAGGGAAGAAAAAAAACAGATGAGGCTGGAAACTAGCTCTGTTACACACACAAAAAAATGACATTAGATTTTGGATTTAGATTTATTTTGTGTATTAGTCAAGTCAAGTCAAGTCACTTTTATTTATATAGCACATTTAAATACAACAGGAGTTGACCCAAAGCGCTTTACATGAGAAGAAATCAGGTTTGGGCAGGACAGTAGATAAAAGGAGCCCAAGAATACACAGGTCTTGACAAAAAAATGCATAAAATAAGTAAAAAAGAAAACAATATTAAGATCAACAATCAGCATAGAATAAAAACAGGTGAAATAGAATCAAGCAAGAAAATAAAAGAAGTAAAAAGTAAGAAGAAGGTTAAAAGCAATAGACTAAGTGAAACAAAATATATAAAAATAAATTAAAATAGAAAATAAAAATAATAAATAAAAAGGCAGTGGGGAATAAGGGAGGGTGTTAAGGGTTGTTAAAGGCAAGAGTGCAAAGGTATGTCTTTAAATTGGACTTAAAGCTGGCAAGGGTGGTAGAGGACTTAATATGGAGTGGAAGGGGATTCCACAGGTTTGGGCCAACAACAGAGAATGCCAGGTCACCTTTTGTTTTGAGACGTGTAACAAGTAAAACAACAAAACAAAACATAATAACAAATATATTACTACCTGTTGGTTTAGTTTATATCATTATGTATCTACTTCCTGCATTGTTTTATGTGTATAACGTCTGCATAAATTAAGTTTATATTTTACAAATATGTATTCATGAATGTAGTTATTTCTGAATTACGCTCTTTATTTAATTGAATTGAATTTATTTTATTTTATGAACATTTCTTTATCCTCCACCCTCGGCTGACTGAACGGTCCGGTCTCGTGTGGTACTAGTTGTCCGTCGAGTCAAAAGCGGAAGTAGACGGGAGTGCATCATCTCGCCTCACTTTAGCGTAGCTCAGTCCGAAAACAAACGCATGCGCAGAAGTGCTAATGCTTTGCTGTCGGTCTCTGTTTGATAAATAGCGCCTCTTCGTGGACGAAAAGCCCCATAACTTTCATAAGTAAATAAATGCTATGAGTTTATTCTGAAACTGCTACACTGGAACAGACGGCGGATATAGCACAGTGTGCTAAAATAAGTGTTTGGGCTCCTTGTTTTGACGTTAACGTTAGCCGCAGATAATATGATGTTGCGTTGCTAACAGGGGTTGCTAACACAGACAGACAGGTAGCTAACTGTTAGCTGACGGCAGCAGCATGAAGTGGCAGCGGTAAGGAAGAAGACGCCACATCATTTTATTATTTTACTGTCCATGCTAGCCTCTCGAACAGTCGCGGTGGGCTTCACTCTCATAGCTGTGACCAAAACGATGATCTCTGTGTCAGCGACGGCAGCCTCTGAACCTGCGGGGCTGCACGCATCAGCCAGCCGGGATGCACTCTCCGGGAGCCCGGGGCAGAGGCTCCAGAAGCTGCTCGCGGTGCCCGGATACGACCCCAGCCGAGTGAACGACCTGCTGCTCCTCCGGCCCGGTACTGACGATCAGACTGCTGGAGAACCAAAGGAGAAGAGGGGCTGCAACAGACATGTCGTGTTTTTCCACGGGGATATCCAGGTGAGTGTGATAGAGGGGGCGTTAATCTCAGGTTATCTGATTTCATGATTTTAATCCCCCTGCACCCAGTGACCGTCCATCAGTGGTTCTTTACAGGGGATGTTGTGGAAAAGTATAGAACACACACACACACACACACACACACACACACATACACATACACAATTACATTCCGTGAAATTGAACCCTTGACCACACTTTACAAAGACAATACTATAACAGTGACTTACTAGGGAATGTGTATAAAATGATTGATTATTCTATTATTATGATGTAGTTTTTTAAGATCTTCCATTTTGAGATGGTGCATGGAGTTTAAAAACAATTTAGAATAGAAGATAAATACTTGATTGATCCCAAGCTGGGGAATTGCAGTGTAACAGCAGATTTACACACAGACCCATCAAAGCAGTAATATAAAAATACAATATGAAAGATACCTATAAAATCAAATGTATAAATAAGTGCTCTAATTGTAGTGCAAATGTAAACATATAATAATCTAAGGTGCAGAGGACAGATTATGAGAAAAACATACGATTTGTGTCACTGTATTCCCTTTATATTCGACTCACTTATATGAATGGTCAACACCATGTGACATTTATACGGTCATGTATTTTTCACATGTAAAATGTCTTGAGCTTTTACAGCACACAGCATGTGACACCTCATAGGTGTCAGGAGAGGTTATCAGCAGACTTTGCTGTGCTGCTTCACAGCTCGCTAAGGCAAAGGAAACCCTCTGCATGTTAGACACAGAGAAGCACATTCAGGCTGTAGCATGTAGTTCATATTCATAGTTCATAATGCACAAATGATTAACTGCCACACACAGCACAAATCTGCGACTCAAAAACACACAGGAGATTGAAATCCGTAAGTCTGAGAGTGGTTTGAAGGGCGGATATTTGAGCCCGTCACACTTGGCTGCTCTTAGCTACCTTGACATCAAGTCACATGTATTTATATTGTATGGGAGAGATTGTTAGAGCTCGGTAATAAGTCACAAAAGGAAATACATTTTATCTTTATAGCGCTTTTCATAATACTCAGTCACACAACATAAAAGAAGACTCTTTGTGTGCATATGTATATGATAATGGGGAACTTCCAGTGTTTATGCCACCTTTAGCTGTGTTGGATCAGCTGATCAGGTTGAGTTCACAAATATAAAAATGGTTATCGGAACTGGAGCTGAAAATGACCCAGAATTCCACTGTGCAGGATAGAAATTACAAAATAATTTACATTTAAGTGTAATTCCGGCGACCTATTATACTCTATTTCAGGCTCATATGTTTATTTTGTGTTTCTACTAGAACATGTTTTCATGCTTTAATGTTCAAGCAACACTTAATCTTTCCTCACACTGCTCATGTTTTCTGCACCCTCTGTTTGAGATGCTCTGTTGCAGCACCTGTCTATTTGAAGCCCCCCTCCTGAAAAGCCACGTCTGCTCTGATTGGTCAGGCACTTCCTGGTCTCCTCCCCCGCTATTCCGTATTACTGCCGCTAGCACGTAGGTAAATATCGTCACCAGTTGACTGCGAGACAATAAAGCAGCGATTTCTAATTCCCTAATTTCTATCTAATTAGGGAGTAATGAGCAACGCAAAATCCGAGATAGCTTAAAGTCAGACCGCCAAGAAAGTAGAAAAAACGTGTCTGAACGAAGGCTTGGACAGCAGTCTGAATCCAGAGCAGATCTTCTCATGGGGAGTTAGACTGCTTACCTATACACATGTAGCCTCGTTATTTGAACCTTTGGTCACGTTGAGCACGAACATCCGTCATTATAACAATATAGAAACTAAGGAAAAGCATAATATGTCCACTTAATCACACTGTAATACAACTGCCTACTGTAGCGATGGGATCATGCCATGGTAATTGTGTAATACAAACATTCTCAGTAAGTCAAATAGCCTTTAAATAAAAAGAAAACATACACAACATAGTTGATGAAAAAGCCACATGTCAGCATGTGCAGTGACATCTGGTGGTGTGTAAAACTCAGCAGCCCTTCAAGACATGAGCAGAAGCTCTACAACACCTGGTTTTAATATTTAGCCTCATATGGCCTGTGAGTTATTACATCTGTAATATGTTTGTTTAGAAGGGCTGCATTCAGTGTAGATATCATTTTGCTATATGGTCAAATAAAATATAGCACAGTAAACATGACATATGAATGTACATGAGTAGTTGAGCGTAGATGTCCACTGTGGGCTTGTGTTTTAACTTCATTAACAGTATTCATATAACATGTCATATGAATCATTATGTTATGTGATTGTAAAAAAAATTTCTTTAAATTGGCTTATTATCTTCATTACATTGGTATCAGGTGGAAATGTTCTCATACTTTTGTCTTTCTCGTGTCCAACGCCATATTTCTCAGCTGTTCTCTTCTTTTTCTTCTTCGTTTAACCGTCAAACTCTGACCCAATGTACTGAACAATAAGGTAGCTTCAGTATCGTCCACATGTCTCTCAGGGCTCTGCAAACACAGTGACATGTACACATTCAAGGAGAACACCTTTATTTGTGCGTATCAGTTTGTCTAATATTTTTCCATTACTAACACATGCTTGCTTTCTGCACTGTAGAGTGTTATGGGTAAATCTCGCAGTGCTTGACACACAGTATGTAGCAGCTAAAACAGCTTTTATTTGCTCTATTTTTGAATGTATGTAAGTAATGTATTAAGGTGTGCAGTGTTGTGAGTGAGTCTCTTTTTAGAAATAGGATCAGACTATAACATGGGGATACTCACACCGTCTGTAGAGTAGAGTCAAAAATAGGGATGTCAACGAGCTAGAAGCTTGTTTCAGTGAGCCATGCATTCGTTCTCAGCAAAATCCACTGGAGTGGTGGAAGTCCAACAGGCACCGGTACAAAAAACTGAGCGTTGTGGCGAAGCAGCAACTGCTGATACCTGCCACTGGTGATGTCCAAATGAAGCTTCATGAAGCATTTTCTTTATCCACTAGATGGAGCTCTGTTCAAAAAAGGGCTGAAAACACACTGAATCACCATTGATTGAGCCCTCTTCTTAGAGCTCCATCTAGTGGACTCAACAAATACTACTAATGCTTCATGAAGCTTCATTTGGACAGCACTACCTGCCACCTCTGTGCCAGCGGAGCGCATGTTCTCCAAAGCAGGACTGATCATTAACAGAATGCAAATGCAAATGTATTCAGGTTTTTGTAAGGAAACAATGTTTTGAAGTTGTGGTTGTAAAAATCAATCCTTAAAGGGGTACTGTGAATAAGCTGTAGGTGTTGGGTAGGCTGTTATTCCTGCAGGAAGATGGTTTGAGTTCCAAAAATAGATTTGGAAAAATGATACAATAAAAGCTGATACGATCCCTCGATCTTGGAATGAACTACTCATACCTATCCCTAGTTTACACTGCTGGATACTTGCAGAAAGAAGGAGTCATGAGGAAGAAACGTGTATAGCGTGGCTTCATTTCATGAAAAAATCATTTCAAGTAAGGGTACAAACTTACAGGGGCTTGAATTCCAGGAGTGGCATGGATTTGACACTCTACGCACGAGTGCCACTGCCTCTCAGCTGAGCAGCACTTCTGTTTCTGAGGTCAAATATATCCTGTCAGGAGAACATTAGCACCATGCAGGCAGGCTTAGACGATTCTCTCATTTACCTACACTGTGTTCAGACCCACATATTAAAAAAAAAGCTGCGATGATGCTGAACACCTGCGGAGCCCAACACAGAAAATTGATCAGGAATCAACGAGGGAATCTTTAAAGAATCAGACCGATAAGCAGAATCCACGGTTACCTGCCCGGTTACCATTGTTAAAAACCATAAAACAGTCCAACAAATAAGAAAAATGTTAATTGCAGGGTGTCCAAAGTCCTTAAAGGGATAGTTTGGATATTTTGAAGTAGGGTTATATGTATGAGGTAAATCTGAAAACCAAAGTCACACAATAACACAAACATACTAACTGACTGAGGAACAGTAGACCCACAACACCTGTGTCCAGCGAGGTAAAATGACTGTTCACCAGCTTCTGTTCACCTTCGTAAAGGGCTGTCTGACTGCAAGGTGAAGAGGGGAAGATATTGTAAATATTAAACTGATGTGGATTCTTTTGAGGTGGCAAAACTACCGTTCGCTGCTGCCCCCATCCACAGAAGCACAACATCATCAGAGGCCTTTTGTTTCTATTTTTAGTCCATGGAAGGGACACTTACTAACGAAGTGAATAAAAAAGATCCAGAGGGGGAAAAGAAGATTAAACATCACCCATTTCTTTTCTAATTGCTTTCAAGAATTCGAGAAGTGCCCTCATTTCCCAGAGCCTTTCCAGCAGCCGCCCCATCGATTCATTGTCCTCATTTGCCATTCATTAGGCAAGTGTTAATATTCCCACAGTGTGCTGGTATTTGCCAGGAGACGTTGGTTTGAGCAGGATGCTGTCACCGCCGTGTTGCCATGTAAATAAAAAGAATGAGGTCATTGTGTTGAGGAGCACACTGTCACAGTGTGACAGCAGCCTGGGGAGATGCTGCTGATGGAACTAATGAATTGTCAAAGACAGACCGATGTGTGTCAGACTCTCACCATGGCTGGGGAGGGTGGAGGGGACATGTTTTGGTTTGGCTCACAGATGGAAACTAACATTTGTGAGTGAAAAGCATTCAGAATCTTTTAATAGTTTAATAGTTTTTTTAATCCTTCCCTTTAAATGTTAAAGGGAAATTCCAGCGTAAAATCATCCCAGGGTCCTTTTTTTTAAAAATATGATTATTTTTTGGCAGTTTTTCAAGCCTTTATCATACAGGACAGAGAGGAAATGGGGTGGTAGAGAGAGAGGTCGGAGTCGAACCTGCAGCCACTGCCTCAAGGACCTTCAGCCTCTTTACATGGGGCTGTGCCACCGGATGCCCCCCCCCCCCCCATGGTCTTTTTTGACACTTCCACACATCAAATAAGCCATCAAGATAATTTTTTTGTGTATAAACTATTGACGGAGAAATCCCGGAGAATCTTTAACAGTCGCTAACAGCCGGACGTGGCTATCAGTGATTAGCTCGGGGCAGTAGGGTGAAAGCATTCAAACTTCTTTTTTAACCACTAATACTGCTGAAAATAACAGCAAACCTCTGCAGCAGCATGAGAAGAGTCCCTACACAGAAAACAAAGCACTAACAACGCAGTTAATAGAACAGAAATACTTTATAGATCCCACGCTGGGGAATTGCAGTGTAACAGCAGATTTACACACAGACACATCAAAACAGTAATATAAAAATACAATATGAAAGATACCTATAAAATAAAATAAAATGTATAAATAAGCTGACTAACTGTAGTGCAAATGTAAACATATAATAATCTAAGGTGCAGAGGACAGATTATGAGAAAAACATAAGGTGCTTGCGATTTCTAGTATTTCTATTCTATTCTATTCAAGTGGATTACCAAAGTCAATCCCAAAGGAAGGAGCCCATTGCTGCTTTGTTTTCTGTGTAGGGACTCTTCTCATGCTGCTGCAGAGGTTTGATGTTATTTTATTTAATAAAAAAGACGTTTTAATGTCTTCACCGTACTGCCCCAAGCTAATCAGTGTTAGCCACGTCCGGCTGTTAGCCACTGTAACAGATTTCTCCGTTAATAGTTATACTGATTCTGATTGTCATACACGGAAAAAACTGTCTTAATTACTTTGATATGTTCAAGTGTGGAAAAAGACCATGGGATGACTTTACGCCGGAGGTACACTTGAAGCGTTTAAAGGCCCAATAACACTTCAAAAGCCATCTCCTGCTCCTCAACTAGCTACATTTCTGTTGCAGCATTTCATTTTGCAAAGCTGTGTTCTCTAAACAGGAACGTACTGACTGGAAAGCTTATTTTAAGCAAACTACGGGATTCTTTTGTCTTTGTATGCCTCTATGCCTTGACTGAGAGATAATGGGCGTAGATCATATATCCCATGCTGTTCCAGTGTGTAAACGTTACTGCAGCTCCAACAACTTCTTCTTGTGTTGTGTGTGCAGAACTTCCAGGAGGAGATGGCTCTGCAGCCTGACGGAGCCAGGTGGCTCGCCTGGAGCCTGGAGCAGGTGGCTCTCACTCTGGGCCGGCGTTTCCCTGACCGACATGTTTGGGTGGTCAGAGCCTCCCACATGTACCTCCACAAGTTCAGCTGCTACCATAACTTTGTGGAGAGCAACATGTTCGGGGCTCCGGAGCACTCGCCGTACTCACCTGACACCGGAGCGTTCCGCCACCTCAGGTTGGTTTTGGTGTCTTTAACTCTTTTCTTTTACAGCACTTTTTTTTTTTGAATTGGTGAAATGATGTGACAAGAATATATCAATATACAAAGAGGATGGGACAAAAATAAGATAGACATACAGCCAACGTATAGAATCAAATTAATTGATATGAATATAATAATAATATTATTATAATTATTAGTGTTTGGTTTCTCCATAGCTTGGGAGCAGACGAGCTCATCCCTTTCATTTGCTCTGACAGATACGCCCGGCCCTCCTCACATTCAGACAGATTCCCCCCCAGACCAGACCCTGGCGGGGTCAATCGCAACCATTTAATTACTTAATCTAACTGGCAACAACTTACCAGGCTCATGAACCTCCCATCACACTGTGAAACTGGGCAGCGCTGATCAAATATGACTCATGATTCGGTTTCTATATAACTTCTTTCTGTTTTCAGGAACACATTTGAGCGTACTGTTTAACTGTCGTTTTAAAAAGTTTGTGACCCCGCTTCAAAACAGACCAGGCACCGCCTCAGCTAACTTTCTCTGCTCTCACCATAGCCTTTCAAACATCTTATCAGTGGAAAATAGGTGTACAAAATCTTAGAAACAGCCCTGCAGCTCGGCCTAGGTTTCTCTTAAAGCTTGTTTTAGAATAGTTAGTTATTTATGGTCAAAAAGAAATCATGGAAAAACAACCATGGCACTTTGTCTTCAAGTGAAACGATGTTGATTTTATTCTTTGAGTGTATAGGCGTTGGCAACTATCAGAGATTAATATTAGAGAGCAAATGATTAATACTTGATTTGTTCTGAAATATTGTTGTTTTTTATTGTTCAGGGTTTGATAGAATATGAGCTGTGGCTACACCACTGCTGTCCTAGCATGTGTTTTTATTTTAGAATAAATCAAGTATTAATACCTTGGCTTCCTTTCTTCCATTGTAAACTGTTGTTTTCAGGAGTTGCCGTCTGACCTCTGCGGTCTCAAAAGGCATGAAACAATGGCACACAGCAAAGCTGCACTTGTAAACCGGTATTTACTGCATACCGATTGTATTGTAAGTGTTGCGTCTGAACAGCTTTTGTGATGGCAGGGCCCTGCTGAGCCACGGCATGGAGAGAGCCAACCTTCCAAAGTCTCTCCAGCCACAAGGAGGCGCTGACAGCATCCCCTCAGGGTTTTCTCTGACGCTGGTGGGCTTCAGCAAAGGCTGCGTGGTGCTGAACCAGATGGTGTACGAGCTGGCCGGGGCCCGCGCCGACCTGCAGATGTCGCACTTTGTGAAGCGCGTCTCGGACATGTACTGGCTGGACGGCGGGCACCCCGGAGGCAGCGAGACCTGGGTGACCAACAAGCAGGTGTTGAAGGAACTGGCTTCGAGCGGGGTGTCCATTCACGCCCACGTGACCCCTTACGAGGTGTGTGACCCCATGCGGGCCTGGGTGGGCCGCGAGCACGCACACTTCATCAAGACCCTGGAGGAGTTCGGGGCCTCTCCTAATAAGAAGCTGCACTTTAAGGATGAGCCCCCTTCCATCGAGAACCACTTCAGGGTCATCCGGGAGTTTTGAGTTGTGTTCAGAGTGGTTGTGAGCACTAAGATACAGATTGAATGTCTTATTAGCTGGTCTTACCTCATTTTTTTCCTATGTTTTAAGGGCTGAGTATCTAGAGCATGTGACGGATGCTGTTGTGATACTGCTAAATGCACTTGACCCGGGTCTGAATGAGGAGTCTTTGCCCTGCTCCTCGTAGCCCCGAGAAAGAATATGCAGGTGTGAAAAGGGTCTTCCTTCTTCATTCTTCAGGCTAAATGTAACCTTTGACGTCTGATTCGGACTCAGAATTCGAAACATGACTGATTCTTGTGTATAAGTGTAATGTTATGACTTTTGGTTTCTAATTGAACTTAATGTGTCTGGCTTTTGACGTTGGGTTCATACCCGCACTTGTGTTGAGCTACTTTTAGACATGTGAATGTGTGAACGTCTGAACTGGACTTTACAGTGTCAGGTTCAGACTTCATCAGTTGGTCTCTCAGTGGTGATTCTTGATTGTATTCCAAATGACCTGTTCACAAAGTTAATAATGGTTCTGTTGTCATTCCTTCAGTTGGATCCTAAGTGGACAGTCTGCCAATCTTTGTCCCGACCTTTTCGATTTAAATATCACACATTAACTGCACTCTGAGAAGAAAAGAGCAGGTACCTACACAATCTCACCGTGAGGTCCATGATTGAAAGCAATCCTATCGCATGAGTTTACTGTGCTTCAAACTCCATCTGCTGATGGAGATCATGAAGAGCGTGAGGAGAGATGTGTATCACTAAAAACATTTGAACCTAGCATTTTAAGGCACTGTCTCTCTCACTGGATCTTTCCCTCACAACTTGTTTTACAGGTTTGTTTTGACCATCTTCCAAATGACCCTAGAAAAAACAATTGTTAGAACTAGACAATACGTAATAACAAGGGGGTGTAACTATGTATCATCTGGTTTGATTCAGTGCTCATTAGTGCTGTCCAAATGAAGCTTCATGAAGCATTAGTTGTATTTGTTGAGTCCACTAGATGGAGCTCTTGGTTTAAAGAAAAGGGCTCAATGAAAGGTGAGTCAGTGTGTTTTCTACCCTTTGTAGAACAGAGAGCTCCATCTAGTGGTCTCAGAAAATAAAGAAATGCTTCATGAAGCTTCATTTGGACATCACTAATGATTAACGATCCAAAATTATCAATGCAGAGTGAAAATATCGATACCTTACATATCATCATCTTTAAGATAGGCTTCTATTTTGAAATTCCCATTTTATATTTACTGAATTTAAAAAATATATAATTAATCTACAGTATATGAATTAGTCAATTGTTTTTTAATTTAAATGCCTGAAAAAATTCAGTGATAAAATTGTCAAAGCAATTCTTTTCTTTTTGTGAGTCGATGAAATGTTAAATGGACGATAACCATGGCAGGCCCCTGAATTGAACCAAAATTCAAACTGCATCGTGGCAGACCCTGTGATATCAGAAAATATCCTGTCATTGTCCATATAATCGATATTTCATATATAAAGATGAAGGTTGTGATTTAGACCCCTAGTAATAATGTTCTGCTTTTTGTTCAGATAAAATAAGTTGGGGAGATGTATTAACTAGAAAGTACATTTTAATTTTCCTCTGGTTTTTCTCTCATGGTGGCAGAAATACATATACAGTATATACACACACACTCAACTCTTTTTATTGTAATATGAGAAAATGCGCACACACATGCTAGTTTTGTGGGACAGTGAAACCATGTGTGTTCATGTCTGTATGATGTATTCCAGTCTGTATGAGCTCTATGTAAGCTTACATAGCATCTTTGCACTACGCTGATGGCTGTAACTCATTTCGCTGAATGTAACTTCAAATCATTCCATTGTTTACTACTTAGGTTTATGCTGTTGATGCTGTTTAAACACCTACAAGGAGGACAGATAGGACTTGGTGTTTTTTTTAGGTGCTTAGCAAGTACGCAGCCGAGATAACGTGCATTATTTCAAATCATCTGCTTGCTAATTGGGACGCATTGTCACTGTAATTGAGTCCTGTGAAGTGTTAGCAGGTGATGGAGAGGATCTGTTTGTGTTTGACTCAGCAGGGGGCAGCAGCGTGTCTGTTGTACACAGGATCGACTCAAGACAACAAAAGACATCATATATTTTCTACAACCTTTAATGAACTTTTTAAGTTTGCTTTGTGATTCCTACATATTAGCCTGCGGTTGATCAGCATACATTAAGGATTATGTCTTTTTTTTTTTTAGTCATTTCAGATGCAATCAGAATGCTCATACATTAAAAAAAGAGATATAAAATGCAAAATAAACACATCTCTTGAACATTTATTTGCTTGTTGTGCTTGTCTGCTTTGACTGTAAGCTACAGTATCCTTCAGTCTTGTAGAACAAACGGGAATCCTGGCTGGCATCAGTCGCCTGATGTTACTGGTGCTGCACATCTTGAGGATGACGCCATCTGAGCGCCTGCCGCTCGAGACAATGAGCACTCTAGCTGCTGCAAATAACAGTACAATAGCTGTACAAAATAACAAAATCAACACCACAGCGTAAGTTGTGTTCAAGTGACAGGCAGACACGAGCCGCTCTGTCCCACCCGTTTATCATCCCGCAGAGTGAGATCCCTGACATCACTGCACTGCAGAACAAGTGTGTTCTCTCGAGGTCACGCTGCTCGTCGGCTATCAGAAGCTTTTTTTACACCTGCTGCCGTGACAGGAAAGAGAACGCTCCCCTCGAGAAAGTTAGACTTGAGGAACTTGCTGTATAAAGTTGCGTCATTTCAGCCTGAATCGAGACTAGTTCAAGATACCGACACGTGTTCGGAGAGGTACTAGAAAAAGCAGACTGTGGAGATACTTAGCTCTTGAGACGAAGTAAGATTCAAGCTTATTTTCTTATACAGTAGCAAAAGAGATGCTGTGACGGACACTCAACATTCTTACAACGAGCTCGAGTCGAATCTGCCTACTCGGTGAGATTCAATGAGAATCTTTTACAGTGTGTTTACGGTGTTCCAGTTTGTAAGGATGACAGCATACAAATGAGAGCGTGGCCGTGGCTGGAGACACCCATCTCCCACACAAAGGCCATTGTACCAGCTGGTGACAACAACAAACAATAACAATGTGGTCTTATTCCGTTTGGCACCTCAGAACAACAAGAGGAATGTTTCGCTGCGGATTAAGAGCAATCAGAGTTGCCGGCGCTGCAATTAAGGAGTTGTTTTCATTCAAGTGAACAAAAGATGGCAACTCCTATGAGTCAATAGCACCTCATATTTCACATTATACAGTGGTTCTGTCACGCTGCTCGGGACAAACCATCTTTCATCCTCGTCCCTACTTTCTCATCCCCCAAAAAGCCTTTCGTGCCTACATATCTTAACATTCAACATAACAACTTAAAGGTATAGTTTGACATTTTGGGAAACTGTTTGGGGAGATCCATTCATCCCATCTACTTCACAATTGAAAGGCGTATTGCCATAACAATGAATTTTACGCTTAAGGCTTTTACTTTGGCACCCAAGTCTCAGTAACAAAATTTACCACGCCCATTTGCATCTAAATGGATTTCCTGCCATTTTTAATTGTGTCCAACTCTGTTTTTTCACTGCTCCTATAAATTTGGAGCAATCATCACTAAATTTGGTATAAAACATCTCAGGAATAAGACGACAAAAGTGACTCAGATTTGTAATGTTACACAGTTTTGCCCTCATTATATTAAAAAACATATCTAATGAACACTGTGCTATTGCACCCACATTTTGTGGACGTAAAGATATGTCTGAGTCGACATGGCAAATTTGGTGACATCTGGCCGAGAGGTGGTGCTGTAGTAGCAGCATCTGACTATGAAGGAAGTAATCTCTGTCTGTGTGTGCTTGCATGTATGAGTGTCCTTCACAAATCTCAAGAACTGTTCCTCCTATCACCTTCACACTTGGCAGGTGTATTGCTGAGGACCTGAGGGAGTGCAGTGTCGAGTATGTAGTCAACCGGATGAGTAGTTCTGGGGGTGGGGGTGGGGGGCAGCAATCGGCCTGCTCTGAACGACCATGCATTCTACTGTAAATGGAAATTCATTGGCTCTGAACGGGCACGTCCCCTCATAATGCAGCAATAAGCAACCAGCCCATTCTGAACGGGCACACACTCCAATGGGCGTTTCCCAAAATGTCAAACTATTCCTTTAAACGCTTCTTTTAAGACTGACACATTTCCAACTCCACATTTCCAGTATTTACTCATCTTCCTCCTGACTAAAAACCATCTGACTCATCGCTCCCTTAACTTCCCAGTACCACCCAAAAACTATTCCCTGCTTTCATCTTCCCGATCCACTGCAGTCAAACATCCCCATGTATTATTCGTTACACTGTGACCACAACAGCTCGTTTTAAATAACACCATAATCTCCCTCCTCCACCATAATCAACACTTCCACATAAGACACATGAGCACATTATTTACACACAAATATAAAGTATAAGTCCAGCACATAAATAATAATAATAATAATAATAATAATAATAGGCCTGTAAGAATTACATTAAGAATACAGAGAGTGAGCAGCATGCCCTGAGATGAAAACAGGAATATATTACTTCAGGCACCCTGACCCCACAGGACTAGAGTAGCTTTTAATGAAAGGACACTGAATGGCTTTGGTGAGGGACTGAAGAACACAGTGAGCCTCTCAGAGACAAGCAAACACACCAGCTTTCAGAAATAGCTCCCCGTTAGCTCATCAGTCCAATACGTGTGCTTATGAAGTAAGTGCTAAAGTCCAGTTTCTCTTCTTCCCGCTAACAAAGAGGAACTTGCAGCTTGGTAAGGAAATCGTTTGAGTTAAGTGCGGGTGTGGCATGTGAACCACTGCATGAGTCACTGCTTTTATACAGTGCAGTCTGGAGTTTCTCTCTTACTATAGAAGAACAAGAATGCCAATTGTTGCTCGTGCTAAGCCGAAGCAGTTTCTTCTTCTAAAAAATATATACATATAATAAATGTGGAGTCTTTCAGTTCTTTGGAAAGGGGACTATGCTACGGTTGGAATTATTCATAAAAAAGTTATTTATCATCTAATAAATACCCTGAGCTAAATTTAAACCTTCATGCTATGGCAGACATGGAGAAAAGGACAGTTTGCCTTTGCAAATGCAAACATAGAAGGAATGAAATATAGTTGTGTGTAATTCAGCCCCTCTGCTGGTTGTTTGTAGTCGAACGTGAAATACATGGGCTGGAGCTCTGACAGACAGCAGCATGTTTTATGGACTGTCAGCCTATTCAGCATGCAAATAAGCACATTATCTCACTTCCTCGTTACAGAGGTGCTTATCTCCACATCACACATTTTTTGTTGAAGCACAAGTGACTAAGAGCACTTAACTTCTGAGCTTAAGGCAGAGCGCTATTAACTTCTTTAAGGTTTCTTGAGAAAAGAGATTTAAAAAGCACAAGAGAAGCATTGCATAGATTTCCCTAGAAATACTCCACACTAGCCTTCATCAGTACAGGAGCAACAGAGCGAGCTTATGCAGCGCTTTGAAAACACCAGAGATTTAAACAATGAAAGGTTTTAAATACTTTAGGTTAAACACACTGCATCAATTGAGACATACTGTACAACTTTCACACTTTTTTTAAACAGCAACGGATCAGTGAGAGATCTCAGAATTTAGCTGGTTATCTTTGGTCTGGGTGATCGATCTTGGAATTTTGCAAATTAGTGAAATATAAACAAAACCTAAGTACTTGTGACAGCAGACAGCTGGTTTTCTGGAGGCTTTCACAAATTAAAAGCTCACATGAGGAAGTGGGAACCCCCGTCTCCTCCCATTTGACTCTTTCAAAAGTCACCGTCTCCAGCTGTGGGCCTGTCCTCATCGAAGCGGAACTTCTTTGCGTGAGAGTGGGGCGACTCCAGGATGTTCTCCTTGTCTTCGAGGTCCTCAGGTGGGGCTGCCCACTTGATGCCGCAGCTCCGTTCGCGAACTGTGCGGGTGGTGGCGGGGTCGGGGCTCAGACAGAGCTGCCACAGCCAGGGGTGGCTCATACACTCTGCAGCACTGGGCCGGTCCCTGTGGTAAAAGCAGAGCGTTAAACACTTGCAGTCTAAAGCTGCAGGACATAAGGGCTGCAGCTACCCGCTACTTTCATTATTGATTCATCTGCTGGTTATTCCATGAATTGTTTGGTCTATAAAGCAAATTGCAATTTCCTAGAGCCCAAGGTGACCTGACTTTTCACACTGCATCAGGGGGTCCGGTGCAAACACCAGCCCTCCCAGTCATTTGAATGGGGGGAATGCATTTAGGTTGCGTCAGTGGAAGCTGCAGGAGGTGCTAAAACGTTGATGGACTCAACTCTTGGAGAATCGCAAACCGACGTCATGCTGCAGTGGCCAATACAACCAGACCTGTCACAGTCTGTTTGAGGCAGCGTGAGAGTCCTGTAGAGTCGACACTGCCTCTATCACTGTCACAGGAGACTTAAAAAAAACCATGAGGGTAAAAAACCAAACATACACACTGAACTGCTTGGGAAATTGTGTAACAGCTGATAGCTTCCTGCAACAAGCTCCACCACAGTTGCTCCCTCTCTTGTCTTTCTCTCTTCCTCGGTAAATTAAGCTGCCTTTGAGTGCCGTCGGAAATGTCCAGATCATAACAACAATCTGACAGAAAACAATCATTTCTATTTTTTATTTTTTTACTAATTTTGAAATATGAAATATAAAGTCAAACGCCATGTAAACACTGTAAAAATCTGAGTTTTCATACCCCGGTTAACAGACCTAGATAACTCCTTCAGTAGTTGGAGTATCCGTGCATAGCGGATAGCGGTTACGCGTCTGCGCATGCTCCATGGGTTATAACACCCCCTCCTAACTCCGCGGCAGTGGCTTTTGAACTGGATATAGAATAAATCAGGAAGCAACGGCACCGAAAGAACATGACTGCAACAGGACTTCAAAATTGCAAGTAACATCACTACCAAGAAGACCCGTTTCTGTCGTAACCAAGAGTCAGCTGTTTTCCCCCCCGCTTTCGAAGTTGTTGATGAGTGATTTTGACAAAGGTGATCTGGAAGAAAAAGCCGTATTCTGACCAGCTGTATGTTAGCAAAGTGTCACCTACAGTACCAGAGGTCGAGTTACTCCTGTCATCCCCCCCTCTCATGTAAACGTGTGAACTTCCATAATCTGATTATTCCTTTAACCGAGGAAAGACCATTTTCTGGTGACTGCTGTGCATGTAAACACACTGTGACATTCCCACCACTGGAGCTGCCTAAGGCTAGGACTGCAGCCATATTCCTATATAAATACAATGGAATTCAAAGGGGAAAAACATCACACGATGAAGGAAAAGCACCAACTTGCTGCATGTACAGGTTCATGTGAATAAAAAGACATGTTTGTGGGAGAACAGAAGTGTATTGGCTCTCCACTGGGCAGTGTGCACGTTAATCAGACATGGTCTAAAATAAAATAACACGTGGCGGTCGGTCTGTCTGTCTCGTGGAAAATCGTCTCATCCTTTTGTTTACATCTCCATGTTAACATTCCAGTTTGACTCCGTTCAAAATAACTCACAGGACTGTGTTTCTATTCTGGGGTGATGTGAGCCCATTCTTTACTCACTCTGGTGTTTTGACCAGCAGCTTGCGGATGAAGTCCACAGCCAGCTCAGACACCCTGGAGAAGGCCTCTCTGCTGTAGTCCACGTTTATCTGGGACACGTTCAGATACGTCTCCTGCTTGTCGTCCCCGGCAAACGGAGACTCACCCGTCACCAACATGTAGGCTATAACACCCACACTCCTGAGGAACACACACATAGGAAGAACAGTCAGAACGTCTGTGGGCTGAACACCAGAGGGCACACAGACTGAATTTTTCTATTTGTTCCTTTTTTAAAGTTCTTTGTTCATCACTTTGGCCACAAGAAAAGTGAGAACTAAGGTGACCATTAACATGATTACCCAAACAGTAAACAAGTATATCTTTGCAGAGCTGCTGTGTGGCTTGTGGCTTTCACACTGTAACGGATCACCTTCGTTTTCTTTTACAACTCATTTGGTTTAGAGTCTAAGAAATGATGGTCAGAAAGGTCCCTTTCTTTACAAACACCACAATGAGGTCACTGCCAGACTCACCAGAGGTCAGTGGCTGTTGTGATTGGCTCATAATTCAGGATCTCAGGAGCTGAAAGAAGACATGAAAGAAAAAGTCAGATGTCATTTAATATTACAAGAATGTCTTCTTGTTATTTCACGTATCATTTCACGTTTTATTTCACCACTACTGACGTGTTTTTTCCATCTGCGTATCACTTTCAGTAGTGTACAGAACAACCACATTAAACTCACAAAGGATTACAATTGACAACAAAAGTGTGTGACAGCAGGGTTGTATTTAAAGGCAATGCCTCCATCCAGTGTAGTGACGCCATCAGCCTTGTTAGGACTTTTCAATCGCCACAAACTACCAACAATGCAAGAGATTTTCTCGGGGACCTACGAAGGCACGGGATGGGTTTCCGTCCGGAGGAGTTTTTCTGTCTGTCACCAACTTTAATGTGGTCATGCTGGTGATGAGGGCCGCTCCTGTCTGATGTCTCTGAGTAATCAAAGCTTGTTTTATGAACATCACCTTACCCACATATTCAGGTGTGCCAAGAATCTCTCGGAGCTCTCCGACCACACCCAGTCTGCGTGCCAGGCCAAAGTCTACGATCTTTATGTCTCCTGGAGGACACAGGCTGGTCAGGAGGATATTTTGCGGCTGAGAGAGAAAACACAGGGTCAACATCACATAGAGAGAACACAAGTACGCACTTTAGACTCGGGCTCAAAACTTATTATCTTACTGAACTTTCTAAGCTCTCTTACTCCATACTATTGTTGCCTTTAAAAGGGAGAAGTGTTTACCTTTTTGTAACATGATTTTTTGTCTAAGTGCTGAAATTACACTGACCATTTGAGACTGTGTATACACCACTATTATTAAATGATGACATAATCAGAAGTTGAGAACTTACAGTACTTTCGCCTTTTTGTTTACACCAAACACACACATTTATTTAGTCTTTCTGAAGCCAATCGGCATCTGCTGCATGTTGAAATAACTGGTCTTGTAAAATTCCAGCCTTACAACAATTAACATTGATATTATTAATGGCTTTAACACATCACAGTCTGGTGTCAATGTAGCAGGAGTGTAAAAATCCTGCATCTATAATTCTACTTCTGGGCTAAACTATGTCGTGAAAATAGGAAATTGGGGTTTTGAGTCCACGACTTCTCTAAAGAAAGAAAGAAATACGCAGCCAGGCACTTTAAGGGGAAGTTCGTGGTAAAGCGAGTGAACATGCAAAAATAGATTCCCTCAACTCCAGCAGCTACACTTATGCAAGTGATTTTGTGTGTGTGTGTGTGTGTGTGTGTGTGTGTGTGTGTGTGTGTGTGTGTGTGTGTGTGTGTGTGTGTGTGTGTGTGTGTGTGTGTGTGTGTGTGTGTGTGTGTGTGTGTGTGTGTGCAGACCTTGAGGTCTAAGTGCACCAGGTTGCTCTGGTGGAGGTGGTGGACTCCCTCCAGTGTTTGCCTGATCAGACGAGTGATCTGGGCCTCTGGCAGCAGCTCCTCCGACACGCAGTGGTCAAATATCTCCCCACCGGCCGCACTGGGCAAAGAGAAAACACACTGTAAATGCACGAACACACAGAGATTGTTCATGAAGCTACTGAAATGTGCAAGGACAGTACAATACCGGGCTGTTTTGTGACACTGACACTGACACTTTCCACACAAGAAACAAAAAAAGGAACTGTTTTCATGCATTGCAGGGTAGTCTAGTGGTTTAAGTGGCCAACCCATCGCCAGAGGGCTGGTGGTTTGATCCCACATGTCCTGGCAAAGTGTTTTTGAGCAAACCTCCTTTCTGCTTACTCACTATAAAGCACTGTAGTGTCAGCCAAAGTTAACACAAAGCCCTGAAGTGGTGCACAGAGTACTGAGTTCACCTGACTTTATTATATTTCAGGAAATTCAGGTTTTTAATTTGGTATTTTTGTTTTTGAGCTGTCTCTTCTGAGATCAACAAAGTGAGTTGTGGAAGCCTTCTTTGCTCTCAGGCAGGGCTTAACCTGTCTCCAACAACAAGTGTTAAAAGGTGTGGTTAGAAAATCATGGCAATTCACTGGCAATCTTATTTCCAATCTGGGTCTACCATCTAGTTTCTGTTTGGATGGCACAAACAGGTTAGGACAGGGTATCTAAGATTTCCACTTATGTCGACTCGATGTGGAGTTTTTGTGAAAGCTGTACAGTCATTTAGCTAACGTGCCTTAAAGTCTCAACACAAATCCTGATAAACCTGTTAGCAAGAATGAGCATTACATAAAGCGCAGTGAGAGTGTGGGCAGCTCCTTGAGACTGGACAAACAGGACTTTGCCCTTAAACAGGATCGTAATGCTGTTTGTGCATGTTTTTGCTTGTTTGGGGTAGAAACATTCAGCCAGGTTAAGAGACTGTTAAAACAGCATTGCGTAACTATTTTACCTTAAGATAACAGCTTCAAAATCACTTTGATGTTACACTGACTTGTAATGGGAAGAATGGGGCCTCTGTCATTCCCACTCTGCGCCCCGAAAACCTGTTCTCGCACCATGTCATTTTGTCGAGCAGGTTGGGTCTCCCTGGAGAAGTGTGTAACGCTTTACGGTACAAAGTCACACACCACTGATTTTAACTGGATTATATTTTATGGAAAAATGGTTTTCTGGTTTTCCCTCTGATCTCCTCCAGCTGCTCTGCCTCAACGGACAGAAAGCTTTACTTGTTGCTAACTGCTAACTGTAGCTGCTGTCAGCTAGTTAGCTCTGTTAGCCTTGCTGACAGGACTGTGAGCTTAGATCACCGGGGGAGTGTTGATTTTTTCGCCGATAACACAGGAGCTTTGGACCGCTGGGAGGAGGTTTTCAGGTTGTTGTTGGGGAGAGATTTGCAAAATAAAAGGCTGCAAGACAGACGGCGAGCTGGCTATCTTGCTGTTGGACTGGTCAGTGATATTAGCTGACTTGGTATGTGTTGTTAACCTGACTCCGCCACATGGATTGATACGCATGATTCTCATTGTCTCACCATATCCATCTGGGAACTCTCGGTTGAAGATCTTTCGGGAAAGGGTAAAAAAACCTGGTTTCTGATTGGATAAACCATCTGTCTATCAGGCCAAATCAACCAATCAGATCAACCAAGAGTATGATATACCAACAGAGCGTCAGCACAAAGCTCAGAAAGTAAACAACATGTTGGTAAAGGATATCAGAATTAGGGCTACCGCTGTCTGAAAATAAGTCTAGAGCAGGTCGGATTTGCGTGCGTTGCGCCACACTCAAACCTGCCTCAAAACCAACGCTGATTGAAATTTTCTCCACCGCACATTACCAGACTGATCTGCAAGTAAAACACAATGGAGCTCGAAAGACCAGGATGGGCTCACGAGGCTGTTGTGATGTGTTGTGTTGTGTTTAACTATGTTAGCAAAGTATTCAACTCACTAGTTTTTGATCATGAGTAATGTCAACATAAAAAAAACACATGGACAGCTGTCTGTATCTGAGAGTGGTGTATACATGAATTACACCGAAACATTTTCCGTTGTTCACTCACTATTCCAGCAGTAAGACGATGTCATGATCCGTCTCGTAAGCAGCGTGCAGGTTGACCACTCGGGCGTTGTTACGGGCCGTCTCCAGGACCGCCATCTCATGGACGACTTCTGCACGGCAGTCACGACCTCGCCTCCTCTTCCGTAGGAACTTGGCAGCAAACACTTTCCCTGTGGCCTTCTCCACACAGCGCTTGACCACAGCAAACTTCCCCCTAGGCATAGAAAGTGGACATACTTCATTAACAGAGTATTACAAATATGAGATTCTTAAATCAAACTATTTCAGATGGAATTAATTTCTTCCATTCTCTAATTAGTGACGTTTACAGCTTTGGTTCCTGATGTATTACACATCAGGCTGGAATTTAAGAAGAAGTCCCATATCAATATGTAGAAATGTTTATGCATGGTGATGAGGAGAGGTAAAGGCAGCCTGCTTTGTATTTACTAAATGTAATTACTTAACAACGAGATAAGAGAAACTTCATTTTTCTCCTCCTGCTCATGGCTGCTGCTCCTGTATCCCCCCTCTGTCTGAGACGTTCTGTTGTAGCGCCTGTCTCTTTAAGCCTGCCTACCAAAAACGCCCGGTCTACTTTAATCGGTCAGCGTTTCCGGGTCATTGCTTCTCTGCTCCGCTCTCTATTCCAATCAATTCCATTGCAGCGTGAGACTGACTGTAACAGAGTATAGTGGCACTTTCTACCGTGAAAAAAAATCACATATAAAGGCTCAAAAACTACACAATTAAACATGTTCCAGAAATTACCAACATCAGCAACCAAGAGTACAGCTTCCCTGGTGTTAGCATGTAGCTACATGTAGCAGTGTATGTAACGTAAACACTGCAGTAAGGTGAAGGGAGCAGATGTGATGTACAGAAATCCTCCACTTTGAGCTGAGAGTGAGAAAAAGTGTTGGAAACGGAGCGTTCAGGACCATGGGGATTACTTTTACATACCTCCACGTATATTCTCATATGGCTATTTGTAAATGAATGCAGCACTGGGACAAAAGTGCTATGCAATTACTGGCATTAGATTACTGTGTGTTATCCAACACCAGCACAATCTGAAATAGTTTGGTTTTAAGGCTGCTGCCATGTCTTGATCATAGGGGTAATTGTTCACGTTGCTCCTGACTGGGAAGATACAAGTAGCTACCTGTTACTAGATGTAATGAAGCTGTGAGAATTAATATAGCACCAAACAAATATCTGCTTTGTAAAGATATAGTGGAGTAATGGTGCCTGAGCAGGGAATGAAATCACTCCCCCTTTGAGTGAGTGAGTGAGTGAGTGAGTGTGTGCGTGTGTGTGCATGTGTGCGTGTGCGTGCGTGCGTGTGTGTGTGTGTGTGAGTTATAATCCAGCTTCTCTGTTGTTCCTTCTGATAGCCGGTCCAACCACACGTGCCTGTTAAAGCATGTGGCCCTGAAAACAAAACGTGTGGAGGACATCCAAACCCACTTTTTTTTTTCAGTATTTTGAGTAGAGCTCCTTTAAGTGTCAAAATTCATTATGGTCGTTGAACCTGAACATCAACGATCCAACACAACAGAATCATCAAAAATACGCAGTGCTAAGACGGTGTTCAGCATTACACATCATAATCATTTCAGTTAATGATTTTTCTAATCCTTTTTCCTTAAGCTATACCTGAACAAGAAGCCTCTCAAATCGTCCTGGCAACGAGACCTACATTCCACTAGGGACCCTAGATGGATTTTTTACAGCCGATGACTTTGATTTCTTTTTTCATCAGCCTCAGCCGATGAACGATATGGACTGCCGATTTTCTTTTACCGATATTGGGAGCCGATACTACTTTTACTGCTCATTTCTGTCATATACAGTCATACATATTTTATCATTCTTTCTTTACATTTAACTTAACGGATTTCATTTTCCCTGAATTTTATTTGACCCCCAATTCTTACATCTACCGCATATATATTTGACTAAGAGTTTATTACTTACTGTTTTTTGTTTTCTTTATACTTTCTGTATTTATTTAGCTAAGAGTTTGTTGTTTATGCTATGCTGTATTTTTTATAACTCCCTTGTGTTTTTGTAAGGTGCTCGAAATTCAATTTCCTTGCGGGAGTTCATCCCAAAGGGATCAATAAAGAGAAGTCTAAGTCTAAGTCTTTTGCTCTCTCAATTTACGTCATACAAATTACACAATGATGATGAAAAATGTTAAAAGTCTCAACTTTAAAAAAGCAATGTTAACTGAACCTAAAAAAGATGTCTCCAGCAACGCGGAGCTGCCTGTGGACGCCTGTCTGTAAATAATTCCCGGAAAAAACTATTGGCGAATGTAGCAGCCTATATCGGCCGATACCTGTACGCCTAAAAAAACGCAAATAACAGCCGATACTACTGGCCGGCCGATGTATCGGTCTATCACTACTTTCCACTCACTAAAAAAACATTTGGCATTCAGCTAATATTTTATGCACGTAGCTGAAACACTTCTCCACAAAGCCTAGCAATGACTACAACTAAAGAAAAGCTATTTAGATCCATAAATAAGTGCATTACAAAAGCCTAAGAGCAGTGAGTGTGAAGGTTTCTCACCCACAAGGACTTCTCTTGAAGAATAGAACAATGGAGCGTAACTATCCGACTCCTCTGGAAGACCACCACCTATTAAGGTTTTACAAGTCACATTTCCATGCACCGCTGGCAAAGCAGCAGGACACTCTATACCATATTCAATATTTATGTCTAATCAAAATAAAAGCTGGCTATTCATCACACTAAATGAACCATCTAAGACACGCGATGGACATTTGTCATTATTCTTGAACTCTAGTGTAATTATACAGTTATTAAAGGAGCATAACAGGAATGATTACACTTCAGTAAAGCTGAGACTGTGCGATAGACGGATAAAAATGAAAAAATCAAAAATGAAAGTAGCAGAGGGTGAGATATTCAGGCTTTAAGTCCTTCATTTGAGTCAAGCTCTAAAACAGCTGGATAATTCCCATAACGCAACCCAGTAGTTTTCCGTTAGACCATCCCTATACAGTAAGTGCCCACACCTTTCAAATGGCATGCCTCCGTTAATAATTCCTATTCTCTGTGAAGAGAAAACTATTGTAGTTTCTGATGATGTCATCAGGGGTAATTTCTCTTCCCAACGCTCATTGACATTGTACAACTGTTTTTACAGGCTCAATAACACTCCTCATGATGAATCAACTCATCTTAAATGATTTAATTGATTACTTGCATTGATCAACTTTTGACTACAGGTGGAAGAATTAGGAGGTAAACTCAAACTGCAGACATCAGCTTCTGGTTGTGGAAACTGAAAATATGGGTGCCATTTGAGTCACCTTATATTTTGAGTCATCCTTATAAAAATGTGACAGTGACTTAATCAAATGTTATATCCCAGTCACACAGCTTCACTTTCTCTCTAAATGACCTGAATATTGCCATAACTCAGCTCAGCCTCTGTTTTTGGACATCATGATAGAATAGATACAGAAAATGACATACGATTAATTGAATTAGGACATTTTATATTGCTTTGACAATACGTATTGTCACATTACCAGCCCTAAAATTAAGAGACAATAAATGCAAGTGAAAGTTGTAGCCTGCCTGACAGAAATAGCTCAGCACAGTGAGACAGACATTTCACTGTTTTATAAATGTAAGACTATGTTGTACCAAAGCGAGGAATAACTGCACATTCCTTAAAAGGTCAGAAATATAACTAGAATTGCCCACGCCACGTTCTTGTAAATATTGCACCTCGGGACTTCCCGTTTTGAGAAATCGCACACAATAAGTGAACAGAAGTGCTCGGTGCCATTTCTTCTTTCTAAAGTCTGCTTTCCACACGTTTCCTTCCTCCTGTTTTCAAATCACGATTATACAGTGCACGCTGCATGACACATCACTTCAAACACACCTCAGAGTCCTCAGGGCATGATCACCAACCGTCAGCTGTTGCCATGGTACACACACACACACACACACACACACACACACACACACACACACACACACACACACACACACACACACACACACACACACACACACACACACACACACACACACACACACACACACACACACACACACACACACACACACACACACACACACACACACACACACACACACACACACACACACACACACACACACACACACACACACACACACACACACACACACACACACACACACACACACACACACACACACACACACACACACACACACACACACACACACACACACACACACACGACAAAGGTCTACTGTAGCATGATTAAATCAGGTCCCCTGGCACTGAGAGACTCTTGTATTTACAGTGCTTAAAGCTTACAGACCAGAGTCCAATGCAGTTAAAGTTCACACACTGAATGACTTATTTACTATTCATGTAAGACCTTGTAGAAAATAGACATGAAAAAATAATATACATTATAAATATATTATAATTGGTTAAAAATGCCAAATAACTGGTATAGTCTTCAGTGTGCGTTAAATGTTTCTGTTATCCATGTGTGAAATGTGTCAGTTATTGTGTATTTACTGTCATGTTGAATGTTGTGTTAATCTGCAGTGACAGTGTCGGCTGGTTCAGTGACCCAGTTTACATTCAATACTCAATAATACAGACCACTGACTGTCATTTGTAACCATGTGAAACATTGAGTGGCACTGAAACAAGTATCAAACACACACACACACACACACACACAGTTATCAAAATGGTCAATACTTCACAGAAGTATCCACTCCTACTGAGTCTAATGTGATAACACACAGAGCCGTATGACAGTGTCAGGCTCTCCTCACAGTTGCATTGATAAGGCTAACTCAGCACTGTGAATCAACAGCCCAACTTTACCGTGTTATACAATAGTAAAGTGTGCTCTATACTGTGGTTATGACTTCTCACAACTGTCTAAACTGCCCTATTAGTAACGCTGTGTCTATATCAGCATTTCCTATTAACAATCCACATTCATTTCAAATGCAAATTGTACAGTAACTACGGTTTATCCCAGCAGTATGAAATCATAGTGCATAACGGAACAACGTGTGACCTCCCTGCGGTGCAGACATCATTCTGCCCGGAGCAGACCCCCTGAACCTCTCTGGGACCCCGATAGTCGCACCGGGACAGCAGCCACATCAGTTGGACTCACCTTCCGAGCTCTCCGGTGATTTCATACACACTTTCCATCGGCTCCGTGCTGATTGGGGTCTGGATTTCGCCGAGCAGCCCAGCAGCCAGCCCGCTGCGACTGTCCAGCCGCCTCCGTGACATCTTTCTCCTGACGTTAACGCGAACCGAACACTTAACTGTGGTGTCCGGCTGGATATTAGAGCGCTGAACGCCGAGTAAATGACGAACGACTAAACTAACTTTGGTGGCTATCTAACGTTTACACTGCCAGCCTCACACGAGTTACATGTTCACGTGAACTAACCCGGTTACCATGCTAACGTTACTGACTGGTTTCACTACTTTACCGACTCCGGTTAGCTCAAATGTCGCTAACTAAGTTAGCTCGACGGTCAATGTCGCCAGTTCAAAAGTGGGTTAAAGCGATTTTCCTCCGCTCGGCTGAAGAGGAGGTCGGTCTATGAAGTGTACACCTACGGCTGGCTCCGCTGGTGGAGTTATCCGAACTGCCTCCGCGGCTCACGGTTCGATAGCTTAGTAACGTTAAGTTTATCTGGAGCCTTTTCGATCATTTTTACATCCTTCTGTTTGACACCGTCTCGACACGTCACGGCTCGGCGCATGCGCACTACGGTGTGTTTGAAAAAAGCGAGGTGGAGTTTATTTGAAAGGGGATGATGTTTTCACAGGTGTGTGTGTGTGTGTGTGTGTGTGTGCGTGCGAGTTTGTGTGCGTGTGTGTGCGTGTGTGTGTGTGTGCGTGTTTGTGTGTGTGTGTGCGCGTTTGTGTGTGCGTGTGTGTGCGTGTGTGTGTAGTCTATGGTGTGCAAATGTACTTATACCACAGATAAGTTACATGACTTTTTAAAAGATTTATAACAGTATAATTTAAGTTCTTTACATGTATCTATTTTACTTTATTTATTGTCTTCTTTTTCTCTATGCCTTTGTATCTTATTAAGTATTCTTATGTAATGTCATTATAATTTAATGTGTATTGTTTTCTGACAGAACTGACTTGTCTGACTGTCTTTACACACACATCCATCTTTGTCAAGTATGATGCCATACTGTTCTGTTTCTACTATATTTGTCAAATTGCAAATAAAGAATTAAAAAAACAAAACAAAAAAAAAGTTTATGGTGTACACCTGGAATCATTTACCCTAGTCTATTTCCAGCAAGAATAGAATAATGGATAAAAATGTCTCATAGTACAATTATGAGATTTACCTTTAATTGTAAGTCATCATTTTGAGTAAGTAGCTATAATAATCATGACGCACTATGACAGACATAGTCTTAATTTTTAATTCACTTTTAATAAAATAATTTAAAAAAATTAAATGATCACTACAAGTCAAATTTCTAAGAAGTCCAAATGAGATACTGCATCAAATTTGTGAGATAAAAGTCTGAATAATGAGATGAGATCGGATTTAGAATCTCATAATTATTTCAACTGTTTTTTCACATATTATTAACGTGGGCCGGGCGATACGGCCAAAATCTTCGATCCCGATATAGATAATTTCATTACTCGATAAAGATATATATCACCGTATAGCATGTTCTCACATAATTCAATAACTAGATCATCTATATGAAATGAACACATGGTACAGCCCTGTATACTTCTGTGAATGAAATACTCGAAACTGAGTATTTTCTCATTTTATTAAGAACTATAGTGCAAAATTAAGTTAATATAGAACATTTCTAAGTGCAGTTTGGCCACTCTTATTTTGAACATTGGGTTTAGGAGAGGATTATTTAACCAAGGAGAGGGAATGAAGGTATCTGTCACCTGACGACGAAGTGTTTCCTAATTTCTTCATAGATTGAGTTTCATAATGCACTATAAAGATCATACATTCAGTTATTTTATATATCCGTGCAATTGGTCAAAAACTCTTGTTAAGATAAATAAAGGTCATGTATCATTAATCAAAATTTGCCATTTGTTCTCTTTTATTACAATCATTGGGGTGAAATGGAGACACACATACAGGAGCTTTGCATAGAGTGGAATTCTGAAAACCGGAGCCGTGTCCTGCTAGAAATGAACCAGGAGAGATGAGAGGTGCGACTGTCTTCGTTTGGATGTGAAGCAAGTAATCCATCTTACCAATCTTTCTGCAGCAGAAAAGCCTCATTATGGAAAACGTCACACTTTATATCCTAACGTGAAGCGCTGTTGCTCATGCCATAAATCTGCCCCTCTAGCAAACATGGGGCGATGCTCTGTAAGGACTTGGCAGAAGCCAGAAGTGGGATGTGTTTGTTAGACAGAGAGAGAGAGAGAGCAGGCCTAATGTTGACTTTGCAAGCCCCAAACCTTTGGTACATTCGGTGCAAAATATATATTTATACACACAACAGGACAGACATACATATACATTTATATACAAAGAGACATACAGGACCGCCCACATGGTACACGCACATGTGCTCTCACGTTTCATATATAAATAAATCAAAACAGCCCTATTGATTCATCACTGATTCACGAGCAATGAACCATAACCACTGACCTATTACTAAGATAGGCAGACACGCACATGTGAAAGTAACACCGCTTTTGAAACATGCCGCCCAGATGCTCGCCATCACACTGTCAAAGAGGAAACAAACTATTGCACTCGCACATTGTCCATTCCCAGAGCTCAAACTACATGACTAAAGCACCCATTTCCCACACTTTATTCCCATGAGCTTAACACTCAAGGTATGACAGTGCCGGGTAAGCATAAGGCCGCATGCCTCAAGTGAGAGCCACATCCAAAGTGACACAACTTAACCAGCTCCCTCACCCCTTTTTCTGAATGGATAGCAATATCCTCATGCAAAAAAAGCTAGTAAGGACAGTGTGTTGCACTATTTCAGCATGCAATATCGAGCTATAACACAACGCCATCTAGGGGTTTCTGCCCCAGCGCAGCTCACAGAGCTGACCGGGAAGATCCCGCATGCAGTATTGGACTGGGAGTGGGGAGGGGGGGCTGGGATATGAAAGTCTGCCTCCACATCTCGCATCACACGTGGGGCTCTCTAGCCCTATCCCAGCCCCTGTGGTGTAGCTCCAACAGGACTCTGTACAGTAGGTGTAATCGTGCATGCACCCCATAGAAAACTTGTATGTGAGAGTGTTTTTGTGTGATGTAAGAAAGTGTGTGAGAGCGAGAGGGTCCTCAGGGGTTTGGGTCGTGCTCATAAGAGTTAGAGAAATTATTTATCACATGCTTTCAAGACAAAAATTATTGCCTGGCATGGACTTGTATGCCAAAAGTTCTGAAGTACAACATCCACACAGCCCTGAAGGCTAGTGCTCCTGACAACATCATCACACCTGGTCCGGTCATTCACACGGGAGGAAATCACCGCGGGTGCTTTTCATTAAGCAGACGTGTCTCCTCTCTTCCCTCACTCACATCTTTTCCTTACGTCTGAGCTCCTTACAGCGCAGATGTGAGAGAGATGCTACGAAGAGAAGGGAGGACGGAGGAGCCGAAGCTGCCAAATGAGAAATCCTTGGTTCCATAGCATCAGTAACTGCATCAGTTACTTAAGACAGGCTGCACAACCGTATCTGTCATGTGGAGGTGCAGTATTAATACTTCACTCCACTTGATAAAAGACTTCCTGGTAGGATACACCTGTGTTCCCTCCCTCTAAGCTCCTGTAGAAGCCTCTCTTCTCCTTGTCTCCTCCAGGTGCATTTTAGGGATTGGAAGATCCCTCGTGATGGTGGGGGGGTAACCATTGCAGGGGTCACAGGAGGAGACGGGAGGTGAGAAAGCATAAAGTTAGCATAATGAAAAGCACCCATTGCTGTGAAGGTGCCACAGTAATGGCCGCACACCTTACTGCCCCCTTGTGTTGATATCAGGTTTAGGATTTGAAACCGCAGCTCCTTAAGTTTCACCATCTTTGATTTGTGAAACACATGGGTTTGGTCAATTCTTTTTTCTTTTTTTTTTACAAGGAAATTAAATAGCTTCCCTTATGAAATTTCACTTTATGGTCAGGAAAACCCAAGAGGCACTAAAAACATCCCACCACTGCACCCTGACCAGGTACCTGGGTGACACCGGGCCAGTGTCTTTGAGCTAAGAAGGCCTAAGCCAGTGCCAACATCGAGTGAAGCGCGTCCTCATTCCCCAAGCAACCGTGTCACATTCAGTTTCCTCCCCCGCCTCTTTGCGTTTCCTCTTCAGCCTGCATGAACTCTTCCTCAGGGGCTGAACACAGTTGCTTGAGGTTCATACATTCAGTCACTTATTTGGTACATTCATCACTTTCACAGCGGGGGAGGGGGTTACATCAGTGAGAGGGACCTCGTGTGTCATATTTATGAGCGCACGTCATCTGTCTGTGTGAGAAAGTGCATCTATTGCTCATGATAAATGTGTGGAAACAGAACCCTACACTTCTATCTGACAGAAGTGTGTCAGTGAATGAATATGTGTAGTGGAGCGAGTGCATCTGTCACACTGTAAGAAAGTGCACCCGCAGCATCAAGGCTAATGCTGTAATATTGTATGCCTGTGTTGGTGTGTGTGACACTGGATACCTTGTTGAGTATATGCAGAAACAGGGCTGCATGTCTCAGATGTGTCTTTACCTTTGGTGCCCATGTAAGAGCTCTGATGTTGCAGTATTGTAGGTAACAATCCTGACCTGCCGTCATTATCACAATGGTTCAGGGACACAGTCCTTCAGTGTCACGGATGATTCAATGTCCAGCTTATTCAGGACTCAAAACTGTCAAAGCAAGTGGATTATCAGTCTTACAACAATGGGTTTTATGGAATTTATGTATGTTGGCGTGTGCGTGTGAGTGTGTATGTGTCCGTGTGTGTGTGTGTGTGTGTGTGTGTGTGTGCGTGTGTGTGTGTGTTTGTGTGTGTGTGTATTATAGTTCATAACATTGCAGCCCCAGTGCAGGAAGGACACAGTTTAGAGGTCCAGAGAGGGACAGGGGGGCTTAGTGGTTTTTGAGCAGCTGTCTCTGAGGTGCAGGTTAGAGGAGGAGGAGGAGGAGGAGGAGAGCAGGAGGAGAGGAGGAGGAGAAGGAGGAGGGAAGGAGGAGGAGGAGGAGGAGGTGGAGAGGGGCTAGAAATCAGTAAACAAGGCCATTAACTGAAGAGATAAAGCACGCATGTGGCTCAACGAACAAAGATAACCATGAAAACAAGAAATTGTACAGTGCAGCTTTTCAAACCATTATCCGATCCTCCGCCTTTCTTCCGGGTGGTTCACTTGACTGACTTCCATTAGATATGTGAGAGAAAGCCAGAGAATCAGAACGAAGCCTGAGCGCTGGGTGATGGAAAAGCCAGAAAAAAACAGCAGAGTTGTCCACGGAGGGGGGTTAGTTGCCATTTGAGGATATTAGTTTCATTTTTCATGTCTCTCCTAAGTGAGAAAAGTGGACTTCCAGATGGTTCTCTCCCCCGAGTTAAACCTGGGTGTGAGCTGATTTGAGGTTACTCCAGACCGAAGGTGCTCGTCTCCTCTACAGCAGTGACCAGCTTCTCGTAGAGCATGGAGAAGGAGGGGTACGGTGGGAGGTCCAGACGATTAAAGCAAGTGTGAGCCCTACAGAGACACACACACACACACACACACACACACACACACACACACACACACACACACACACACACACACACACACACACACACACACACACACACACACACACACACACCCTGAAAGATTAATAACTGAACAACTTTTAAACTTCCTGTTTTATCTCTTTCAGAGTAGCAATAGACACGTTTTTGTTTGAACTCATCATTGTGAAGTAAATGTTTAGTGCATGTTTTAATGGCTTTCGAATAATGACACCACCAGTGTTTAGATTGGTTCCCTAGAAGCCTCGCTTTCCCTGTGCAGTTCTGTCTGTCACTGGGTACCATCTCCTGGGGAATTGATGACTTGCTTTGCAACACAAAGGAAGAGGATCACACTTGAGGTGCACCTATACTTTTGAAGGTAAAAGCCCCAGATATATATGATATGAAGCTAAGAATACTTTGTCCCTGCTAAAGAATGGAAGTAAATTATGCTATGTATTTTAATTTTTCTCTGAAGGGAGGGGCTATTTTTTTTCTTCCTCACCCCACATTTATATTTGATAAGCCTCCCCTTGCAAAATGAAATATTCATTTTTACAATAGCCACTGTGCACATATTACAGAGTTAGTATGAAGGGGCTGCCAAATTATTGTTTGATCATTTAAAAAAACATTTGTTTCTTCAAAAATTGGTATATGTCCTAGAAAACATGAATCCAACATATTATTAGGAAGGAAAAACAACACATTTATTTACACAGGCTTAATGGCCTAAAGGTAAGGTAGCTGCAAATGTAGCCCTCAGATAAAGTTAAGCATAAGGATGCACTGTGCTTACCATATGTATGTTTAACATTAAAACATGATGTATATGAATGTGTTGATCATTATTATTTCAAAAGCTTAGTATTGTATGCACCTCAAGGTATGAGTATGGGCTTAAGGCCACCCCACACGTTATTGGAGGCCCACTTCAAATGCAGGTTAAAGTTGATGTCCGTAATATTTATCTAGTTAATTGTCTGTTAAGTTCCTATTTATCAGATAGTGAGTTAAAACAATGGTGATTGATCACATGACCCACTAATGAAAGCGCTTGTATTTGCTGCTTTGCCGAGAAAAACGATCTGAGTCTATGGCGACTTTCCCACGCTAAAATCTAATACAGCTCAGTAATTGATGTTTTGTACGCCGTTTTCCTTCTCTCTTCCGACCTCCTATTAGTGTGGAGCACCTGAAGGCATCACGCCGCATTATGCAGGTGAGAGCTGCCAATCTTCTGATGTCACACAGACGACACTGAGCTCTGGAAGATGAGGTCCCAGAGGTTGTGCTGTCCAATTGAAGCTTCATGAAGCATTAGTTGTATTTGTTGAGTCCACTAGATGGAGCTCTTGGTTTAAAAAAAGGGCTCAATGAATGGTGATTCAGTGTGTTTTCAACCCTTTGAGCTCCATCTAGTGGAAAATAAAGAAAATCACCACCCAAAGGCTCACCTGCAGTTACATCTTACCACCACAACTTTAATATGTGAGTCAATTTGACATTTAGTGTATGTAGGTGGAGTCCCTGCTGCGCCTCTCTATTGAGGACCTGCTTTAATGTATGAGATCAGACGTCTGAAGTGTATCATAGCCTATAACAGCCTGACACAAAGCAACAGGCCCTCCTCGGCTGGCTGTCTGCACTTACCGAGGTGGTTACTATGGAACCTAACGTTAGCCTGCACTTAGCACTCACCAAAGTCACACAATAACACAATCTAACTGATCAAGACAGTGTCAGAGCAGCAACTCCGTGTTCTGTGAGGAAAAATGACTGTTTTTTTCAAAAGAGTCTGGTGGTTTTGAAGAGAGCAGAGATAAGCGCTTCAGTTCCCTGTGAGAAAGGGCTGTCTGACGGCAAGGTAACATTTATTCTCACGCACGGAGCCATACTTATTACAGTACAAAGCAATTAGACGTCATTGCCGTTTTATGTTGTAACTATATGGCAGCTATGAACCGATCAGATTGCTTGATTTGAGCTACCTGCTTTATAAATAACATTTAATCACTTAGATCCATTAAAGGTTCAGTGTTTTTTTTAAACTGTTATATTGGTCCCATTATTTAGTTGATGGTAATGGAAAAATCCTACGGCCCTGAGAAAGAGAAAACTATTCGGTCCTGTGGAATAATCAGTATCTAATTTAGCAAGGGAAAGTTGATAAAATGTGGTCTGAAGAAAAAAAATAAAAGGACTAACCCCCCTTCAGCGAAAAGAAAAAAACATAGAAGCCAAAAGTTCATCATTTCTGTGCCGTCCCTAAAGGCTACAGATTTATCCCATTAGACACCGTACCTGGGTAAGGAGGTGATTTTCCCCCACTTCTCCACACAGAATCGGCGCGGTCCATTACTGCCCCGTAGAGAGGCAAATCCCTCATAGGGAATACTGGAGGTGCCTGTCACAAACTAGAGAGAGAAATACACAAAAGTCACACAAAGAAAGCAGCTTCCTAAAACATTGTTATTATGTCTGTCATGAGTCACACCGGATGCAAATGAGTTCTGTATATTTCATATGAATTTAAACAAGTAGTCTCACTTGAACTGAGAAATTTTCCAACTTCAGTGAAAACAGAAAACTGCATTCAAATTGTAAAATCCAGCTACATATAAGAAAGATTAAAGTGTAATTCTGGTAATTCAGGTCTTTTTCTGCACTTACATATATCAAATAAGTTATCGAGACAGTTTTTTCGCGTATGAACTATTAACGGAGAAATACTTTAGAGTGGCTAACAGCCGGACGTGGCTAACAGTGATTAGCTCGGGGCAGTACGGTGAAGGCATTAACTCGTCTTTTTTAACCACTAATACTGCTCAAAATAACACCAAACCTCTGCAGTAGTACGAGAAGAGTCCCTACACAGAAAACAAAGCACCAACAACATAGTTAGAGAACCCAGAGTTTATTAAAAGAGTGTTTTAAAGACTTACCTACTGGCCCCTGTACCAGCTCCTCTCATAGTAAAGTCCATTCAAGTGGATTACCAAAGTCAATCCCAAAGGAAGGAGCCCATTGGTGCTTTGTTTTCTGTGTAGGGACTTTTCTCATGCTACTGCAGAGGTTTGGTGTAGCAAATAATGTGCTACACCAAATTGTCTTTGGTAAAAAGGCATTTAATGCCTTCACTGTGCTGCCCCGAGCTAATCAGTGTAAGCCACATCCAGTTGTTAGTAACTCCCCTGGATTTGTGATGAGGTAAACACAGCTCTGCAGTGCCTGCAGGGCACCCAGCCTCCACATGGGGGCAGCCTGTGTGCATGTGGTCACCCAAGTGCCGTACCTGCAGCAGTCTCAGCCTCTGCTCATTGTTGAACCTCTCCACAGCTGCCCAGAACCAGCGAATCACTATGTGGTTGTCATGGTAACCTGGAGGGAGATAGATGATGATGGCGCATGAGTCAGATGAATAACAAATAAGGTCTCCGTCGCCTGTTCCTCGCTCTCCTCCTCCGTCCATCTCACTCTTTCTCCAGTGTGATCTTTGAATGGGCTCTGCTGTTTAATGTTTAATGGCCGCAGCCGTTTTGTCTGTCTCAGTCGATTCCTCTATTAAAAGAGCCTCACACTGAGTCATGGCCGACTGTCGACTCAAGTTCTCTTGTCTCCCTGCTGCTGGCGGCTTTTCAAATGTATTGGTCAGACCCTTAAAAAGCCTTTTAATGTGATCTCTAATAAATGGTTTGGACAGTGGTGCTTACATGCTTGCACTGTACACTGTGTATTACAGTAATTAAATAGCAATAACTCCCCAAAGTTTCAAGTGCTCATTATGCAGCTCATTACAATACAGTGGTTAAATACGTACTGAAAGTATTTCTCCATAGATGACTATTTATTGTAGAGCAAGTAGTTAAAATACAACAGATAACACTTTTTAGATGAATTAACAGAAGATAGAGTTGAAAGAATTGACTTGAATTTTAAAATCCAGGTCTAGTTTGAACCCTTTGTGAAATTACACAAAAGAAAATCATTTGAACTGACTGACATCTTTCTCCCTGACCTGGTCCAACAACATCAGAACCATCTTAACTTGACTTCTGCTACATTTAGGACTTCACGTTGTAGATATGTTGTAGTAAATGACTCAAGTCTTATTGAAGAATATACAGTACAAGTCAAAAGTTTGGAGACGCTTTTCCATTCAAGTGAACGAGAAAGCGTCTTTAAACTTTCGAGTGGTACTGCTTATACGAGTATAAGGAAAGCCCAAGCATTCCTTCTCCTGAAAACCATGAAACAAGACCAAGTGGAGGTTAAAGACGTTAAAGGGATAGTTCTGCTTTGTTTAAATGTGGCTTATCCACAGTCAGTGTGTTATCTACAGTAGATGATGGTCAGCACGCAGGAAAAATATACAAAATATACTTTAGTCACCTTAAAATACGGCCCACCTAAAAAAAAAAAACATCAGTTTCAGTGTATGCTATGTATATCATTTTTTCATGCTTTACCTTTTTCTTTGGCACTACACTTTCTCAACCTATTTCTATGCAATCATAACTGAGTTATTACCTTTACGCATTTTATGGAATAGACAAATACAAGAAAATAAAATTTTGTGATTACAACAGTGGCGACAAAACACCGTTCACCTTGGAGACAAGTCGAAATATACAGACGAAGAGAGAATGAACGGCCCAGTCTGACAGCAAGGTAAAGCAGTGAAAATATTACACTGAAATTGATTTTTTTTTTAGGTGCACCTTTTTTAGGTTACTTAACTTAGAGCTGCAACAATTAGTCGATTAATCAATTAGTTGTTAACAATAGCATTTATCAACAACTATTTTGATAAGTAATTCATCGTTATGAGTCATAGTTTAAGAATAAATGTCCAAATTCATCTACGGAAAGCCCTAAATGGTCATACATTAGATACATTTTATTTCCTCCGTTTTCCCGTGATAAAAAGATCATTTCCCTCTTTTTTCCCGTGATAACAAGATAATTATGATCCGTTTTCCCGTGATAACGAGATAATTAATGTGATAGATAATGAGTGAAATGTGATAGGCCTGAGATTCCCATCACAGTGACACAGGTCATGCCTCATAAAGACTGCTCATATCTTGAAGAACACTATAGACAACACTGACAGAAGATTTCAGTTGGTTACATACTACTAAAATTAAACTGTAATCTGTATATTTATGTGCACATTGTAAAACTCCTCTCTGTACTGGTATTTATGTTGTTGTAATTTAATATTGTTGACAACAAAGTTTGTTTAAAAAACAAAAAAACTGTAGTTAATGAGGACATCCGGCTCACTCAAACCACCACCACTAATGTGAACATTCTCTGTAATAAAAGGCATAAAGCTGTTTCAGCCTGTGTCAGGCCTTGATGGAAGAGATATGTGATGGTGATCGGTATTCTCCTGCTTCTCTGATATTGATACACTGATTCTCCAGATCTCAAATTAATTAATTAAACGGAGGTTATCACGAGAAAATGGAGGGAATAAAATGTATGTAATCTATGACCTTTTGGGGCTTCCGAATTCAGCAAGTCAAATGTGAATATTTTCTGGTTTATTGTCTCCTCTGCTACGGTAAACTGAATATCTTTGAGTTGTGGACATCTGAGGACGTCGTCTTGGGCTTTGGTGAACATATTTCTCACCATTCTCTCTCATTTTACAGACCAAACAACTCATTCATTAATGCAGAAAATGATAGACAGATTAATCGATAAGGAAAATAATCATTATTTGCAGCCATATCAAAAATGAGTTCAGCTGCTGACCCGGTCCACAGCAGCTTCTGTGTCTGTACTCACACGCTGACTGTGGATAAGCACCCCAAACTATCTCAACTTTCCCTTTTAGAAGTATACCACGCTCACACGTCCAGTACAACAATTACACCGGCTCATTAGCTGGGATGGCAGCAGATCAGTGTTGTGATGGAACCAGCATGTCATTTCATTTTTTTCCTAACATCTCTCTTGAGGTCAGGTCAGATTTCTGGCTTCAACCCACCCCAGTGATTACGTGCCACTGAGGTGCTCTTATGCAAGGCATCTATCTACTCCCCCACTGCTCAAAATAGAGGGTTAGTTGTTCCACACTTGCAGCTTCAAGTTGTGGATAAATGTCACTTGAAAATGAGCCAGTTTATGTGTTTGACTTTGCAAGTTGTTTTTTTTTGCGTTGCTGTCAGTGTGCCATGAACACTTTCATCTCCATCTGTGCCCTGTTGCCTCTCCGCTTCCCTCCAGCGTTACACACCTCCTCTGTACTCGGTGTTGTTTCTCCAGTCTGCCAGGTCGATCTCTGCAGTGCCTGCAATCACCAGCTCCAGCTCCCTGGCATCAAACACCGACACCAGCCGCACATCCACCACCTAACAAACACGCAGGCAAACAGATGAACACAGTGTAACACAACGGTACAGCCGATTCATTTAGCACATACATCAGATGGAGGAATTTCAGAGCATTGAGACGAGTCACTTACAGTAGATACACACTGACACAGACAGCAGGAGGATAAACACTGTGGGGAAAGTTTCCATCAGTTTGTTTACCGTAAATGTTGCATTTGATTTGTTTAGCAATCCAAGGCCTGTAAACTCACACTGACACATGTAGCCCACAAAGACGCGGTAATCTGTTATCCTGCCAGGCAACAGACTTAATCAAGAGTTGTGTTTGGACCAGTTATGAAAACACACGAGACAAAGTAAGCTGAGCTTTTGTCAAGCTGAGCTTCCACAGCATGAAGGACTGTGAACAATCACATGGCAACATCCATCCTCTTACAGTTTTGGATTCACATTCAAACTGAGCACATAACAACATTATCTCTCTTTATATAAACCACTTTGTACCGTAAATCCACTGGAGTCACAAAAGGCAAGACATAGGTTTGGAAAGGTATCCACACCATCTATTTATGATTCATTTTTATATTATTTAAAGTGTCTGCGTGGGTTTTCTCCGGGTTCTCTAGCTTCCTCCCACAGTCCAAAGACATGCAGGTGTTAATTGATGACTCTAAATCACCCGTAGGTGTGAATGGTTGTCGGTCTCTGTTTGTCTCTATGTGCCCTGTGAAAGCCTGGAGTCCTGTCCAGGGTGTACCCCACCTCACGCCCGATGTCAGCTGGGCTCGGCTCCAGCCCCCCGTGACCCCGATAGGGACAAATGGTTGAAGATGGATGGATTATTTAAAGTTGTTGTCCGTAATATTTTCATCTAGTTAATCGTTGAGTTCCTATCTATAGTGAGTTAAAACATGGTCATTGATCATATGACCCACTAATGAAAGTACTTGTATTTACTGCTTTGCTAGAAAATAAAATCTAATGTGTCTGTGTTGATTTTCCCGTGCTTAAATCAAATGTGCTGCACAGTTAGTGAAGCTTTTTACTCCCTTCCCCTTCTCTCTTCGTACCTCCTATCAATGTGGAGCATGTGAAAGCATCCTGCCGCATCGCGCAGGCAAGAGCTGCCAATCTACTGACGTCATACAGTCAACTCTTGTAGATGAGATCCCAGAGGTGTATCTCAATTCTTACCGAGTACAACTTTAACCCCTTGAGATGCCACCCCCTATTTTTAATGGGGTAGGTGTGGGGGTCAGTGGGTTTTCAGGGGGAGATAGCAGGTCAACAGTAGATGCCTCACAGAAGTGGGAAGCAAGATTTGTTGGCAAGATTTGTCAAGATTTGTCAGTCATAAATCTGTAGTAAAAAAATGAATCCATCATTTAGAATAAACTTAAACTTAGGTCTCATAAGTTCTTGCAGCATCTTTTGGGTGGATGTCACCAATGGTCAAAATCCCTCCAAAATCCCACATTAAGACACCCAGGCTGTGAGAAACACCACAGAAAAATTCATGCTGTGATTTGTGTTGTGTAAACAACCCCCTTATTGTCAGTATATGTAGGGGATCCATCCATCCTCTGAATGCTCTAGGTCTGTAGTTTGTGGTTGTAAAGTTTCATGAGGCTGTGATTAACCTAGAGGTCACAACACTTCATTTTATACAATGAGTGCGAGTTTTAAAACAATAATCTCACTACATAGAAACTGTTACTATGGAGACTAACATCATCCCTCATTGAATCCACAAGACTCTCAGCTTTCCAGTCAGATCCAAATGATTTAATGACCCCGTGTAAATGGCCATGCTAGTTTCCTCTCTCCAGAGTTTGGCCTAACTTTGGAACGTTATATAGCCTCCTTCGGGATACCAATAGCTTCACTCTATAGCGATGGGTAAGCTGCATTTCCATAGTGATAGGTAAGCTGTATTTCCATGGCGATGGGTAAGCTACATTTCCATAGTGATAGGTAAGCTGTATTTCCATGGCGATGGGTATGCTACATTTCCATAGTGATAGGTAAGCTGTATTTCCATGGTGATAGGTAAGCTACATTTCCATGGCGATAGGTAAGCTAAATTTCCATGGCGATAGGTAAGCTATATTTCCATGGTGATGGGTAAGCTACATTTCCATGGCGATAGGTAAGCTATATTTCCATGGTGATGGGTAAGCTACATTTCCATGGCGATAGGTAAGCTATATTTCCATGGTGATGGGTAAGCTACATTTCCATAGCGATAGGTAAGCTGTATTTCCATGGTGATGGGTAAGCTACATTTCCATGGCGATAGGTAAGCTACTTTTCCATGGCGATAGGTAAGCTACATTTCCATGGCGATAGGTACATAGACTGTAAACACTGCAATTTAACACTTGTTTTGAATATTCTGGCATGAAAATATGTCGTTATAATCTCGTAGCATGAATATATATATTATATATATATATATATTCAATTTTGCCATATGGTAAAATCCAATATATACAGAAAATATACTATATAATATTTGTGCCCTGTGATAGACTGGTGTCATGTCCAGGGTGGACCCCGCCTCACGCCCAGTGTCAGCTGGGATCGGCTCCAGCCCCCCGCCACCCCGATAGGGACAAGCGGTTGAATATGAATGGATGGATGTATACAGTATATAATATATGTATATATTATTTAGTATAGGCTACATTAGTTGCAGACTTTTATAATTGATTGTTGCAGTATATTTTTTCTATACCCATTATTGTTTCATTTTGATGAAATAAAAAGTAACACATTCAAATCTAAATCTCAAGTATCACAGCAGTGATGTGCTGCAAAATTGAAGGCTCTTTGCAATATTATACCCAGTTACATTATGTAGCATTATGCAGAGCTTTTACATATACGGCTCCAGATCAGTTGATGAAGATGTTTTAGCTGAATACCGCTCTGGTGTCAACCAATGTGATCCAGTGCTGGACAATATGTTAATGAAGGTATTTGAAGTCCATGTTTACGTTCGACTTCGCCTGGAACGCTCTGAAGTCGGAGCTCTTCCAGTCTTTGGAATGCAGCAATATGTCTGGTGAAGAGCTAATATGTCATGATGTAGTTCACTGAAATTCAATGCTGCCTTGTCAGATTTGCTCTTTTTGCTATTTTAAATATTTCTAGTTGGAATATATTGTGACACCAGTTGCTTGTTCACAGTGTGATGCAAAGATTCAGAAAACTATACCACCATAACGTGGGAACTCTGGTTGTATTCATTGTTTTGCGTTCCACTGTGAGAAGAGGGACCTTTCTCAGAGTGCATGTTGAGGAGAGTCGGCGAGGTGTTTTGGGAAACTGGAGATAACTACTTGTATTTTCTAAATATGTCACCGTGACAACCCTCAGAGCGAGTGAGACACTGATATTGAAGTGTACTCTGTTCTCTTCTTGTACAAGAATAAAAGTCTTTTTAGTATAACTTGGAACTGATTCTGGACTGGTGCTTGTGTTAAGAGTTTTCCTAACAAAGTCATCCACCAGGGCAAATGTCAGATGCAAGTCAGGGTGGTGTGGGTGGAAGGATGCTCCTGGGTTCTTTAGTTTGTCCTGGTAAAAAAAAGGGATTCTCAGCACCTGATGCAATGATGTCGCTTCACTGCATCATTGGTTCTGATCATTAATCCTGTCACAGAGAGTATTGTAGCCAGTATGTACTGTAAAGAAGAAACTCTTACTTATTGCTCTTTCAAGTGGGACTCATATCCTCATTAATACCTCTAACACCTCTAAAATAAAGTGCTGTACCTCATAGAAGCCTCGGACCAGGCTCTCTGTCTGCTGGGCCACTCCTCGTTCTATGCGCCACTTGACCATACGCTCAATGTACTCCTTTTTGTTCTTCTCTGACACCGGGATGCCAGCCCCTCCTGGTTTCAGCTCTCTCTCTGTAATCTGCAGGAACACATGCAGACATGGGAACTTGTTAAATGCACCTGTATTTTTACCATGCTGCAGTCACAAATTTAACACACACACACACACACACACACACACACACACACACACACACACACACACACACACACACACACACACACACACACACACACACACACACACACACACACACACACACACACACACACACACACACACACACACACACACACACACACACACCTGTCCAAAGACCTCCTCATTGACGGTGAAGGTAAGGTCCAGCATGTCTTCGATGTCGTTGTCCTTCATCCACTGCAGGCTCTGGTGGAACTCTTCATCCAGGAACTCCAGGTCACTCAGGTCACAGGGGCTGCATGAGCACAGGCAGATCTTACATAGAGCTTACAGAGGGGTCAACGAGGTAATGATGCGTTGCCCAACTCATAAACCATTGCCGATTCTAAACAGGGGGGTTAAAGGTTAATTAGACCATGTATAACAGCATAGGACAGCTTTCATCAAAGATAGTAAAATATAAGACACAGTGTGGCAGGAAAATGTTTGCCCATATTGATTGTGTATCAGGATAAAGCCTTCATCTCAGATGCTCAAGGTTGACATGTGACATTTCCCTAAATATACCTTTCCCTCTTTGAATCTGAATAGGTCTCACTACCTTCATTTATAGGCCTCTTGCACTGTCACTAAATGTCTTAGCTAGGGATGCCATATATTTAGATTTTCAGATTAACCTAGGCTACCCATTTGGCATGTTGGTGATAGGAGGACATTTTTGTGTAGAGTTTTGTGTAAAGACTTGTACAACTTGAAATGATATGGACATAGAGAAGAGTCAGTGTCAGTGTTGATGGGACATTCCGAGCATTTGTAATCAAGTCAATTAATGTGCTGATTATGTAAAACCAAATAAGGATCACTTTCATAAAGTTGACACTCCTATTATTTCTTTGCTCTTGAACAATATGGTAGAAAGGAAAATAAATGTTAAAAAATGATACATAATTATATCTCAGTCCTTACTTTTTTAAAGGGGAATTTCAGTATTTTTTTAACCTGGACCCTATTTCCCCATGTATTTCTGTGGAAGTGACTTTGGGCAACAACTTTTTTTGAATTGGTCCAGTATTGACAGGGACCTCTGCATCCTGGCTGCTGTGAACAGGGCTGAAATGGAATGAAACAGGGCACCTTCACACCAACAATATACATCCACTAAAAGTATTCAGGTTTTTTTGTTATCACCAGTGTCTGACTGTATTATGGGAAGATGGTGAAGTCTTGATGATGATGATGTTGCTGGAAGACACCAGAGCGGAGCTTCAGAGAGGGGAGAGTATTGTGTAGCTTTGTGTTATCTAAACGATTTTAAATGAAAAAAAATAATGGGTTAGTTTTTGCGCATTTCCAAACTGTGCCAACACTACGTGGAGCTCCACTACACACAGCTTTAATCGACTAATGTTACCTTTGGATGCAGACAGGCAGAAGTTGAGTCTAGTTGTGCTACAAATGGATCCTAATAACTCTGGACTCACTGCTCCTTCAGACCATCAGGTCTGCAGTTTGACCGGGACACTACTGCCAGACAAAGCGAAGAAGACATCCTCCCAAAGAAACATTTTCATCCAGAAAAAGGTTGTTCCAACACTGGAGACACTGAAACTGGCTGCAGACGGAGCAGAGGCTGGCTGATGCTGTGAGCTAAAGTTACTGTGTTGACCTGCATCAGCAGCTACACACCAAAGCACGTCAGGAGAACAGCCACTTCACCATCTTTCTATAATACAGTCAGACACCGATGATCACATTATGAGCCTGTCAGAGTAAAAACTAATACTCTTAGTGGACGTATATTGTTGGTGTGCAGGTGCCCTATTTGGTTACACTGCAGCCAGGTTCACAGCAGCCAGGCCGCAACGTTCCACTCAATACTGGACCAGTTGTTGCCATTAATCACTTACACAGAAAAAGATGGGGAAATAGGGTTGAAAATATCAAAATTCCCCTTAAATAGCTCTTGTGATGCTCTTCTGTGTCTGGTTGTTTCTCCTTTTTGTTGTATAAAAAAACTTTGTCTTCTGATTTTCAAGATAACGGTACCTCTATTGTTTATTGACTGTGTTTGGTTGCGTTGTAGCATAATTTACACCATTATTGATTAAACTCTACTCTTCATTTATGTCCTTTTTTGCTATCTCGTTTTGTATTTTTGTTTCTTGTGCTGGTTAAAAAAAGAAGAGTAACACAACAGTAACAGAAATGCCAATAATAATTGTATGGGTTTATTTATGTACAAGTAACCAAAGCTCACCAGATACCACAATAAAAATAAATAAAAATACATACGGATTTTTTTAAAGTTTGTGGATTAGTCATTCTCCAGTGTCCCTGTGAACGGGTCCATTTTCGGAGCCAAATGTCTTTCCAGCTGTCACCATCTTTCATGATCATCACACAGTCTGTTCCTGCTCAATAAAGATGGGCTATATTTCACCCCCACTATTCCCATCATGCATTGAGGGATGTAAATGGGAAGCATAGTGTTGCTATGGAGACAGTTAGCTATTAATAGCCATTTGTTTAGGCTTACATTTCCTTACATGTTGGTAGATCTGAACAGTTTCGTGGATTACTTTTTATACCAAAAAAAACAGATGAAAATGGTGATTATCTATTTTATATTGCACCATTACAACAAATCCAAAATGCACCATTTTCTGCACATTTCCCTGTGGTTTTGCATTGTATTTGGTTTCAAATACATTTCTATTTGTTTGAGAAATACTTGTCTGTGTAATAATGGTGGAGCCAAGAAAGAATCCCTGCTGCAGAGGTTAAGAACCTTTATGATGACATAAACATCTGTCCTTAGTGCAGACATTTGGCACGGTCTGAGGTTGTTTGGACAAAGCTATTAATACCGGTGCTGCTCCCACTGCCAGCTGCTGTCTGAGAGGATCTGACTGAAACACTTACATTCTCAGCACGGCCTCACAGAGTTAGTGAGGGGGGTCTGATTGGAAGTGCTGGGGCCCTGCAGGCTGGTTTGGAATAGGAAGTCAGAGAGAAGCAGGCTCAGGGACTTACATGCGAAGGAGCCCCTTGTAGAAGGGTCGGGTAAAGAAGGCATCCAGCAGATACTGATGGACGAGGGCCAGACCCAGGATACGCCCACTGAAGCGGAACCTACGCACAACAGAGAAAATATAGGTGAATAAAGGAGTCAGAAGTGGATTGAAAAGTCCCTAGAAATGATGCGTCAGATCAAGTGTTGGCTAAGGCCTGCTCAGAGAACCAGATGGAGGCTGTTTGCTCTTTCAGATGTCGACAGGAAGAGCACAATGTAGAAGCTTGATTTAAAATCTCCCGTACTGTGTTTGTATAAACACTGTGCAAGTTAGTTGGCCTGTATGCGCTCATTTCATGGCGTACTTAACAGGCTTCAGTGCAATTAGAAGTTCACTTTCCAACCGAGGATGCACCAGATGGTGACGTTGTTTATGACAATAAATAAACCCCACCGATCTTTACTGTGAGAACAATGCATTGAATCAGAACAGTGCTGAAGTCTGTAGTAGGGAGACCAACTCAATCATCAGGGGAGATGTTTCTCTATCAATTCTTTCTTGAAAACTTCTCTAACGTCAGACAGATCGTCTCTGCAAGAACAGCAGCATTGACTTGACAGTCTTCAATTTGTGTCACTGGGTTTGTGGAGCGAGACACACAAACCCCTGAGGACTTGACTTCATGTTGCCACCATAGACTGTATAAAATATGGACATAATCTCTGTAATTTCAACTGTATGTTTCTGAAGAGCCACTGTGTGGCTTCGGCCTGCTGGCTCCGAGCCTCCGATAATCCAAAAGTGGAGAAGGAGGTGGAGCGTGGATGGAGCTGTGGCCGGCAGAATGAAGCCTACAGTCTACGCCCGCCTCCTGTGACGGCAGCCACCTCTCACTCAAAGCAGCCACGCCCGCTGTTATGCAGAATTTAAGCTGTAATATGATTTAGACAGGTGAGCTTCATGAAAGTGAAGCCCTGTACAGTTGTCATGAACGAGGACATTAGCCACCGAGACCAAAACTGTGTATGTACCAGACTGTTAACATGTGTATTTCTGCTGTAAAGTTAGACATTTTATTATTTTGGGGATCTATGCCTCAAGTGGCCGTTTGAGGAGCTGCAGTTTTTGGCACTTCCGTGTTGGCTTCATTAGTCAGCCTCGGAGGTTGTTTCATCCGCTATCTTCTTCATCCAGCCAATCATCTTAGGATTTTCTGTCTAGTTGTCTGCCCGGCCACCCATCAGTCTGATCATCCATCCATCCAATCACTGTCACTGGGGAAAAACTGACTGGTAAGTCACAAATTGCTGATCCAAATTTCCACACAGCAACCCGCAAATGACTTCTATTTTTGGAGCGGCAGCACACAGCAGCCAGAGCAGAGCAGACGGACACTTTACAGTCGACACAGCAGCACACTAACTTCCACAAACATACAGGCACAGTTCCTACACATTTTACATTTCAAAATTCTAGACTTTTCCAGACTCAAATTTTCTCTGAGGATTTTTCAGTCAGTATTAAACATCTGAACACAAATTGTTGGTGCTTATTATGTAGATAAATGGTTTTAAAATTCTGACCATGTATGCCATTATGGTGCTAATTAATTAAAGACATTTTTAAATTTGTGTTGGAGCTCATATAAGTGAATGAACTCCAAACTGAGACACAGCATTTTATTAAAGCTAAATGCTAAAAGAGTGAAATGAATAAGTGTGAACCTGTAACTCTACAGACAGGAACAGTAGAGATGGATCATTAAATGAATAAGTGAACCTGTAACTCTACAGACAGGAACAGTAGAGATGGATCATTAAATGAATAAGTGAACCTGTAACTCTACAGACAGGAACAGTAGAGATGGATCATTAAATGAATAAGTGAACCTGTAACTCTACAGACAGGAACAGTAGAGATGGATCATTAAATGAATAAGTGAACCTGTAACTCTACAGACAGGAACAGTAGAGATGGATCATTAAATGAATAAGTGAACCTGTAACTCTACAGACAGGAACAGTAAAGATGGATCATTAAATGAATAAGTGAACCTGTAACTCTACAGACAGGAACAGTAGAGATGGATCATTAAATGAATAAGTGAACCTGTAACTCTACAGACAGGAACATTAGAGATGGATCATTAAATGAATAAGTGAACCTGTAACTCTACAGACAGGAACAGTAGAGATGGATCATTAAATGAATAACTGTGAACCTGTAACTCTACAGACAGGAACAGTAGAGATGGATCATTAAATGAATAAGTGTGAACCTGTAACTCTACGGACAGGAACAGTAGAGATGGATCATTAAATGAATAAGTGAACCTGTAACTCTACAGACAGGAACAGTAGAGATGGATCATTAAATGAATAAGTGAACCTGTAACTCTACAGACAAGAACAGTAGAGATGGATCATTAAATGAATAAGTGAACCTGTAACTCTACAGACAGGAACAGTAGAGATGGATCATTAAATGAATAAGTGAACCTGTAACTCTACAGACAGGAACAGTAGAGATGGATCATTAAATGAATAAGTGAACCTGTAACTCTACAGACAGGAACAGTAGAGATGAACATTAACCAGGAACTACAAAATAAAACATGAGTCTGTGCTTCATTGGCTTTAGATGGGGTAAACAAACTGTAAATTAATAAAATAATGATAAATAAAAATAAATCATTAATAAAATGTGGATGTGTATGTATTGTATGTATGGAAAAAATTCAGTAAATGAGAATTGCAGTCGCATGGTGAACGGCAACCATAACCCGACACCACTCTACAGCAGCTTGCTTAGTTTCATACCATCTACAGGTCGGCTGTCTTGTGTTAGGAAACATGTTTTGATTTGCATATATTAATATATTTTATTCAAAAAATTAGATAATAGTCTGGAAACAACACAAACATTTTTCCAAACTCTTTTCCCTTTTTCCAAACTTATCCAGACCTGGAAAAGACTCAAACTCAATTCCACACTTTTCCATATTTGTGTAGGAACCCTGTACAGGCAGACAAATGTACAGACTGATATTGTAGATGAAGCACATGGATAAACTAATATATAGAAAGCTTACCATTCATGGTGGTTGTCTACAAAGGCAGACATGGGGCTGATCTGGACGGTGTACGTGTCGTTGGCTGAGTATTCAAACAGGCCGTAGTACGGGTTGAACAGTTCTCTGGACACCAGGAAGAAAAACTCTCTGGAGGGTCCACTGTAGTCCAGCCTGCAACGTCCCACATTTAAAGACACACATGTAAGTAAGTGGTGTTTTATTCAGCAAAGATACACCCCCACAGTCATCTGGCTTTGTGCATTTCCAAGAAAATGATACAATATAATAGAATTTACTGATAACAAAAGATAAGTTGATCATTCAAAAACACAGTGTGCATGCTGCCAATCAATCGATTGTATTCCTAATGTCTTCTTAATCCATTTTGAAAGTTAAAGTTTCTTCTAGTCAGACAAGTTCATGAAGATAAAGGAGGCCATAGAACTAAGGAGGCGTGAGGGCAGCACCACCAACAGGGACGAGGGGACATACTTGCTCCCACACACCTAGGAGACCTTCCTCTGCCAGTGGCACCAGGGCGAGGAACCGACATAACTGGGTCGGGGAACTTGATTTGGAAGTTTCCCCGACCTGGTCAGCTGTTTTCATTAAACACGTCATACCCGGAAGAAAACAACAGCTCTGAGGAAGCAGGAGTACAGCCGAAACTGTCAGCTAAGGTCGCACTCACACTGTCCTTCCGTACCCTGCCCCAGGACGTTTCACAGCTAAAGTCTAGTTCGAAAGGCGGCGAAAGGTTCACGTTGGTGTGATGTGAAGTGTTTACTGCAGATTTGGTCGAATGGAAATATTCAAAAACAGTCGACAAGACGCACAAAAACTCTGAGGTCTATGGAAAGATCTGGAAACAAAGCCACGCATCGCCATGACGTCATCAATGCGTGTGACGTGTTACGGCTGAGGCCCAAGTAGTGTGAGTACAAACGGGCCTGGCCCACGGGGAGAGAGGGAGTGGGGGTAAAGTACCCTAAAGCACGGGGCACGGTACGGATGGACTGTGTGAGTGCGCCCTAAGAAAAGGGAAGAGGACACCCTTACCATAGAACTAACTTGTCTGACTAGAAGAAACTTTAACTTTCAAAATGCTGCCAATCCTCTATTATAAGCTTGTGGGTTTACAATCACCCTACCTACTGATGTGAAATACTCCATGTAGCTCTTTTACCACCCACTTGCTCCAGTTGCTCTTTCACCAGAAGACTGTGGAGTTACTGGGATGTTATTAGATGTGTGTGTGTGTAATTCTACATGTTGAAATTACTCATTAAAACGCCCCCGGATCAGTACACACACTTCACACTTACACTGTCTAAAGCCTGATAAGGAAATGGGAATGAAATGCATCTTTCTCACCCGTCCTCGCCCACAAAGCTGACGTAAAGTTTACTCCGCTGTAGGTCTTTACGAGAGTAACACATGATCTGGTTAAAGGCGTCCTCCAGGAGGTGGTCCCTGCGTATGATGAGCCTGGGAGCACACACAACAACACAGATCCAGTAGTATTTAAACTTTGTATCAACCCAGTGTTCATGAAGACTATTTCTTTGAATTCTACAATAAGGCTGATGAAACTGACCACAGCTGAGGGTTGAAACCGCTTATTCTACATTTGCACATTATCAGCAAATCCCATAATATAACCAAACCAATATAAACCCTCAATACATTCCAAATTCCCTCTGTGGCACCAAAACACAGCGGTTTCTACTGTGGATATAAATATTACCTGGACACAAATATAGTTTCATTTTTGTTAGGGACTATTTTTACACACATTTGGTGCTCTAGTGGGTATTTAGGGAAGCAGGACGGTGTATGTGGGGTTGAGTCAAATTAAACAACAGTGTGTGTGTGTGTGTGTGTGTGTGTGTGTGTGTGTGTGTGTGTGTGTGTGTGTGTGTGTGTGTGTGTGTGTGTGTGTGTGTGTGTGTGTGTGTGTGTGTGTGTGTGTGTGTGTGTGTGTTCATGTTAATAAAAAAAACATGTCACCCAGTTAATAGTAAGAGTTTTGAGACAACCATGGGGCTCTGTGACACAGAGGAAGGAGAATCAGGCTTTAGATGCACACTAAATACTCAATATTTTTGTCTTTTCGTGGGATTTGTTGACGGTAAGGAAAGGATTCAATCTTCCCAGACTTATCTTTTAACACAGCACATATTAAGTGGAATCCATCTTTGAGATATTCATACATTGGTCAACGTGACTCCAATGTTTTGCAGAGAAACTCCCCTTGGTGTCTTAATATAATGACATGTTGTTAGTGTAGGACAGGGGTTGGCAACTTTTTTGATATGAAGTGCCATTTTTATAGTTTCTCCTTAATCAGTGTGCCATATCAACATCAACTGAGCCTGCTCCTGCAGCGTCATTTAACCACCTGTGCCACATTCTGTGAGGAAGGCAATGAGAACCAGCCAATCAGAGGCAGAGTAGGGTGGGCCTTTGTGAATGTAGAAGGGGAAAAGGTGGTGATGTCCAAATGAAAGCTTTATTTTCTGAGCCCACTAGATGGCACTGGGTTGAAAGCACACTGAATGAACAGTCCTTGAGCCGTTTTCTTTAAACCAAGAGCTCCATCTAGTGGCTTCATATAATAAAGAAAATGCTTCATGAAGCTTCATTTCACTAGGAAAGTGTCAGTGAACTACCATAACAGACAGTTCACCTGCCTGTGGCTGTGACAAAGGTCATTTGATATGTGGAAGAGAATGGACAACATCATTTCCCCAAACATTTCATGCACACGTGTTGCTATAGTGGGCCATTGGTTAAGCTGCTGTGGTGACACCCGTGCCCAAGGATGCTGACCCCTGGTGTAGGAGGATGCTTTAGACAGGAGAAATAACACTCCTGCTGTCCTGCCTCCCAACCCACATCACTTCCTGTTTTAGAACAATAAATGCAGAAACCTTCATGAACTGGCCTTCAGATTTTCATATAAATCAGTCCAAAATCAGACAATCCATGAATACATCTCTTTCAGTTGTAGAGATTAAACCTACTTGACTTTTCCTGGTCCCTGTCCATAACCTTTGGTCTCCAGCTTTCGATAGAAGTTTCTCAGTTTAGCCTCAAAATCTCGCTTATAGGGAGCAGGAGCGCGGGCATTGGCTCGCTGGGTGCCTGACATATAAAAGAGAGAGAGGAGATAGAGAGAAAAAAAGAAGGGACGAAGGAAGGAAAAAGGCAGAGAAATAGACAATAAAAGTCAGAGTGATAAACAGACAGAGAAAAGGGGGACAGATGGGTAGAAATGGAAAACAGATACAGGGAGATAGAGATAAAATAGGATTTTAATGATCCAAAGTGGAAATTGGCTTAAGCCTGCATGGGTGAGGAAGAATGTATGCGGGTTAATCCAGGATTCTTCTTTAGGATCAGACTGTCATTAATTTGAGACATACACAATACACACACACACAGACACATCTCTTCATCTGTCTGTGTTTTTTGTTTCAACAGTTAAAGATTAGATGAAGGCTCAGTGGTATAATGAGGGACACAGTCATACTGTAGACAAACACTGACAGAAGTGTGCTTTTGTGTGTTTGTCAGCTACTTAAGGACACATCTACGGTATATGGCTGCTTGATATACAGTTCTGTTGAATTAGTGGTTTATTGTAGTAATCCAACTGACGATCATTCAACAGAAAGTAGTAAGTAAGTAGTAAGTAACACATTTGATAATTCATTTATCATAAGTTTTCCTTTTTCCTTCAAACTTTTATAGAAATCGTTTTTTTTGTTAATTATAATGTAAATGGTTTGTAGAGGTTGGGGGGAGGGGTGTAAAGAGGCAACGTGAGTGTACATTCTAAGTATGTCTTTTGTATGCGGGTGTATTAAAGAGCGCATATTGTAAAAAGTGAGATCCCCAGGTGGTGATGCTAAATAAAGTGAAAGAATGAAAATACTCAATTCACAGAGAAATGCACACAGCTCATATTCAGACACTGTGTCTTTAAACGAGCCATCAGCACTGCTTTACGTATAGTTGTATAGTTGTGATGTCACAACTATATATATATATATATCTATATATATATAGATATATATATATATATATATATAGATAAAACAATAAAGGTAGAAAGTGCTGCTCCAGTCATTTCCAGATGTGAAAGAGCTGGAAACCCTGACCAATCAGAGCACACTGGGCTTTTTCAGAAGCGCTCTTAAAGATACAGGCGCTTAAACGGAGCGTTTCAGAAAAGGGTGAATACTGGAATATTCAGACGGACAGGATGAGAAAAAGAATGTGTTTTGAGAACATTAAAACATGTAAACAGTTTCAAGACGAAACCCAAAATACAAGTATGGACCTGGAAATGAGCAGAATATGGGAGCTTTAATGTTTTATATTAGCCTGATATCAACCTGTGTTATATATGAAGGTACTATGAAATGACTTCTTTTATATACTGAGACAATGGAAACCAAATCTCATGGTGGAATGCGTGAAGTTTCATAAAAAGGAAGAATTTAATAAAGGCAAGAAAGGGTGCATCATGCCAGTAAACTTGAAGCAGACACAGAGTGAGACAGACACTCACCAGGGGAGCTCTGAGGAGACGAGAGGCAGTAATTTGGGTGGAGTAACGGTGGTACATATGACATCACCTCCTCCTCAAATAAGCTGGAGACGGAGAGGTGCACTGTTAGAATTAATACATCTTCGAGTTGCATAGCATAAGCATAGGTGGATCAAAATGGGAATTAGAGGAAGTGGCAGAGCCAGCTGGTTATCATTTTCACAAGTGACCAGTCTGCCACGCACACACACACACACGCGCACGCACGCACACACACACACACACACACACACACACAGGACTCACCTCAGCAGCATGACCAGGTCAGCGTCACTAGAGAGACGAGCCAGCCCAGTGACTCCCTCACTGCGAATAAACTGCACCTTCTCCCTGCACACACACACACACACACACACACACACACACACACACACACACACACACACACACACACACACACACACACACACACACACACACACACACACACACACACACACACACACACACACACACACACACACACACACACACACACACACACACACACACACACACACACACACACACACACACACACATCAGGGGGCTAGACTGACTCAATCCATTAGGATTAAAGGTTAACTGTGTGTCCAGTTTGACTGATGATGATACTGGAGGTGTTGGATGTGAGCAAGGCTAGAGAGGGAGAAAAGTGCAAACAATGAGACAAAGACGGGAGGAGGAAGGGAGAGGAAAAAGGAGAGAGCATACTTGAGCGAGTGATTCCTGGCGAGCTCGGGTTGCCTTTCCTGCAGGATCTCGACGATGTTGGGTTGCCGTAGAAACGCCACTATCTTGTCATTGTAGGCTGGAGAAAATGAGAGTTGTGCATTTATATCTGTGTACACTTGATGCGTGTGCACATTTCATTCTGCCTGACTTACCCACAGGCACCACATCGTGGTACTGACTTCGACTGGAGCCGCTGAAGGTGCTGGAGGGGCGGGGCATGACGGGCGGGGTGCTTTGGCGAGAGTCGTCCACTACCTGTGACAGAAGGAAGCACTACAGTTCAGGTCTCATCCTAGTTCCTAAACCGATCCTCCTTCCAGTCCTCAGTTCTGCATGTTCTCACTCAGGAACTACAAATCTCTTGTTTCTCATGTATGCATAACACATTCTGTACAGTTCATTCCACTATATCAAATCAAATCAGCTTTAGCACCTTTCGTATGTATAAAAATGCAGCCCAAAGTGCTTTACATTCAAATAAAATAAAACAAACTCCCTTGACATCCCAACCCCTTCAATCGTGTATCCCACTAGTCCGCCTCATGCACTGCCCTAAAGACACGCAGATCAGCCAATCATAGAGCACTACAGGCAGTGCAGTGGATGTCTCATCCCTCATCCTGTTTGATTCAGAGAGTAGCAGGAAACTACCACGTTCTAACAGGACGCTAGCGTCAGACTATGGCGTCACATCACAATGTCTCTGCACTCTCATAGATTCATAGAATGAGTGGAACAAACTGTAAAATATGACCCTGAAAAACTGGTAAATGTCCCGTGCACCAGCGGACTACAGATGTGTTTAACAAGGAGGCAGCGGCGTCACTTTACAGAGGCCGCCTTCTGCCCACACACACACACACACACACACACACACACACACACACACACACACACACACACACACACACACACACACACACACACACACACACACACACACACACACACACACACACACACACACACACACACACACACACACAATGCACACACTAAATGCTAAATGTTTTATATCGTTTCTTTTAGGACTATATTTTTACATAGGGAAATGCACTGTTCAGTAACTTGCAAAATAATTAAAAAGCAATGTAAAAAACTGTGATAAAATCGTTATCGTGATTTTACTGTAAAAAAAAAAAGATACTTCTGCCATATCGCCCATCCCTAATATACATTATACAGTATATAATATAGTCAGCCCAGCATTCAAGATTTAAGATGGCTGTGTATGTCAGAACTTTCTAGCAGTCTTAGACATCAGATATTCCACAAAGCACTTGAATGCATCATTTGAATTAGAACATAACGCACAGTTTTTTTTCCCTAACAGGAGACATAGTCAAAATACATTATCTTCATCTCATTGAACCCAATAATGTTGAAGTTTCTATGGATTTAAAAGGCAACAAAAAACTAATCAGGTTCTCTATGATCCTAGTGTTCATAGTAATCATACTAAGGTATCACTCACTACTAATTTGACAGTGACTGAGTGACGCTGTATTCCCATACAGTAGAGCTTTGGAAGAGATGAGTTGCTCCCGTCTCTCTTGCTTATTATATCTGCAACAACGTTTGACACGCAGTGTGTTCATGGAGATATTCAGTCATTCTAATGATACAGTAGAATATCCTAAAATATCTTCAAACAACCTCTGTTATATATTAAGTGGAGTTGTGCATCAGAGTGTCCCAAAATGTTTCAAACAATGTTCAAACCAGAGAAATGTGTCTTTATATTCAAGGTAACACTGTTACATTTGGTCACCTGTCAATGATTTCATATCCCCTTTGTGCACGCGTCTTTGTTGCGGATGTCATAAATGGACTTTTTATCCAGTTTTAAGCAATTTCCAGGTTGATCCAACGCGGATGTGCCAAGAAGTGCAGTTCTCTGAGTGTCCACTAGGGCCAGGTTTCACAATAGAGCAGTTTCTCATTGACCCCCATGTTAAACAGGCCGTTTTCACAGCATCATTAAACCTGTTTAAGGCCCGGGACAAAAAAACATTCTAGTCTGTATGTTTAGGTCATATCTCCATGACAACACTGAGGTTTTATCAGTGGGTCTGTTTGATTGGAGACATCCTCAGTTAAAACCTCCTGAACAATGAACACTGAAGGAATCCTAACTGGGAGAATCTGACTGCAATGAACGCAATGGGGGTGAAGAATACAACTCCCAGAATGCCACGCTATTTCACGATGTCACCAAACTCCATATTTTGTCATTGTTTTGACTGAGAAACAACTAGTGGACAATTACATATTGTGTGTTTAAAATGAGATAAATGTTTGTGTCAAATTAACTTTCTGCTTTCTGTCGGACCTGATTGAAAGTAGCCCTGATGTCCTCGCTCGATGGCTCCCCTACAGGGACTAGCTGGATAACTCCTCTGCCTGTACCCACAATGCAGAAACTCAGGAAGCCTCTTTCTCTTTCACCATTGCAGTGTCTCTCCTAGCCTTAAGTTGACTACAGGTGACAAGTGGTGCAGTGGCAGCTAGTCTCTCACCTCCCCAGCACTGTGGCTGCGCTGGCGGCTCAGGTGCTGGCGGTGGGCCAGCAGCCCGGTGGAGCGAGAACTCTGGAGGGGCAGCCGGGGGTCAATGAAGGTCGTGGAGCGACAGTTGTGATCCACGAAGAAGGGCTGAGGATTGAGGTGCAAATATTCACATCAGTCACGCATGGATAAACTCCATTATGTGCACATGGAAACATATCTGCAGCACAAACAAAGTGAGGCAGCAGGGAAGACAACTGCACAAAGCAGAGGTTACAATCGCTGGATACATCTTCAGGGTTGGGGTAATCCCAGGTCAAAAGTCGAAGGTTGGGGTCACACACGCACGCACGCACACACACACACACACACACACACACGCGCGCGCACACACACACACGCACGCACGCACGCAGCCACACACACACACACACACACACACACACACACACACACACACACACACACACACACACACACCTTCCCAGTATGGTCGTGCTTCATCTCCCAGCCCCGGGGAAGCTCCAGCTGCTTGTTGGAGAACATGTTGAGGAAGGTGACGAGGTCGCGGTTGTGCTGGTAGCGCTCAAAGTAATGAGCGTCCCGACGCACCTTACTGATCATGTGCTTCAGGCAGGTGTTGCTCGTAAACATGCGGTAGGCACTCTGGGTAGAGAGGGCAGAGAGGTGAGGTCATCAGAAAGGGACAGGAGGCAGAGAGCAGTTTTAGTCAATGTGGATGTTGTTTTTCTGATGCCAGTGGGTTTTTTTTAACCTATAAAATGTCTTTAACTGAGTGAGGTGAAAATGATTTGAATAAGATGCTAGATACACTGCAGTCTTAATACATAATTAGTAGTGTAGGATCAGTATGGTGTAAGAACTGTAAAGAACAGATACAACATTGTGAAATGTCACTTGGCTTTAGTAACGGAATTTTTTTTTTTGTATTTTCAGGCATTTTTTTTATGTTCGCAGTTTTGGAAATGTCAAAACTGTATAATATCACAGCTCTTATTGATCTCAGCTATAATTTTCCATATGAGGCATTTGAAATGGTAAACTGCAAACTATTAATTCAATTATGGATCAATTTTTCTTTTGTTCCAGTTGAAATTGGATTGCTTGAATTTCTTAGTCAAAAAATTAGCCCAAATAAAGCAATGTCTTAAAAGATAATTTCATTTATCATTATTCATATATTTTTTTTTAATTTTCAAGGTATTTTTTACACCCTATGCCGCAAATTATTTTGTCACCAACCCTAGTTGTATGTAGCAAAACACAGATCATTTTATTTTCACTGTATGGGCCCTGGTTCTTTAGTATCAGCCTCTAAAACCCGCCCTGCACACAATATTAATAATAAACTTTATTTATAGAGCACTTTTCATACAAAAGATGCGGTACAAAGTGCTTTGCAGTAAAAACCCATAAACCAAAATGATCCGCATCGTCAGGTACAACTGGAGGTAATCGAGAAAACGACAGCTATCATTGATCATTGCTTATAACCTGTGCGGCGCTGCCACATTACAGTTCTCTACTGAGGTGTAGCACTGTGGGCGGCGGACTGACACTGTGGCTCATGCAGGCCGCAGTAACAACCTCTGAGTCTAATGACTGTGATGAGTTCTCAGAAATGGAATTAGTCGAAATGCTGGGTTTGCGTTTAAGTTTGAGTTTACAGGGTCAAAGGTAACAGAGTGGGACTTACAGGGTTAGAATGCAGCACGGTGAAGAAGTCGGGGCTGCACAGGAACTTGGCGCTGGGTGACTGCAGCAGGAGGGAGAGGCGCGAGCGGCCACTGGAGTGAGCCACTGCACTTTCTCGTCGGTATTCTGCAACAAAATCAAAACATGCTCGTCAAACCCCGAGACAGGGAGACACTAATGAAAGCAGCTTATTTCATGAAAACATTATGTAACGGATGAAAGAAAACATCTCTACATAATACCGCTATTGTGAGACATCTGTGTATAAAAAAGCTTTTGACATAATTTCAAGAGCTGAGTCATTTTCAAGAGCTGAGTCATTTATTTGGGCAAATTGTTTCTTTTTTTTCTCAAACAAGCTCTTGTGAATGAAACCTCTACTTTGTCTATCTGTATGTTTTTCTAGAATAGGTTTAATGAAACATACCAGAAATGGAGTGAGGCATCAGATCACTTTCTGGTTCAGGAAGGAGGTCAACAGGAGTTTCCTCTGTCCGATCACTGTTGGTTATGGTCCTCCTGATGCTCTGGTACCTGTGATCAAGAGTGAAGATAGAACGAAAGAAAGACGTTTCTGTTGTAAATGTATTTATATTATATGTTGTATTTCCCTACTGAAAGCCTTTGCATACCTTTGTTTATTCAAAAACTTCAAGATAAGGAGAAACCCCATAAAAAATAGGTCTGTGAGGGAACAATTTTTCTAAGGATTTTTTGGTTCTCTATAGGCATTTTCAGGCCAGAGGAACTTTTCCATAGTTCCAAGAACATATTTCCCCCTTCCCTTTATTGTGTCCGCATCACCAATAACTAGGAACAATCGTAGTTCGTAGAACGCCATTTTAACAGGACTTTTTTACATAGTTCAGAGGGGGTCATCCCTATGTTCCCCTTTTTCAAGAAAACGGTCCTATGTTCCCCGGTGGCATAAGCATTGCTGATTTAATTCAGCATTTTGTTAGGGCTAGAGGTTACGGTTAGGGTCAGGGTAAGGGGATAGTGTTAGGGTCTACATTAAGCCTATTTGCCGTGGAATTCGGCACTATTTGTGGAAAAAATAACAGACCTGGGAACATAGGACCCTTTCTGTGAAAAGAGGGGAACAAAAGGGTCCGATGTACTGGCGGTAAGCACCATTTAAACTGCTAGCTTGCCAGGCGCTAAAGTTGAACTATTTAATGCTTCATCCACACTCTTTTCACAGGGTAGAAAGCACAATGATATCGCTAGATGAGTGACAACTTTCTTTGTTTGTTTTTTTCTTAAAGCTTATTTTTTGGGCAGTTTTTCAAGCCTTTTTTTATATAGGACAGACAAGAAGGGTGGACCTTCAGCCTCTTTACATGGGGAGACTGCTCTAACCACTCAGCCACCGACCGCCCCTAGCTCAATTTTTGACAGTATGACATGACAGTATTAGCTAGCTATTGTTAGCTCACTATCCAGCTGTCCACAAGCTAGCCTGCTTATTCCACAATAGTTTAAAGCTACACTGGTTACAGAAAATTAGTCGATTAGCGGGCTGTTGATGAGCCAGCATCAGCACTGGGTCTAACAGTCCCTCCTTTGCCAGACAGCAGCTCTGGAGACAGACAAGTTAGCTAACTGACTGAGGCAGAGGGACCAGCCAGCTTCCATCACTTCAGCGTTCCTAGTGCCAGAAAAAATATCCTTAAGGTATGTAGTTCTCAGGGGAGCTCCTCAGTGGGCAGTTCCTCTCAGGGTCAATACATCTCTTCATGGAGCCCACCTGCGGTTGAGTTGCTCCATCTGCTGAATGGAGTTGGAGCGGGTCAGGCCCTGCGGGGCAGGAGGTCCAGTGGGGCGCTGCCATGTGGTTGTTCTGTTCACATGGTCCACGAAGAAGATCCTCCCATGGCTGTCGATCCGAGCCTCCCAGTCTAAGAGGCAATTAAAAATTGATACACAGTAGGTGTTAATGCCTCTGGGGGGGAAATAACTGTATGTATGAACACTTGGCAACAATAAATGACATTAGCAACTGAATTTAAAGCATACAACCCCAGGCTGTTATGAAATATAAAGGCTACTCTATTTTTAAGACAAACGTGACCAGACATGGATTATTATTATTAATCTATCTTACCATACTGTATTTGTGCACTCTGAGTCAAGAGTCAACAGAAAGGCTAGTGGCTCTGTGAGGCCAAGGAAATGCTAACATAAGCATGCTAACATCCTTAAAATGACAATGTTAACCTGCAGATGATTATGCTTTGCCATAGCCATTTCAGCCATGTGTGTTAGCATACTAACATTTGCTAATTAGCTCTAAACACAAGAACATCTGAGGCTGATGGGAATGTCATTACTTTTTTCAGACTTCATTACCTCTGTTGAAAGCATGAATGTCTGTACCAGATTCCATATCAATCCTTCTATCTTTTTTTTTAACACCTCATGGTGGCACTAGATAAGAGGTCAAAGGATCACCAAAGACATTAAAATTGAGTATGTGTGTCTGAGAAAACATTTTTGATAGTAATCAAGATATTTCAGTCTGGCGTAAATGGGCCGATGTACTGACAGACAATGGCATCAACAAAGTCCTGCTAGTGTGGCTAAAAAGAATACATACAAATACAAAACTTTGCATCCTTTCATTCACATCCTCTGTCCAACATTGATCATTATACAGCGAGAAATGGCTGTGAAAATACAGTCGTTCTTAGGTCATTTGAGAATAATTTGTGTACCCGGATTTGTAGTTTTTGGACACGCATACACATACAAACAGACGCATAAACACAAAAACACACTGCTAAACACAGGTGGTGACATGCACATATACAATAGATACGGTGCACGCACACACACACACACACACACACACACACACACACACACACTCACTGGGAGGGAGAGGCTCGTCCACACGCTGGTATCGGTGGATGTCATGACGCACAGAGGGAAGTGAACGTACAGGATGGCCGTTAACGGGAGTGCCTGAACACAGAAAACACACACACAGAGCACATTTGTGTTAAAATGATGGAAATGGTACAAGATATTGTTTGAATTGCTCTATTGTTCAGTTCACTTTTAAGCAAAGGAGACACCTTTTGGAAAAACACTGAGTCATTTAAAGTGGCGTACCTTCCTCTCCATCTGTTTCTGTGGTGGCTTGTTCTGAATCAGCAGAACCCGCCTCGTCCTGTGGCTTTGTCTCCTCCCCTTCCTGTTCTCCAGCTGTGCCCCCAGCAGCCTGCAGGCTCAGCCTCCTCACGCTGATCTCCTCCACCACCACTCGCTCGCTGGCGGAGGGAGCTTCTCCTGCGGCCTCAGCAATAGTGACATGCCCACCGCCTTCATCGTCTACAGCTTGATTGGTTGGTGGGGTTCCGGAAACTACGTCCCCCCCTGGATCAATGGCCGTCTCAGCTCCCTCTTTGGCTTCCTACAAGTGTGGACAATAGACAAAATTATAATCATTATACATGAGGATCGATCAAAAAAAATCAAGTCATACATGACAGGGTTTCATACTGATGTAGGTGAATCACATATACATTTATATGCAAGGCATTAACACCTACTGCTCGAAAATATCTGTAAATTACTGGAACTCAGCTAACCCCAAAGGCAGCCCATGAGCATGAGACAGCATTGGCCCAATCACCAAGGCAACAGAAGACAGCTGGAGAAACTTGGTGCGTAGGCCCGGCTGTCAAAAGTCATTGAACATTTGTCTAAAAATCACATGAAAAGTGGTTACAGATCCTAGTCACGCTTTGTTCTTAGAGAATCTACTGATACATGACAAGTCCGACAATAGGCAGCATTATCTCCAAACAACTGAGAATATGCTTTCAACACCCAGTATTGAATGTTTTAAGGCCTTGACACACAGGGAGAATAAAGATGAAATGACAAATATTCGTACCGATGATGTGCTCTGCTCAACAGTTACGCAGTCTAAGGCTTTTATTGTGAAAGCTAGGAACGGAAGGAGAGGATCTGGGGTGTGCTGTACCTTATTCTGGAAACAATCATGTTGCTTTATCGCCACGTAATATTTTCATTCTGTGTTAAAGTACTCGGAAAAATATATTGATGTGCGCATTAATTGCACAAAATGCACCCGGCATTTGTTGAATACTCAATTCTGATTGGTCAAGTCACAACATTCTACGGTATACTATTTCTGTTGAGCAGGCCACTGCTATGGACCCAGCTCTGTTCTGGAGGACCATGTCCATCAATCCATAAAAAGAAGTCGGATATACTTAATGTCAGCGGTGGGAAAAACAAATCAATATTTATATCAGTTTCTTCAGTAAGAAGTCGTGTAATGATTGGGATAATGCAGAGCGAGCCGGTCATTATTGTATTAAAAAGCATTATTCCTTATGTGTCACACAAATAGAGCTGGAACTAGGACCCAGTGAAGACTGCCGCTTAGTACAATGTGTGCACTGTGGGGACAGTAATGGCACTCAACCACATCAGGCTTCACATTCACTCAAACATAAAGAAGATAAAGAAATGGCCCAATGACAAAAGCAAAATATACAAAAGATACATGCTGTGAACAGAGAGTTGAATCTTCATGACCATATAAGCATAATGAACTCACCACAGCAGTTGTGACTGTGATTGGACAGCTCTCTGATGATGAGAAGACCGTCTGCGGGGCTGTTGCCATGGAGCAGGTGTCAATCTCTGAGGAGGGGTCCTCGCCAGGCCCTTCCTCATGCACTTCACGCTGTGGCAGAGGAATATGGGACACAGCCTCTGTGAAAGGAGTCTCCTCCACTTCGGAGAAGACGTCTGGCTCCAAAATATCCTCCGAGTCCAGACCTGCCCCCATATCTCCCTCTGGGGGCACGTCTTCTGTCAAAGCACCTGCACCCTGGGGCTCCTCCTCCTGCACCGAGGGCTCCAGCTGCTCCAGCTCCTGCTGGAACTCAGGAAAAGGGTCGTCTTCATCTGGGCCGCTGACATCTGGAGGTTCTCCATTCATCAGCAGCGGTGACAGTGGCGTCGGAATGATGTCATTGGCCCCGGACCTCTCATCATCTTCATCTGAATCGATGTGCAACATAGCGCTGAGCCTTGTGTGTGTGGGGAAGCTAGAGCGCAGTTTAGGTGAGGCCGCACCCAGGGGTCTTTCCCCGGGGCCTTTGGGAGCCTCGATAGATTCCAGGCCCTCACTGAGAGACCTCTGAAGCATTTCATGGCATGACAGGCTTTCATGCTCCACAAATCTACCCACGGCTCCAACAAGAGGCAGGTCCTTTTCTGGGTAGGCTGTGGCCCCACCTTCCCACATGCCTTGGGAGCCCTGGGAGCCGGTAGGAGAAAGGCCTGCAGAGACCACTCCTGGAAGATGATGAGGCAGATCTTCATCATCGGATGGAGTCCCTGGAGCTCCATTCAAGGACGAAATGCCAATGATAGACTCAGGAGAGGCACCTGCAGCAGGCAGAACAGTTTTTTACTTCCATGATGAGAAAGACAACTTTAAAGTGTAATTCTGGCGCAAAATCACCCGAGGGTCTTTTTTGGCACTTGTATACATCAAATAAGCCATCGAGACAGTACAGTGAAGGCACTAAAACAACTTTTTTAAACACTTATACTGCTCAAAATAACACCAAACCTCTGCAGTAGCATAATAAGAGTCCTTACACATAAAGCAAATCATCCTTAACAGCTCCCAACATCACTGAATTATAAATGCAATTATGTGGTGTAAAGAAACAACTTTTCTTTTTGCTCCGCCGTGTAATGTACCCATCGCGATGGCTTTAAAGTGTTATTCTGGCGTAAAATCATCCCAGGGTCTTTTCCGGTAAATACACTCATCAAATAAGACATCAAGACATTCTTTTTGGGTAACAAATATTAACAGAGATAATACAGGGAGCCGATAACAGCCACTAACACTGATTAGCTCGGGGCAGTACGGTGAAGGCATTAAAACGTCTTTTTTAACCACTAATACTGCTGAAAATAACAGCAAACCTCTGCAGCAGCATGAGAAGAGTCCCTACACAGAAAACAAAGCACCAACAACATAGTTAGTGAACTCAGAGTTTATTAAAAGAGTGTTTTAAAGACTAACCTACTGGCCCCTGTACCAGCTCCTCTCATAGTAAAGTCCATTCAAGTGGATTACTCCCGGATTTCTCCGTTAATTGTTGATCAACGAAAAAACTATTCCGATGGCTTATTTGATGTATAGTGCCGAAAAAGACCCTGGGATGATTTTACGCCGGAATTACACTTAAAAGAAAATACATTCAGAAGCATTGGTAAATACAGTTTAAAGGCAGATTTACCATCAGGCCCAGTCGAGGTGAGCTCCACTTTGAACTGCAAATGGCCGCTTACGTGTTCAGTAGGCAGGCGCCGACACAGGGGAAAACTCACAGGCTGGACTCTGGAAGATTAAAACAGATACTAACACCATGAGGTATGTGATATTGCACACATCAAATTTAAATAGTCAATAAATATGTACTTCTGACTGAGCTGAAAGTGTATCTGACAGCTGTTACATCGAGTACACCCAGAGTTTGGTCTGTCAGTGTGTATGAACTTGTGTCTGTACCTACCCGGGTATTTTTTCAATAAGTCGCTGCACAGGGATAGTGAGCTGACCGAGGAAGCGCTTGATGATTGGTCGACTTTTGGCAAACTTGTCCTTTACCTCGATATATAGGATGTCTGTCATTAGTGCTACAAACGTGTATTTCTGCAGAGAAGCACAAACATATACAGTTAATACATTTGTATTTCTGTATTGATAATATATTGTTTGAAAGAGAACGTGTGTGTCTTAATGTGTACATTCTCTGAGAACAAGTGAGGGTGAAAAATGTAGATTAGTGGTGTAGTGTAGCGTATAAAAACGTCACCTCTCCGTGCCAGATGGGGTTGGTGGTGTTAGCAATAATGGCTGATCGCCGTTCCTGTCCGTGGTGACTGAAGATGGGGAAGACGCTCCTCTTCCCTGGGTGGATGGACATCTTCAGGTATGGGTCGGGATTGAAAAACATGCCCTTCTTCAGGCCAGTGGCACGCAGATCTGCGACAAAGTGACAACGGGCTTGTGAAGAAGAGATGGTAAAAGACTAATGTTCTCTTCTCTGTTGACCAGATTGACAGTGTACAGACATGCTAGCAGCTCTTTAAGGCTGCATTCACACCTAATCAGGTGTTGCTGATAGTAGCGCAGGGTTGTACTATTGGTCTATTTCAAATTTACACTGCAGGGTCGCTGTGTTTTTTCATACCACCCACTGCATTCTCCAGTACCGTCCACATTCAAAGGAATGGGAGGACTGGTGTTTTCACCGCAATGCCTGATTGGGTGTGAATCCGTGGCGGCTGCTGTTCTTTCAAGGAGGGGAAGCTCATTTTTCTGGCCTACATTATAAATGTGTTTGTTTATTTATATGTAAATTCTACCCTTTGCTCCTTTTAGACCTTGTCGTACCAACTAGGCGTCTTTTCCAGGGACTTGACCAGTGTCCTCTCAATGGCAGCAGAGCTAGGCTGCTTAAACGGCCTTGGCCCAGCTGGAGCTGCTGCGCCAGGCTACTGTGAAGTGTGACCGCCTGTGAGTGTGAGTGTGAGTGTGAGTGACGGGGGAGAGAAGCTCCGCAGCTGCCGCTGTTCGTTGGGGAAAGAAACCGCAGAGTGACAGAACAGAGCTGTAAAGTTGTACAAAGTTACAAAGTTGTAAAGTCTCCAGATCAGTTCAGAACAACGGAATGAAAAACTTGGAAAATGCTCCAGTGGCTGGTTCGCTTATTTAGCTGACAATAAAAAAAGGATTCCGCCTCAGATAGCTCATCCAATCATCATGCAGAAGCCGAGCGTCCGGGCCAGCCCACTGTCCTATAGACCCCCAGAGACGCTGAGTGTCAGATGGGTGGGACGAAGCCCAGAATTTATCCAATGAGCGTCTAGTTTGGCTGCAGTGGAACAACCTGCTCTACACTTCCCCATGGAAGTCAGTAGAAGCTGAGCGACCGACTGTGTAAAGTGCTGTGGTGCTGTGGGGATGAATGAAGCAAGTTGGGCCGGTTACCTGTGATAAGTAGCTGATTCTAAACAAAAGATGAAGGCTTTCTAGCGCCTATTTAGTCAATGAGATGTACGCACAACAGTACATATTTCACCACTTTATTTTTTTTTTGGTGAGATTTGAGGGGAAGATGAGCTTCCCTTGCAATCGCCACTAACTGACATATATGAAGTCGACAGATCCTATCCATTATCTATGCAGAGCATGAGATCCGGCTGCTCGGATGGATACAGCTTGGTAATTTGACTGACTATTCGCTGTATGTGAATTTGCATTCAGATCAAATACTGTGAGTAGGCCATGGGGGAAGAGATGCGGGGACAATCAAGCTAAAGCATGGCACGGATCATCTGGGCCAAGTGTGAGTGAGCCCTAAGGCAAAAGAGGTCCGCCCATCACAACACAACAGGCTCATACAACTCAGAACTAACAAACTGTCAAACTAGGCTGATCAAATATAAATCAGGATTCTGTTACTGCAGTGCTTAGTTTTCTCGCCTCTGATGTTTTCAGAAACATATTTTAGTCTACTGTTTAGCTGCAAATTGAGAGGGTCTGTGACCAAGTCGCCAAGTTGAAAATAATCAAGCCCAAACCAAGCACCGCCCAATTAGAAATACATCTTCCCAACAAATTGCAGCGTTTACATGGTACTGTAAGCTACATCATGCTTTTGAACATAACCTGCATACAACAGCCGGGGCAAACCTGTTCATAAATCGGACAGTTTGGGGTTCCGGCACATCCGTCCATTTGTTGGCCGGATCTCCACCATGAGTCAGTAGTGCTTGGAGGTAAATACTAATGTCAGCAGGCTGAAATGATCACACTGACAATGTTAATATGCTGATGTCTAGGGTTATAATGTTTACCATGTTCACTATCTGGGCTAAGCATGTTTGACCTGACAATGGCGCTGGATGAATTGACAGGTGTTTACCATGATTACAATTCATCATGTGAGGAGCGTTGATGTCTGTTACAAATGTCATGGCCATCCATCCAGAAGTTGTTGAGAGATTTCATTCACATCTTCTCCACATCCTCTGGGAACCAATAATATTGGTCCCAAGTTTTCAATCTATACAATAGTATTTGTTGTTGTCAATCAGTTATGGATATTCAGTCTAGACCAATGTGGTGGACCGGCCAACTGACCAACATTATCATCTCTAGAGCCACACTGAACTGTTCTTAAGTTGCTTGTTATATAACTGTGGCTGCAGATGCATAATGACAAACAGAAGAAAGTGCTTCAGGTGAGTTGGCATGTGTTGGGCAGGTTATTGCCTCTTCCTCTAAGCCCTTTCTGTCTATTTCTGTCTGTCCACAAACACTTCCATGAAAATTCATAACAGCATCATAAAACTCCCTCCAGTTTCATTCATGTTTTTATCTGGAAAAATGCTAACTGCAGTTGGGCCAATCAGCTAAAAGCCACTTCTGATGCAATGGATAATTGAAGCTGTATCAGCACATACCAGTATTTTCTTGTAAACTTGTTTCAAAAAAGATGATAACATTTGACTTTTATGAAAGACTGCTGACATTCCCTAGCTCTCTGTCAGGAAAGAACATCTTTAAATTCCAGGACCACTGTGTTTCCTGAAAACAGCTTTTAAAGTTTACTCTAACTTTCCCCCAAAGGACTGTAAGACAAACATGTGGAGGAGATTGCATCACTTAGTTAAATCTCAAAAGTCTGTTTTTATGTTTTTTTAAAGATTATTTTTTTGGAAGTTTTTCAAGCCTTTATTAGATAGGACAGACAGGAAATGGGGTGACAGAGAGAGAGGGAGACATGCAGCAAAGGGCTGCAGGTCGGAGTCCTCCAACCACTGTGCCACCGGCCGTTCCCTGTGTCTAGTTTTGAGAGCTTTGTTAAATTGATTTACAGTTATTGACTCCATTTCCAGATTTTCTTTGATTTGTTACTGAATGAGAAGAGTAATCTGAATAGCAGCGTGCAACTAAACTGTGTGAGAACATCTTTCACCATGTACACCTCTCAACTCACCTGTCAAAGTAAAACTGATCAGCTTCCGTGGATGTTCGATGCCCACCTGCTCTGCCAGGCCCTCCACCTGAGAATGAACAGACAACGTCACACTCTGTACATCACAGAAAGAAACACACACTAACACACACACGTAACTGTCCTATTACATATACATTAAAAGAATACACTTTGTGTCCAAAAAACAATTATCAGACCTTAAAATTATTGTAATTTATTAAAATTATTTGATGTAATCTTTATCTGTAATGCAAGATTTTGACCTTAATGATAGCACTAAGCCTGAGACTGTGGTTAAATCTCAAACTGAATCAGACACACACACACACACACACACACACACACACACACACACAGACCAGGACTGCAGGATTCTTCACAGTGATGCAGGGGGTTGTTGCTCTCAGTGCTCCGCTCACTCCGTGGTAGTACTTGAAACAGATCTTAGTCTCAGCTGCAGAGGAAGCAGCAAAGAGTTATCAGAATCAGAATAAGAATCAGAATAAGAATCAGAATTAGAACCAGAATCAGAATCAGAATCAGAATCAGAAGAAGAATCAGAATAAGAATCAGAATTAGAACCAGAATCAGAATAAGAATCAGAATCAGAAGAAGAATCAGAAGAAGAATCAGAATTAGAACCAGAATCAGAATCAGAATCAGAATAAGAATCAGAATCAGAATTAGAATCAGAATCAGAATAAGAATAAGAATCAGAATCAGAATCAGAATCAGAATCAGAATTAGAATCAGAATAAGAATCAGAATAAGAATCAGAATAAGAATCAGAATCAGAATCAGAATAAGAATCAGAATCAGAATCAGAATCAGAATCAGAATAAGAATCAGAATCAGAATCAGAATCAGAATAAGAATTAGAATCAGAATAAGAATCAGAATCAGAATCAGAATTAGAACCAGAATCAGAATCAGAATCAGAATAAGAATTAGAATCAGAATAAGAATTACAATCAGAATAAGAATTATAATCAGAATCATAATCAGAATCAGAATAAGAATTAGAATCAGAATAAGAATTACAATCAGAATAAGAATCAGAATAAGAATTAGAATCAGAATAAGAATTAGAATCAGAATAAGAATTAGAATCAGAATAAGAATTAGAATCAGAATCAGAATAAGAATCAGAATAAGAATCAGAATCAGAATCAGAATCAGAATCAGAATAAGAATAATTATCAGAATCAGAATAAGAATCAGAATTAGAATCAGAATCAGAATAAGAATAATTATCAGAATCAGAATAAGAATCAGAATTAGAATCAGAATCAGAATAAGAATAATTATCAGAATCAGAATAAGAATCAGAATTAGAATCAGAATTAGAATTAGAATCAGAATCAGAATAATTATCAGAATCAGAATTAGAATTAGAATTAGAATTAGAATCAGAATCAGAATTAAAATCAGAATCAGAATCAGAATCAGAATCAGAAATACTTTAATAATCCCAGGGGGAGATTATTTATTATTTTTATTATTTTATTTATGGGATATGGAAGTAGTGCAAACATGATTTGCCTTATTGTTGGTCACCAAACTGTAGACTGTAGGATATGGTCTTAATTCTAAATATATATATTTATATAACATATACAGGGCTCTTACACCTTTTCCTAAGTCAAATTCAACCACTTTTAAAGCATTTCAAGGTGCATCTTTCAAGATTATTTTTTGGCAGTTTTTCAAGCCTGCGGCCGCTGCCTCAGGGTCCTTCAGCCTCTTTACATGGGGCGAATACTCTAACCACTCAGCCACCGGCCGCCCCTTAAGGTGCATTTTCAAGCTTTTCCAGCACGTTACAGCTGTGATTAATTACATGTTTATATACAGGACAATATACGAATGATTGCACTTCTTCATCACATTAAATTACATGTTATTGTGCTTTAAACAGCTTTCTACAGAAGGGTGACAGATAAGAGGATTGTAAGTAGACTTGGCATCCTACAACCAACATTTCAACCAGTTTCAAGAAACTTTAAACCCTTTTTACATTTGATTCCAGAAAAACATAAACATTTCTGATTATTCAATTTGTTACAGTATATTTGGGACTAGTATTAAATGACAGAGTGCAAAGAACCTTTTTCCTCAAATAATGGAATAAAGCTTGAGATGTGACTGCTTGTGTTAACTTACGCTCCATAAAGTAGGGCCCAGGCTCCAGCCTCCAAACGATCTGACCCTTCTGGGTGCCATTCACCCCTCTGTTCTTACAGTCCCACACGTTGGACGGACTGGTTTCATCTAGAGGAGAGGAGAACTGTTAGTGAGATGTGAGTGTGAGTTAGTTCTGGGGTTAGACAAACCAGTGCTCTTGCTGTGTTGACATTCCCTAACAATTTTAAACCAAAGAATGTCAAACACAACAAACAACAGACGACAGTGTTCGAGCTCTGGATCCCCGCTCTTGCTATGGAAAAATTGCAGCTGTAACGCCTTTCTGTGTGTTTAGTCTGCGGACACTGTCTTCCCAAACACAAGTTTGCCTTTAATCAGTGAAATCCATTCCCAAAATAGCCTCCCTACAGCCTCTAACCAGAAGGACAAACACAAAACTTCCTCTGAGTTACAAACAGGGAGGGGGAATTCCGCTGTACGTAGCATTTTCACACACAGATTAATGAAGCACCAAACTCAGCTGACTGGTGGAGAGTCCAGAGGAGTGCTGTATACAGTGTGTGTGTGCCTGAGCACGGCTGTGTGTGTACGTTTGAAGGGGACAGGAGGAGGAGAGGGCAAGTTGCTTATCATTGAATGTCTGCTTAGTCGAGGAAAGCGGTAGCCCCTCTGGGGCATAAGACCCTGGAGCAGGTAATGAAGTCCTGGCGGCCTTATGATCGATAGCAAGTGACCTGACGCCCTGCCAGGCACCAGCAGTTTACACGATCCCCTTCTCTAATGCAGCATTCTCACCTACAATGGAAATGTTTGGGGAACTTGAATCAACTAAACCTGTCCTGGGGTCATCAGAAATGTACCTAATCATTTGGTAAACAAGTTAAAATGATAACAAACTACATGCTTTTATTTTTTTAATGATCTCACGTTGGTGTCAGTAATTTACTGCTGCAGGTTTGTCTGACCTCTAGGAAAACGAAGACACCCATTGCTTTCAAAATCCAATTCTAACACAAGACATCATACTGAGCAGCTCCCAACGCCACTGAATTATAACAGCAATTATCTGGTGTAAAGAGACAACTTTTCTATTTGCTTCGCTGTATAATGTAGCCATCATGGCGGCTTTACAGGAAATTCCGGCGTAAATTCATCCCAGGATCTTTTTCGCCAAATACAGTCATTAAATAAACCATCACGTCATTTTTTTTCGTATATAAACTATTAACAGAGATATTCCAGGGAGTCCATAACAGCCTCTAAGTGATGAACAGTGATTAGCTCGGGGCAGCACGGTGAAGGCATTCAAACGTCTTTTTTAACCACTAATACTGCTCAAAATAACACCAAACCTCTGCAGCAGCATGAGAAGAGTCCCTACACATAAAACAAAGCACCAACAACGTAGTTAGTGAACCCAGACTTTGTCAAAAGAGTGTTTTAAAGACTTACCAACTGGCCCCTGTACCAGCTCCTCTCATAGTAAAGTCCATTCAAGTGGATTACCAAATGTAATCCAATTTCTCCGTCATCTCTGACCCCAGCAACGGCTACGGTATCTTGAAAAATACAACTGCAGGATACTGGTATGATTACGTTATGATGACTACTCTGACTACGAACAGAAACCACACCAATTCCACTACCCAAGTGCTACCCAAACACCCCAGTCTTTCAGTCTACCTTTGTATACTAACAAATGAATCGCTTAGCCTTGATGGCCACAGTTTCAGCTGCTAACAGCAACGTCTGGTTTCGAAAAAGATGATGGTTTAGGTTAAAATGAGTTTGTCTGTATCATAACGTAAGTTCTTCAAAGTAAGTTAAGCACATTACACAGGTTAAGTTGCGTTCCACACAGAACATGAACAACGGGTGATAGTCCTGTGTTTGTTTGACCCATCTTTCCACGCAACCTCCGCTCTACGCAGACTTTGGCAAACTTTGATTAGAAACGTATTCGAGATTGTCAAAAGCAAGCGTAATCTGGGGCAAAATACTTTCCCCTCAAAACGTATTTTAGAATGCAGTTTTGTTGTATGGAAACCTCACTTTTAGGAGACAGGGCTGGGAGAATACGCCACAAAAACACGCTTCATTTTTTCCTAAAGAAATAAATGCTGAATGGAAGATGCTGAATGGAAGATGCTGAAAGCTTGTGGAACAGCGGCTAGCCCAGAGGTGATGTTGGGACTTCAGCTCCTTATTATGTGACAGCATTCTTAATAACAACACTCTACACTATTGCTCCTGTATTACTTTTCACTGCGATGGACAGATCCGCCTGACAGTTTGAGTCTGATAGCCTTCCTCAGCACACAGGTCAATGTATTTCCCCCCTGTCAAATTCCTGTCTCTAAGCAGGATTAGCATACATTATTGGAGACCACCCCATTCGCCTCAGAGACGTGCAAGCTTTGTGATGGTGCGTATGTTATTGTATACCAAGGCAGAGCTGTTACATGTTGACTCAGCCTCCAGTCCTGTGTAAAGTCTCAACAGCTCCTGTTGCAGTATTGACTCGGAGTTGGAAGCTCCTGCACGAGACTCTACCAGGCTATTCTCAGCTCCTAATAATAAACCACCTAGATCAGCTGAAAAGCTTTGAGGACAGGTAGGGTCAAGTCAGCCCAGGTCCTGGGTGCCTGCAAGTTTGCCAAATAGTTCAGCAAAAAGAATCTGGGGGAATGCACAAATAGCTGTGTAGAGGCAGACGGAGAAAGTCATTCAGGATGTCTTTTGTTTCTTTTTGTGCTGCTGATTCTGGTCATGTATGTGCGAACTGCAGTCTGCATGTACACAGTGCTTTTATCCAAAGCTCTTGACAATTTTTGCTACTCTTTCACCCATTCACACACTCACAGACCGATGGCAGCCAGCTTAATTCATGCCATGTGCTGGCCAACCGCCGGGAGCAATTTGGGGTTCAGTGTCTTGCCCAAGGACACTTCAACATGTGGAACCTCCAGGGATCGAACCTTCTGCTCACAACCTGCTCTACCTCTGCGCTCTGTCTCTGTACCACAGCCACCCTGTAATATCCGAGTCTCTAACAATGTGACTTGTAGACATGAGACTTGGGCATGAGACTTGAAAACAGAAATATTAAAGTCTTAAGTTCTGACCTATTAAAATCCAAGAATATTAAAAAAAATAATAATAATAGGACAGCAACAGAAAGACCTTGCATAGTCGCATATCTTGCATATTTATTATTAGGATTAGGACTATACATGGATTCGACACAGCTTTGAGGGAAAACTGTTCCAACGCTGTCATTGCTAGGATCAGCATTCAGATCTAAACAGTTTCATCTTGACTTGCAGTTTGCTAATGGAGACTTTTGACTTGACCTGAATTGGTCCTAAAGGACTTGGCTCTGACTTGTCTTGAATGATTTAAAAAGTGTCCTTGACCTGCTCTAGCACTGTTAAAAGCATCTCTTCTTGCAACTACATATGTAAAAATCATCATCTCACCAATGTGGTACAGCCCGATCCAGTCGGTAGCATCAACTTCCTCCTTGATGTCCCAGGATATGACGAGGTTCTGGCCGCGGTTCAGCGTGTACTCCAGAGTGGACGCCGTTAGCGAGGACCGGCTCTGGGAGGTCACTAGGTCTGTGTCACTGTTAGCCCGCGGAAGCCCGATAGGACTGCTGATAACAGAGACGGTATCGACGGCAGCCCCACCCCTCTCTGCCAGGGTTCGCAGGTTCTCCGGGCTTAGGGTGTGCCGGAGGTGGGGGCTGCGCCTTCTAGGAGCTGACAGGTGTTCACGACCCCCCACTGCTAGGTTGGGTGGATTGTGGGAACGGGTCCTGGGGGGCAGGACTGCCGTGGCGAGGGAAGGACGCATGTTGGTACAGAGGCAACTATAAGAAGTGAAAAGTGTTGATGAGGAGGCCCAAGAAGAGGCAGAGGTGGGGAGAGCTTCTTTTCAAAATGTCCCCGTTGGCTCAACTTAATCCCGGTGCAAGTTGGTTTGAAGAGGCTGTTATGACTGGAAACATGGGAGCTTTAGACATAATGTGTTGATTCCTTCTCCACAGAGGCTCCTATTATCAGCCCTTCTGGTCCTTTCATCAGAACAGTGACAATCTTTTTCGCTCTTATTTCATCTTATCCAATGACAATGGGAACCTAAAGATGGGGGGAAAAGGAGAGAGACAGGGAAAACAGTAAGCTACAAGCTGCTCACACACGACAAAAAACAAAAGCAATGAGTGCATGCGGTGAGTTACAATCAACAAACGACTGAACAAGCATTAGTCACCAGAGAGGTTGTTTGCTGTCAGAGAACCTGTCAGCAACACAAATAACCCGGCACAACCATTTCCCTCCATCCTTTCTTCCATGACAACCTTTCTAATGAAAGAGGACGCCTTGAACTGTGCACAATTCTTTTTTTTTAAAGTCATTTGGTGGATTTTGTTAAGGAATGGATCACTTACTAGTGTCAGAATGCTAAGGATTAAACAATATTTACTACTCTGAATGATTAATGTAACACTTAATAAAAGTGTATTATGTTCTTATTGGTGGGACAAAACCTTCCCACTGTGGAGAAGAAGGAAATGATCTCATTTGTAATCCATTATCTCTATGTGGCCATTGGAGAAATAAATCTTTAAATCATCCTAATAACACTCTCTCTCTCTCTCTCTCACACACACACACATGCACACACACACACACACACACACACACACACACACACACACACACACACACACACACACACACACACACACACACACACACACACACACACACACACACACACACACACACACACACACACACACACACACACACAACTGTAACTGGGTTTCTATGGTTTCTGTCAGTGTAAGCTGCCTCAGTAAAAACAGATAAAGGTGACAGGCAGCTGTATCTGCCTCCCAGGAAGCTCTTCAATCAGCAAAAGCCAGTTTGGTCCCAACCAGAGCCATTTTGTTTGTACAGTAAGGATGGCATGCGACTTCAGAATCTAGCCAAAGGCAGCTGGTTTTAGACGAGCTGAGGAACAGAGTTGTTTTCCCCCACGAAGAATAGGTTTGGTAATATTCAGCTAATATGTGCCTGGTGCAGTCACTGGAAAAACATGTGGGCCGTAGTCTGAGCTAAGCCACGATATCTTTGGCATTTTAAGTGCGTATACTGATGCTTTCAACCCACTGCTTCCTCTGCAGACCAATGTGTGGTCTTCACTATATGCATCACTGTATTTAATAAAAAATATTTTAACTGTCAAGTTATTAGCCTTCAAATAAGCAAAACTGAAAACCCAAGGGAGACGTCACTCCAGTTCAAATGACTGAAAAGAACTGACACTGACAGTTTACGCTTAAAGGAATAGTTCGACATTTTGTGGAATACGATTATTGGCTTTCTTGCAGTTAAATGACACTTTCATATATCAGTATGGTAGATATGAAGTTAACACCAGCAGCCATTTAGCTCAGCTGGAAACAAGGGAAAACAGTTAGCCTGGCTCTATCTAAGGGTCAAAAAAAGATCATCACCATTATCTCTAGGGCTCATCCAATTTACCCCTTTTGTTTAATCTGTACAAAAATCTAAACGTTAAAAACAACTGTGGCTGGGTGCAGAATTACATTTAAACTTAGATTTCTTGACATTTTGAAAAGAATGGCACCATTAAAAGTATATATTAGCTTTTAGCAGTTCCTGTTTGCGCTGTACATGGATGTACAGACAACTACCACTGGATTACTGTGATACTGAAGAAAACTTGTGGCTCTCAGGAAAGTTCTGGAGTTATAAGTGCATTTTTTAAGCAGACTTATGTACGTTTATTAGAGATGAATGATTGGAGATAATGATATCTTCATAAAGTGTAAGTCACATTGAATCTAAAAATATGTGTATAATGTCTGTGTTATGATTCCAAGAGGGTGTTCCATTCTTGACGTTGATTGCAGCAATCGGGCACCGAGGGTTTTTATGTCCCTAAACTGCCTCCACAGTCTGTGTCACACCCACTGCTGCAGCTGCTGAATGTGTTGGTAAATGGGCCTAATCAGTATCAATAACTAACCTCCTGTCAACCAGTCCCTTTCAGCTCCCCACGCCCCTTTCAACGCTCCCTGGGGAAGTGCACCTCACAATATAAAACCTTTGCTTTAAAGCACGCTCACCAAATGAACTCTGGCAAATACTCGCCTCCAGTTTTCTTAAATTATATGCAAGGAAAGAGGCAAATAAATGATTCACTTCCAGTGGTTCAACTTTGGTGAACTTTGACTGGCAGTCGCAGCATCAGCCAACAGCAAAGAAGTGTAGATGATCCCTGTAGTTTTCTGAGAGAACCAAGATGGAGGAGATGTAGATTGTTGCTGTGTCTAACCAGGCCCTATTATATGATATTGGCCATGAAAAATACAAACTACCCCACATGAGAGGTGCTGCCTGGCTGGCAGTGAGTCAGGACACAGGCATGGAATATAAGAACATGGAAAATGTACCAATATCATCTGATGTTCCCTCTAGAGCTGGGTCATAATTCTATATTACAATTATCTTCTTTCAATGGATCGTATCGTGATGAAATTGTGACACACAACTGCATCATCTTAATCAGGGGTGGGTGATATGATTATATTAGATTGTGAAAGATTAGAACATGTTGACGATCTGCCAAAGCAGAGGGATCGAAGTTTTGTTTATAGGGCACATTCTCTCCACTGCTTCTAGTCTCTGCACAGACCAGGTCCCCAGGACAGGTGCTCTTGTCATATGCCACCATGGGCTTAGCGGCCAAGCGCAGTACTGCAGCACTCACCTGTTTGTATTGTGTTCAATGGCCCGAAAGCACAGTCGCCCATTCACTCCCATTCATGTGGGGAAGAGATCACCTCAGAAAAAAAAACTTCTGGATACCAATCAAAAGGCTCATAACTATCTTAAGACCCTCTGCTAAAAAAAGATGTAGGTGGCCATCATTTTAGACCTTACCAAAATCGAGTTATGGGGAGGAGAAGGAGGGTGTGCGGCTAAAAAGAGCCGTAGTGAAACACAATCAGACACTTAGGTCCGTAAGGGCCCAGTGCAGGGCTCGGACAGAGACACGACTCTGCTGCTCACACTTTTTGTGCGTTGTGTCTGATGTTTTTGGTAAGTCTGCCCGAGTTCACGTGAAGACGCCACAAGTAGCAAGGCTCTAAAGCAACCATGCGCCACTGAGCAGCTTTCATAGGAATGAATGGGTGTCATTTTCCGGACGCATCATTATTTTTTTTTATTGGCTAGTCTGCCTCATGCCCGTCCTAAAGACATGCCGATCGACCAATCATAGTGAACTACAGGCAGTGAAGTGGATGTCTCATTTACCCATTATGTTTGAATCAGAGAGTAGCGGTAAGAAAATGAAAACAAAACTACCTGTCCTAACAGCACATGAGCAACAGACTATTATGTTGCATCGACGCTGTCCGCCCACACTTATTCATAGAATGTGTGGAACAAGCTGTAAAATATGCGCCTAAGGAAACAGTTGAATGTCCCGTGAAGCCCAGTCTCCGCACACGCCACAGTCAAGGTGCGCACATCTGATGGTAACACAACAAACCTTTTCAACCACCTAAAGAGACAGCATCCTAAACAGTCTGCTGACAGTGAAACGGCGAGGAGTCCAACCACACCACAGCCAGCAGGGGCAACAGGCAGCTTTAGGCAAAATCGTGATCTTACTGTAAAAAACAGATGTGATATTTTTGCCGTCTCGCCCACCTATAATCTAAATTGATTGGAGTGATTGATGAACAAGCACGGAGTAACTCATATGTATCAGAAAATCTGATGTGAAATAATTTGAGGGAATATCATTTGAAGACTGATGTTTTGTTTTAACGTCACACTTTTTCATCACCACGCAGTTCAATGTGATTAAAGTTAACACCAAAAATTCTGCTTATGGCAATACCCTGGTGTAGCTAAATCAAACTGTGGTCTTAATCTGATCACTCTGTATTTGTGTGCTACATAGCCAGTGTAAAGCTGGGATTTTTCTCTCTACATTTAATTTCACTTTAAACTGACCTTTATCGGGATAGAGGGAATTGACCGTATGGCCCAGCTATATAATCGGGGCGACTGTGGCTCAGTGGAAGAGTGGGTCGTCCTCCATTCAAGAGATCGGCGGTTCTATCCCTACCTCCCCCAGTCCACGTGTCAAAGTGTCCCTGGGCAAGACACTGAACCCCAAATTACTCCTTGTGCTGCACATGGATGTGTAAATGTGGTGTGAATGGTTAGATAAGATGGTATGTAGATGTCCACTGCCATCAGTGTGAATGGGTGAATGTGACAAACACTGTGAAAGCGCCTTGAATAGTCAGTCCCTACACTGCACCCACTCTGTGTCAAGTATCAGAGTGACTGAAAGAACACATTTGAGGCTGTCATAACTGCTTCACGTTGGGTAAAAAGAATACAAGCAGCTGTTTTGGACATCCCCTCTGATCAGTTATATTATCCCTTTGCACTTTCTTTCTTCAACAGTATTTGTACTTTGGAATGATGTCCCATGTAGAGGGTTAGCAGGTAGACTGTGTGCGAGTATGACTGGGAGTATTCTTCACCATGCACAGATTGGAAATAATTTGAAAAGCCATTCTTATGCAGTAACTTGTGTGACATAGTGTCTAATATACTCAATAGATTGCTTCTGAATCAATGCGCTTTGCATTTTGAACTGCATGAAATGATGAACTGGCCTCGGTACTGATGTATGTAGATTGACTGTGTTTCCAGATAACCCAGGCCTTATATTGAAATAAGATCTGCAGCATTTCACATGGGGGGCAGTTCTGGGCGTCCCTGACTCGACAAGATTACCAGAGCGTGGCTTCATCTCACACACACACGCACACAACGCATACAGGGATTTATGACAGAATAAAACCTTCATCACAGATGCAGGAATACGTAAATCCTGCTCACGTGTGCTTGTGGCCTCATACACCATCATGTAGCACCAACAGGGAGGGGCCATTGCCGTAAACAAGCAGCAGCTTACTCTGTTGAAGAAGAAACTAAAATAAGTGTAGATGTAACTGCTGAGTTGTTATGTAAGTGTTCCTGTGGTCCACAACCCTAATGTGGAGTGGGAAATGGCGCGGCTGCACCCGTCCCACTCACAGCAGTGGGGGCGGGGAGTCTGTCTACCTGCTACAAGCAGCACCGACCAAAACATGACCTCAGGAGGGCATTGGATAATCTGGACTCACTCCAGTGCTTTTTCTTCTAAACTACTGGCATTTCCCATTATAATGTCAGTTCCACTGCTGTGCACAGCTGTGACCTGATGTAGGGTTAGTGACTGATTCTCTGGAAATGGACAAAGATAAACAAGGGGTTATATGAGTGCCCAAAAGTCTAAGTGTCCTTCTAATTCTAACCATTCTCTGGGATGGTGTTAAATTTGACACCTGTCTTGCAAAAAGTAATTTGAGTACTGCCCTGTTATTAGGCACCAGATACTTTGTACTCTGCACCACTGTGCAGTGAATACTAAAAAGAGACACATCTGCAGCAGAGGATCTGATGGAGCATGCAAGAATGTGCTGGGTGTCTGTTTTCTTAAGTCTTGTCGAAAAGTAGTTCTTCAGATAACATTCCTCCAATGGGACGGCACAGAGCATTTCTAGGTATATTTGAATTTCAATAATGTCATTCTTTGCAACGGCTCTGTGTTTTATGAAAGTCTGTCTTGTTCAGCGTCCCATGTGTGTCAGGACTGACAGGCACCGTCGTACACACATACACACACACACACACACACACACACACACACACACACACACACACACACACACACACACACACACACACACACACACACACACACACATACACATGTTTGCATTTCAATGTGATTGTTACGTAGGACACAATTAGTTGATTAATCTGGAGTTGACAGACAATAAATAATAGAATGAGACAATGGTGCTGCAGGGATGACATATTTTTGTTAGCATCACCCTGGTTCCCTCGATAAAAGGCGGATGGGATTTGTGCAGTAAATATGTAGTCTGGAAACCAGGCAAATCTGCCAAACTCGTGTTTCATTTGTTCTGGCAGATAGGCCTAACCCTCTGGGAACCCTGGTTTGGAGATCTTTTGGGAAGGGGCGAAAATACTGGTTGCTGATTGGATGAACCATCAATCGATCACCAACATACGGGCCAAATCAACCAATCAGATCACTAAAACGTATGGCGTACTAACAGCGTGGAGGCAAAGCTCAGAAAGGAAACAACATGTGGGTAAAGTATATTTTCCTTTTGTGTTTAACGTGAATTTACGGATCAAAGGCCCAATTTCAGGAGCCCGGTCCATATTCAACAGAAGGATCCAGAGAAAAAAGAGTTAGTGAGCGGCTTAATCCATAGCTGCTCATCTCATCCATGGAAGCCTCCATGTTGTTTACACTGAACAGTCTCTTCTTGTTTCGTCACTTAAATCCACCTCTAAACCAACGCTGATTGGTTCGGTCGCTGTTCAACCTTCTCCAAATTTTCTCTGTTGGACTTTAACACACTGATCTGCGAGTAAAATACAAGGGAGCTTGTGAGATCAGGATGGTATCACGAGGCTAAGACAGGTCTGGCCCCTCTCCCATGCAGACAGATTTCTATGTGAAGGTGGGTCTTAATGACAGCGTCACCGTCCAGTGCATTTATTCAGGATGTTCAGAAACTCAGATCTAACTGTCAAATTATGAAGCATTGAGCAAATAGGACTCTGTAAAGGCGCTCAGAAAGCTGTTTTCCTAGCCAAATAGCTTTATTAAAGAATATTTCACATTAGTATACATTATATATACGATGTATTACACTGTCAATGAGGGGAAATGCTGAGTCACTTCCTTGGTTATTCATTCAAAGGAAACTATTATAAAAAACATCAATGAGCCACTATTGCACTGGGTGACATGTTACTTTATCAACATGCACACACACACACACACACACAAACACACACACACACGCAAACACACACACACATGCGCACACACACACACACACACACACACACACACACACACACACACACACACACACACACACACTGTGGAGTGAATTCCGAGTATCCACCATCCTACTGTAAGACATACTCACTAGCCGATCGTGTATTAAGCTGTGACTAAAGGTGTCTAAAACACATGTAGCTGCTGCGTCCATCAACAGCAGTATATCACTCATCTTCCATATCTGTCCTCCAAACTGGAGACGTGCCGACCGTCATCTACTGTAGATGACACACTGTCTATGGATAAGTACCCCATACAACCACACAGAAATATACAAACTATCCCTTTAACCAAAAATGCAAACCATTGCTGGTTTTAGCGTTGGACAACAAAATAGTTGCCAGCTTCTCAGTGTCTAATAACTTTGGGTTTTAGGCAGTTTGACAAACAGGGTATTTTTGTACATAACTTTAGGCACAAGGGAATTTGGATGGGTATCCTATATTTTACTCATTTCTGGTATTCCATGGAAACAATGTAAAAATATGATCAGTAATGAATAACAGAAGCTTTCAATGGTTGAAGAGACGGCTACGGCCGAGAAAACATTTAATTCGAGAAACATTCTAATGGGTTCTTGACATTGTAGCCCAACAGTCTACAACAGGAGAAGGACTGGTTTGCCGTACCATCAACGGGAAACTGTTCTGGAACGCCGTAGCCATCCTGTCAACTGACGCTGCTTAAAGTCGCTAATCATTAGTTTGCACCATAGTGTTTTTGTGCTGTGAGCTGTAGGTGCTGTGATGTCAGTAAAGGGATTCTCCTCCACACACTTGTTTTCTCTCTATTTCTCTATGGCTGTGTGTGTGTGTGTGTGTGTGTGTGTGTGTGTGTGTGTGTGTGTGTGTGTGTGTGTGTGTATGTGTGTGTGCGTGTGTGTGTGTGTGCGTGTGTGTGTGTGTGCGTGTGTGTATGTGTGTGTGTGTGTGTGTGTGTGTGTGTGTGTGTGTGTGTGTGTGTGTGCGTGTGTGTGTGTGTGTACTGGTGTCAGCAGAGGGACCCCTCTGTGCCCCTGTGGAGGTGACTGCCGTACTTTACAGCCTGACAGAATGGGCACCTTGGGGAGCTGGCACACACACATGCAGTGGCACTGAGGTCTTATTGTGCCTCCCTGACACATAATGCCAAGAACAAAACACAAAGCCAGCACAAAGAAGCATTACATGCAAAAACAAGTGGACTGCTGAGCTCCAACTTAAAGGTGGATGAAGACTGAGCGGTCCACCAGACTCCAGCTCACTCCAGCGGGGCCTCAGCAGAGGAAGTAGCTTTGTGAGCCGCTCTGAGAGACCACAGACTACGAGGGGGGTGCCACAGTGTTTCCACTTAGCAGAAAAAGTGCAGCCCTGTCCCACTCAGGGTATTTCTCTAAACACATCACCCTGGGAGTACATGTCTGGGATGAGTCACACCTCCGGGGGTATCCCTCCATGACAGAAGACTGATTGAAATCGCCCTCTCCCTGTTTAGAACGCTGACCTTTCTATAAAGGGGAAAGTGGGTTGTGTATGGATTTATGAAAGGCATAAAAAACTGTGTACAGTCAAAAACAAAAGTATACAGATGGATGGCACAGAGGTGCTCGAATGATGCTCTCTTCTTCCACTCATAAAAAGCAGTCACATCTAAGGCAATGATTGTGGGACAAAAATCAGGTTGTGCAGCAACATTGTACAAAACCACATAACTATATTCTAAGTTGACACGGTTACAGTACATGACACTACTGCAATGCTGTGAATTCAAGGTGCATAAAGGGCGCGTGGTATCGTTTTAGATCTTACTATTACTACTACAGCTCTGACACAAAGCCTTTGTTTCGGTATCAACAGATAAATAATACTTTTCCCCCATCCTTATTTTAAAGTTGAATATGTAGAATTTTTTAATGTTACACCCACGGGGCGTTTTGAAGGGTACAGAATGAAAGTATTGCTTTTCCATTAAAAATATATTTAGTATGAAGTATTATTTGAATTTTCTTTTGATGGGTTTGACAATGACTTTCTTTCATGTTCTAAATCATTTTTAGTTAAGAGCTTGTTCATCGATTCCACAGCACTCACAGAAAGACTTCCAGTTGAAGACTGGCTAACGTTAAACACTGTTGTAAATTAATTGATTAGTCCAAATGAGTGGTTCCCCTGTTTGATTCATTACTGACATGGAGCAGGCTGATCACTGACACACTCTGCAACCAACCTGGCAACCCGACTGCTGGAGTTATTTTTTTTTGTTGACACTATGATCTTGAGACACTAGATGCTGGTGTTCTACTCATTCTCCGTATTCAACCCAATTTTTCTAGTTTTTCTTTTTACATTTGTGAAAAGAGGTTTATAACTACAGTTACATGTTGTCTTTCATGTTGTGGCGAAAAAGTGAACAAGATTACAAATCTGATCATCAATGATAGGGCTGGGTGATCTGACAGTACATACCCTCTCGATCATATATATTTCTCTGTATAGTTTCTATCACATAGTTGGCCCGATCAATATTCCCTCATTTTGCCGACAATTTATGTGCTGATCCTTGCATGTTATGTTCATTTTGCACTAAAGTAGTGAATAAAATGAGAAAACACTCAGTACTTTTCATTTGTGAAGTATTTAATTCACAGTGTACAAAAAAGGCTTTACCGTGTGGTTATTTCGTAAAGACTAATTATTTACTGAATTACCAGAAAACATGCTACATGTATAGTTGTCTAGATATGAAATGACCTACATCGGGATAGCAGATATCAGCCATATTGCCCAGCCCTGCTGCTACGGATGCATTTTGGTTGGTATCACTAAAGTACTAAGGTCCAGCACAAACCCACTTTGGATGTGGGCAATCTAATTCTAACTTAAATGTTATATAGCAAATGATTTTGTTTAAAGATGTGGTCATTGCATCAATTTGTATAAGTGGTAGGATCCCTGACTGAAATAAGCAAATACTTATTATTATAATAAGTTTGATAATGGACAGATCCAAACATCTGATATGGTGATCAACACAAACCTTTGCAACAGCATTAACAAACGACACTTTCTCCCAGAAGACATTTTGACGTGTCGCAGTGGGAAAATCCCAGGTGTAAAAAAAATAAATCCATTGAGCGGCTTCAGCTTTAGGGCCCTGCTGACGTGCATGCTGCTTCACTGTCATACTGGCTTACTGAGACACATTAACAGAACAGAGGGATGAGTAGCACCTGTGCTTTTCCTGCTATACGACACAATGTCTGCTGTGAAGAAAGAGGATTTAGAGGCCCTGCACGGCCACACAGGTCTCTTTATTTTAATACCTCTGGCTGATGAGACCTCTAGTCAGGTAAAAAGCTGGCTGGATCTGTGCTGCATGATGTCACCAGACGCTAATACAGCTTCTAACTAAGCAGTTTGTACACACTCATACATCCGCGTTGCGGTCTGATCAGTGGGTGGCAGAAGTGAAAACACTTGCAGGAGGACAAGTCTGTGGAGACTTCAGCAAGCAGTAACTTCTTCACGAGCACATTTCATTTTCCTCAGCAATCGAACACATGGAACATCTCTTCTTCTAACTCGGCTGGGCTTCATGTGAGGAGAGCTTATGGACTCTCGAGGTTCCCCTTCACACGGCTTTAGTCTGATTACTTTAGTTTGGGTACTGAGGTAGGATACGTTTAGGGCTGTCCTTTATTATTTATGATTAAAGACATTTTTAGTCGACTAACACTCGCACAATAAGACTGCCTGTGACTGATTAGTTGATTTAATGGACAGATCTGTAAAACTGAGTTTCTCCACAGAGAATAATGCAAAAGCACCTCTTTAAATCTCAGAGCTCTACTCATACGTTTCTTGAAAATAAATTGTTAAACGTGAAAAAAACATGAAAAAATGACTAATCACCTTCCTTTGGGATTGACTTTGGTAATCCACTTGAATGGACTTTACTATGAGAGGAGCTGGTACAGGGGCCAGTAGGTAAGTCTTTAAAACACTCTTTTAGGTGCTGCTTTGTTTTCTGTGTAGGGACTCTTCTCATGCTACTGCAGAGGTTTGATGTTATTTTCAGCAGTATTAGTGGTTAAAAAAGACGTTTGAATGCCCTCACCGTACTGCCCCGAGCTAATCACTGTTAGCCATGTCCAACTCTACAGGATTTCTCCGTTAATAGTTGTTGCCCAAAAAAACTGTCTCAACGGCTTATTTGATGTAAATGCCGAAAAAAAGACCATTGGATGATGTTGGTGGCACAGCAATTAGCAGATAGAATTTGCTCATCTCTGCAGGGGTGGTGCCATATGTTGTTAACGCCCGGGGCTCAGCCCAGACCTAGAGGGAGTCCCGGGGCATGCCAGGGCAGCTATATGCACTATTTTTCAAGCTATGATAATAGAATGCCTAAACATTTAGAAAAAAAAAAAAATAGATACATAGAGAGGGACAAATCCTCCTGTAAAGCAGCTGACATCTTATTTTGTATCGACTTTTTCTCCAACTGTCTTCAACAACGTAAAAAATGTTGAGGATGACTCATCTCACTCCTGCCACCTAAAACAGGCCCCGGCGGTCTGATGTTATGATTTTTAAAGTACAGCACAGAACTGAAGATTAGTCAAACAGAAGAACAACAAGAAGCTGATCACCTAAGCCTTTTATGTATCCTGCATTTTTACATTGTCTTCATTTGCAATGATCTCACATTTTACTGTTTGTCCATGTGATGTGATGTGTCAGGATTGTTGCATTATTGTTTTTCTAAAAATCATGAATGTGGTTGTGTACCTGCATGGCTGCAACCACATCCCCATCGGCTGTAGCCATTAAAGGTGTAAACCTGCTTTGAGACATGCAGCACATACATAAGCAGATATAGTTGTGTGTAAAGGTGCGTTCAGGTTTACAGTCAGTCTGTTTTATATTTGACACCTTGGGGTAAAAGAGGACTTCTAAATCTTAGTACCCACTTCATTTAATTTAAGGGTGTAGTAGGGGTGTCCAACCCTGCTCCTGGAGGGCCACTGCCCTCAAGTTTTAGGTTTGCCCCTGCTCTAACACACCTGAGTCTAATGATGTGCTTGTTATTAAGCAGCTGAAGCTTGTCACAGGTTTGATAATGGTTAGACTCAGGTGTGTTTTAGCAGGGAGAAACCTAAAACATGCAGGACAGTGGCCCTCCAGGACCAGGACTGGAGACCCCTGTTGTAGCAAGTGGTGGCCTGCACAGACTTTTTGAAGGACAGGGGCGAAAAGTAAAAAAATAAATATATAGGGCGTCCTCACCGCTGAAGAGGGCACTTTAGCTCATGTTTTGGCTCCTAGAGGACACTTTAGCTTACGTTTTGGCTCCTAGAGGGCACTTTAGCACATGCTTTGGCTCCTAGAGGGCACTTTAGCACATGCTTTGGCTCCTAGAGGGCACTTTAGCATGCGTTTTGGCTCCTAGAGGGCACTTTAGCACATGTTTTGGCTCCTAGAGGGCACTTTAGCACACGTTTTGGCTGCCAAGAAGGCACTTTAGCACCTGTTTTGGCTGCCCTGAGGGCACTTTGGCATGCGTTCTGGTTCCTAGACTAGAGGACACTTTAGTACACGTTTTGGCTCCCATGAGGGCACTTTAGCACACGTTTGGCTGCCATGAGGGCACTTTAGCACACGTTTGGCTGCCATGAGGGCACTTTAACACACGTTTTGGCTCCTAGAGAGCACTTTAGCACATGTTTTGGCTCCTAGAGGGCACTTTAGCATGCGTTTAGGCCGCCATTCGGGCACTTAAACGTGTTTTTTTCAACAATTGCGCCAAGACTCAACATATTTACTTATTACTTACTTTACTATTTTCAATTATCAAACACCTCTGCATCTGACATCAGTTCCGGACACCAGTCAGAGTCAAACCTTCCCAGGTCGCCTCATTAAATTCTGTCAAGTGAGGAACTGTGCGTTTTTGTGATGATCTCCAGGGACACAAATCCAACCAAACTGTATTTCAGCTCGTTCCAGTTGGTCTCAGATTACAGATTACCCTAATGTATCAGATTTTTGAGAGAGCTCTGCAGTTTTGCAGATTTCAGCCAAAACCTTTAA